>NC_042623.1:125268122-125603608 GCF_901001135.1 Rhinatrema bivittatum
CCCATCTCTTTAAATATCCTGTTTGTGCCGAGAGCAGGAACTGGACGTCACTATATGCAAATGGGAATGTCAAAACAAGAAATTATGATGTCATGTAGATGAGGGGGAAAAAGTAGTACCTCCTCACAAATTTATAATAACAATCATGAACAGAATATCTTATCCCAGAAAAACATGTAGATCTAATTCAGTGTTTAGACCAAAAGGAAAACTGTTTTTAGTCTATATATCTAACGCTGTTCTAAACGAAGAAGTGTAATCCCTGATTTCCTCCCTGCCAATGTTGTGCCATTTGATCTATCACACAGAAAGTCAAGTCAGTAAAAGAATGTCCATGTTGAGTACAATGAGTAATGAGGAGTTCATCTATACGAGCAGTTTTTATGTCAGAACGGTGTTCTATCATTCTGGTTTTAAGCATTCGTTTAGTTTTCCCAATGTATACCAAATAGTTAAAAAAACTGAAAGGTGCAGCTGCAAAGGTCAAAAGTGTTCAAGAGGCATGGACATTGTTTAAAAATACAATCCTAGATGTGCAGTCCAGATGTATTCCATGCATTAAGAAAGGTGGAAGGAAGGCAAAACGATTACTGGCATGGTTAAAAGGTGAGGTGAAAGAGGCTATTTTAGCCAAAAAAAAAACATCATTCAAAAACTAGAAGAAGGATCCATCTGAAGAAAATAGAATAAAGCATAAGCATTGTCAAGTTAAGTATAAAACATTGATAAGACAAGTAAAAAGAGAATTTGAAATGAAGTTGGCCATAGAGATAAAAACTCATAATAAAAACTTTTTAAAATACATCCGACGCAAGAAACCTGTGAGGGCATCGGTTGGACCGTTAGATGACCGAGGGGTTAAAGGGGCTCTTAAGGAAGATAAGGCCAATGCAGAAAGACTAAATTAATTCTTTGCTTCCGTGCTTATTAATGATGTTGGGGAGATACCAGTTCCAGAGATGGTGTTCAAGGGTGATGAGTCAGACGACCTGAACCAAATCACTATGAACCTGGAAAATGTAGTAGGCCAGATTGACAAACTAAAGAGTAGCAAATGACCTGGACTGGATGGTATACATCCTAGGGTACTGAAGGAACTAAAAAATGAAATTTCTGATCTATTAGTTAAAATTTGTAACCTATCATTAAAATCGTCCATTGTACCTGGAGGGTGGCCAATGTAACACCAATATTTAAAAAGGGCTCCAGGGACGATCCGGGAAACTATAGACCAGTGAGCCTGACTTCAGTGCTGGGAAAAAATAATGAAAACTATTCTAAAGATCAAAATCATAGAGCATATAGAAAGACATGATTTAATGGGACACAGTCAACATGGATTTACCCAAGTGAAGTCTTGCCTAACAAATCTGCTTCATTTTTTTGAAGGGGTTAATAAACATGTGGATAAAGGTGAACCAGTAGATGTAGTGTATTTGGATTTTCAGAAGGTGTTTGACGAAGTCCCTCATGAGAGGCTTCTAAGAAAACTAAAAAGTCAGGGGATAGGAGGCGATGTCCTTTCATGGATTACAAACTGGTTAAAAGACAGGAAACAGAGAGTAGGATTAAATGGTCAATTCTCTCAGTGGAAAAGGGTAAACGGTGGAGTGCCTCAGGGATCTGTACTTGGACCAGTGCTTTTCAATATATTTATAAATGATCTGGAAAGGAATACAATGAGTGAGGTTATCAAATTTGCAGATGATACAAAATTATTCAGAGTAGTTAAAACACAAGTGGATTGTGATATATTACAGGAGGACCTTGCAAGACTGGAAGATTGGGCATCCAAATGGCAGATGAAATTTAATGTGGACAAGTGTAAGGTGTTCCATATAGGGAAAAATAACCCTTGCTGCAGTTACACGATGTTAGGTTCCATATTAGGAGCTACCACCCAGAAAAAAAATCTAGGTATCATAGTGGATAATACTTTAAAATAGTCAGCTCAGTGTGCTGCAGCAGTCAAAAAAGCAAACAGGAATTATTAGTAAGGGAATGGTTAATAAAACGGAAAATGTCATAATGCCTCTGTATTACTCCATGGTGAGACCACACCTTGAATACTGTGTACAATTCTGGTCACCACATCTCAAAAAAGATATTGTTGCAATGGAGAAGGTACAGAGAAGGGCAACCAAATGATAAAGGGGATGGAACAACTCCCCTCTGAGGAAAGGCTGAAGAAGTTAGGGCTGTTTGGCTTGGAGAGGAGACGGCTGAGGGGGGATATGATAAAGGTCTTTAAATTCATGAGAGGTCTTGAACGAATAGATGTGAATCGGTTATTTACACTTTCGGGGCACTCCATGAAGTTAGCAAGTAGCACATTTAAGACTAATTGGAGAAAATTCTTTTTCACTCAGCGTACAATTAAGTTCTGGAATTTGTTGCCAGAGTATGTGGTTAGTGCAGTTAATGTAGCTGGGTTCAAAAAAAGGTTTGGATAAGTTCTTGGATGAGAAGTCCATTAACTGCTATTAATCAAGTTGACTTAGGGAATGGCCTCTGCTATTACTGGCATCAGTAGAATGGGATCTTCTTGGTGTTTGGGTACTTGTCATATTCTTGTGGCCTGGTTTGGCCTCTGTTGGAAACAGGATGTTGGGCTTGATGGATCCTTGGTCTGACCCAGCATGGCAATTTCTTAGGTTCTTATGTTCTTAATCCTCTGATTTAGATGAGCTGGAGAAACTATCTTAGGTGTAAAGGAAGGGACCAGCCTAAGCACCATCGATTCCCTATTGAACCTTAGAATAAGCTTTTGGCACAACAAAGCTTGTAATTCTGAAACTTGACTAGATGAAGTGATCGCTACCAGAAACTTATCTATAGTTTATAATGGATTGTTGGCTAAAAACCTCTCTACCGTATTCAGACTCCATTGTGGAATTATTAGTCTGACTGGAGGATGATCCCTGCACATTCCATATCACTCTCTAATAAATGATGATGTCCTACTTCAGGAAGGTCCCATTCCTGCTGCTCAACAACTAATTTCTTTCTCTTAGGAAGTCTATATTGCTCTGCTGAAGAAGATCCTGGTTGAGAAATAACTTCCTCTATATCCCCTGGACTCTGTAGAGCCCTAAAAGCTTGATGCAAAAATTGAACCCTGTTCTCTAGCACTAACCTTGGTGGATTCTGATAATGCAGACTATCACCCTGCAGAGTCCCAGCTGTTGATCAGGCCGATTTCCAAACAGCCGCCACATCCATCTCAACGGTAGCACTGCCCAGGCTATCGGTCTCTGTGATAGCTAAAAACTGTTTTGAAGGCTTTTGAGGGGCTGCCCCAGGCTTTCCACCCTGCTTTTAGGTTGACTGTGCCGGTTTTTGAGATTCACTTTTGTCCGCAGCAGTTAGAATAGACTGAGCCATCAGCTGTTGTGCACTTGCCACCTCAGCCATAGTAAATTAATTTTAAATAGTTCCCCCAAAGTAAACGCTTTTCTATCTTACCTGGAAATCTATATAAATGCTCCTTCCGAAATTTCTCTCTTTAAAAGAGGCAGGGAGCAGTTGAAAAGAATGGCATGCTTTACTGCAGGTAATAGAAAGCTGCAGCAGCTTGGCTGTAATACAAAGCACAGCTCAGTACACCAGTTCAAATGCTATTAATATACATGCTTTATTCCTCTAAAATCATCTAAGGGTGTGTGCCGAAGCTCAACTGTCCATCCAGGAACTGGAGACAGAGAACACTGACTATACCGGTTCTGTGCTTAGTATACATACCAGTGATGCCATTAAAAAGAACTGTCTCCATTTGCTGGGGGATGGGACTAAGCCCTTATATTCCTGATTAGTGGAGCAGAAAGAAAAGGAAACTGTTTTACATGCAGTATATCAAATTCAACAAATAATAATAGATGATAGGGCCTAGACTCTCTTTTTAATATAGTATCTGTGTTTCATTCAGGGTGATTTCATACAGTGCAGGCTGTGCTGTCTGCCACGGCTGATCTGTTGCTGCTGCAGGGAGCACAATGGCGAAAATGATCTGACGTAAATGGAGCTTAAAACAGCTTTATAATGTCTGAGATGAAGGCTAGTATTTTTAAATTATTAGAAACCCACTGACTGAATGCGCTTAAGTCTTATCTTTTGTCTTAGAAGATACCCTGCCTCCTTTTCTTAACATATGTACATAAGCTCTGAACTGGCTCAACCAATAACCTTCTAATAGGAGTGGGCTATGTTCCTGCAACAATTACAGGAGCAAAGCCCAGACAAACGGAATGCCTTAGATATCTGTTCTAAATTGGCTCAACCAAGAACCCTCTAATGGGAATGGGAGTTTAACAAAATGTTGGTTCGCTATTCTGTAAAGATTACAGATGCATGGCCCAAACATTTTTTTTTAATTCAATTCAAATCATATGCCTGACCAGTAGGATAAATACTGTTGCGCCATTGGTAGTTTTTCTATCAGCTGGTGGCAGAGAATACTAGCTCAAACCAGTCTGTGCTCAATGGATAAGGTAGTGATATCACACATAAAAAAAAAAAAAAAAAAAAAAAAAAGACCGTTCTCTGCCTTCATCAGCTGGATGAGAGACTAAACCTAATCATTCTGGACTAGTGTAGCAGAAAGAAAAGGATTTTGAATTTTTTTGTATGGTGAATAGTAAAAAGTATCCTGCTTCAGCACAGCCAGCTTTTTCAGATATTACCTTCATCCAAGGATTTATTTTTTATTTATGGATATTTTTCTTGCAGCCTGCTATCAAGAATCATAGTTGACACATTCAGACACTAACATGGTTGCTGAAACATATCTGTATTATATGTATGTGAGTATAAATGTGGCACATATTGCATATATGGTCCATATTCAGGGCATTTAAAAATCCCACTGGTCTGACCACACCAAAATAACTGTATAACTTTGGATACGTTTTTAGCCAGATATTTCAGGGGCATAGCACTATTATCCGGCTAAGTTAATTAGATAATCCCGATTTTCAGTGAAAAGCAGTCCTGAGGTTATCCAGGTAAACTCATGCAGCTAACTTTAAGATAGCCAGGTATATCTGGCAGTGCACTCACACTGCTGAGAATCCCAGTTATATTAATCCATTTAACTTTCCTAGCAGCTGAATATAGACCTCCTATATACATATATAAAGACAGACTTTCAAAGGGGCGCGCGAGTGCACATTGACACGTTCGTGTTGCTGTGCGCCCAGGGATGTGGTGATTTTATAACATATGAGCAGATATGCTTTCTGCTATTGCTTTTAGACATTTCTTTGGCTTTCAACACAATTAACAATATCCTGACTTGTTTGAGTCCTCCAGGGATCTCATCCACTCTACTTTGTTGGCTTGTTTCTGACCACTCTTTTAAGAGTACGAATTGGAGAGTCTTTCTGATTTTCATTCACTTCCCACTGGAGAGCCGCAAGGGTCCTCTCTGTCCACTACACTATTCAATATATACTTGGCACTACTATGCACAGTGTTGGGTTCTCTTGAGGTCTCTTTTAAACTATATACTGATGACATTCAATTTTTCTTTTCGACCTCCATGGACTTCAGTGCTGCATTACAAAAACTTATGTTGTCTCTCAAAAGCGCAGAGCTGGTTGTCTGACAATAGGATTCTTTAAACATCAACAAGACTGAGGTGGTGCTTTTGGCAAGGGCACTTCCAGACACGTTTCCTTCTTCCTTACTGTTTAACTATCCCTATTAAACAGCAAGCATGTGATCTAGTCATCCTACTGGACTGACTCTACTTTGTCCTTGCACCCACAGATTAACTTTCTGGTTCTATCCTGTTTCAAACTGTGACTGCTATACTCTCTTTAACCTTTCCTTGAATTCTCTTATTTCCGGTTAGTCACCCAATCTTTGGTTCTCTCTGCACTACTATAATGCCTCACACATTCTACGCCTCACACATTCACATGTGAAAGTTCTGCAACTAATTCAGAACTCTCCTGCATAGCTGATCTCTGGCACTCCCTCACATGAACTTATCTCACCTGTGCTGATGTCCTTACACTGGCTTTTTGTGGAGTGGAGGATCAGATTTAAGGTTCTCATTACTATCCATAAGGCCTTGCTTAATTTAACCTCCCCTTGTCTCCAACTTGCCATCCGCCAATGTGCTCCTTGAAGTGCCTACAATGAAACATGCTCACCTGGCTTCTTCCAGAGAACATATATTTAGTATATGTGGTCCGATCCTATGACATGAGCTGCCCAAGGAGCTTAAAGCTGAAAAAGACCTGCTTTGCTTTAGGAAACAACTTAAAACTCATCTATGTGCCATGGCTTTTGCCAAAAGACAACACTGACTGCAATCTAGGACCCTCTAACTTTGGTTACGAGACACTTTGTTTCATTTTGGCTTTGTTTTATTATATTGTGTGCTCTGTTTAGCTGTTTATTGCTGTTTGATTGTATTTTATATGTGTATTTTCTGTTAACCTCTGAGATCTGTGGCTCAGTGGGATAGAAATTTTATAAATATGCACATACTTATAAACTAGCCTTGGTGCAAGTAGGTGCGCCCAACCGCGCAAATCAGGTTTCAGTCACTTAAGTCAGAGTATTTTATAACTGGCACATGTCCATGTAAGACCAGTTTCCACCAGAGCATCCACCAGTTCACCCACAGTAGAGTTAGATCCTCCAAACGCCCCTGGTTTAATAGCCTGTATTCCTCCCCACCCCCACCCCCGTAACCTGACCCTTTAAATACCTCAGGAATGGCTTTTAAAAAAACCAACTTACACCTCCTCTGTAGTATAAGTAGTTAAGCAGCATTACTCCTGGGCGTGTGCCCAGGCGAATAAGTATTTGCGCACACATCTCTTGGCCCCGCCCAGGAACGCCCATACTACTCTCTGATTCTGAGTGAGATTTATTTATTTATTTTTAATTTTTATAGACCGAAGTTCTTGTAGGAACTACAAATCAATCCGGTTTACATACAACTTTTAAATGCCCGCGGCGGGAGATAAGTGCGCATGTAGGCGGCTTTTAAAATACGACTGGTGCAAGCCCTACATGCGCGCATAGCTCCCGATTTTGGGGTATGTTGGGCTTTTAAATTTCATCTCCAATTGTTTTAATTATATTTGGACCTATTTTACATATAGTTGTGTGTGCCTATACATATATACACAAAAAAAGTTTATTTACAAGTATGATGTTTTTGCAGGATTGTTTTGGGAGAAGTAGAAGTGGAATCATCATGATTATTGAGTTAAATTATCAAAATTTTGGAGGAAGAGAGTGACCGATGAGCCTGAAAGTTAATGGGTAGTGAGGGCCACAAGGCTGAAGTTGCACCTAGGGTGCCTAATACACTTGGCACCAGCCCTTCCCTTGCCATTTTCAGGGTTCAGAGTCCGCACTCTATAAGTAGTTTTAAGTGGCTTACTATGGTCCTCAAGAATTACAAACAGGCCTAGTTTTCAGGATATCTATAATGAATATGCATAAGATATATTTGCATACAAGAGGCAATACATGCAAATCTTATACATATTCATTGTGGATATCCTGAAAAACAGGCAGGTTTGTGGCTCTTGAGGACCAGAGCTGGCCAGCCCTGCAAAAGAAACAAACCTTTTCGAATGGAAAGGAAACTAGAAAAGGGATAGGCAACTCTGGCCCTGGAGTGCCACAATGATTTTGCCTAAGATACAGTATATCAGCATACAATGGAAGCAGTGCATGCAAATATACTATGCATATTCATTATGGATATCCTAAAAACCAGACATGTTTGTAGCATTCCAGGATTGCAGTTGCCAACCCCTGCTGTAGAACTAGAACTCATGATATGAAGCTCCAAAAGAGCAATGTCAAGAAGGCGTGGGATAAACACAAAGAATTCCTAGTGGCAAGAGGATAGAAACAAAGCTCTGTGACCAGAAAGATACTTAGCACATAGGGAGCGAAATGGGCAGCAGAAAAAAAGGTAATAATTGCCTTTGCATAAATCCCTGGTAAGACCTCATTTGGAATACTGGGTACAATTCTGGAGACTACACCTTCAAAAGGATATAAACTGGATGGAAGCAGTCCAGAGGGAGGTGAATAAAATAATCAGTGATCTTTGTTATAAAGCATATGGCAGGGATTCCCAAACCTGTCCTAGGTTTGGGAATCCCTGCCACTCGGGTTGTCAGGATATCCACAATGAATATGCATGAGATACATTTGCATATACTGCGTCTCCATGGTATGCAAATGTATTGCATGCATATTCACTGTGGAGGTCCTGAAAATGCAACTGGCTGTGGGGTCCCCAGGACAGGTTTCTCAAGCCCTGGCACATGGGGACAGATTTAAAGATCTAAACATGTATGTGCTAGAACAGGGGGTTCTCATCCCAGTCTCTCAGGATATACCATCTAGCCAGTCAGTTTTTCAGGACATCCATAATGTATATGTATGAGAGAGATTTGCATACAATGGAGGCAGCGCATGCAAATCTTCTCTCATGCAAATTGATTGTGGAGATAAGAACATAAGTTTTGCCATACTGGGTCAGACCAAGGGTCCATCAAACCCAGCATTCTGTTTCCAACAGTGGCCAATCCAGGTCACAAGTACCTGGAAGGATTCCTAAGTTCAATAGATTCCATAGTGCTTATCCCAGGGACATGCAGTGGTTTTCCCCAAGTCCACCTTAATAACTGTTTATGGGTTTTTCTTCCAGGAACTTCTCCCAACTTTTTTTTAAACCCAGTTATACTAACAGATTTTACCACATTCTCCAGCAAAAAATTCCAGAGTTTAATTTTGTGTTGAGAAAAAAGTATTTTCTCCTATTTATCTAATATTATCACCTCATAACTGACAACTCAACTGGTTAGGTGTGTGTGGACTAGGTGGAGAACCACTGCTCTAGAGGAAAGGCAGGATAGGAAAGATATGATATAGACATTTAAATGCCTCCAAGGTTTCAATGCACAGGAGATTCTGGAACGAGGGGTCATGGGATGAGGGTGAAAGACGGTAGCTCAGTCGTTATTTAAGGATGTATTTCTTTGAGTGGTGGATACATAGTATAGCCTCCCAGTGGATATGGTATAGATAAGGACAGTAACAGAATTCAAGAACGAATGGGACAAACACAAGGGATTGCTGAAGGAGTGGTAGGGATCATAGAGCTGAGCAGTTGGTGTGGATGAGCAATGTATGGTCTTTTTCAGTCATCATATTTCTATGTAATACTTCAGCACCAGGGTAACCTGCATAAAACAGCAGTTACATCCCTAAACATCTTGCTGGCCAGACTGGATGGACCATTTTGGTCTTTATTTGCCAATATTTACTATGCTACTTTACTCTAATGATAATACCAGTAATGTAAGGCTCATCCTTCGATCAGCAGCACTTGTGGTCTGAGCAGGCCTCTGATCATCATGTGGCCCGCTGTGCAATATATTTTTTGCTCCTTTCTCCTATAGCCTCAGATACCCCTAATTCTAGTACTCACTGTACTTGTCTATTGTACTTGTAGCATGTTATTATTCCATTTTTTTCTTGTGGGGTATTCCTATACCCTTTTTTCAGTAAGAAAGCAATTCTGCACATTTAACCTCCTTTTATAGTATAAATAGTGTGGAAGGATTTGGGAGCAAAGGGCTAAATTGCCCTCTTCTTAGTTGGCTCTTATGTGCCCTTCCTGGTCCTTTAAGATATCAAACCTACTAAGACTTTTATCAGCAATTCGATCCATATTTAAAAGTGCAAGGAGTGGTTATCTCGGTATAGTTAGCCAGCTAACTTTACTTGTCTATTCATCAGAATGCAGCCAGTTATGCATTCTGCTGCATATACCTGTATAAAGTCCAAATTATCCAGATGACTTTAGGACTGCTCTCCAGCATCATCAGACATAAGAACATAAGATTTGCCTTACTGGGTCAGACTAAAGGTCCATCAAGTCCAGTATCCTGTTTCCAACAGTGGTCAATCCATATCACAAGTACCTGGCAGGATCCCATACCTAGATAACGCTGAATACTGTCGTTACCTGGATGTTAGCCAGGTAAAGCTTACCCAGATAAATTGGAGGCATTCAGGGCAGGGCTAAGAACTTACCTGTATAAATCAGCAAGTTGGTGCAGTGGAAAATTCAAATCCTGCAGTTTGTCCACATAAGTCTGAACTTAGCAAGACAAGTCACTTTCATTTCATTTAATAGAATTTATTAAACGCCCAACACAAAAAAGGTCTGGGCGATATACATAAAAACATACATAATAATGGAAAATAAAAAAACAGACATTACACTTATAAATATCAGGTTCCATAGGAACCATACCAAATTATACCAAACAAACATGAGAAGGTTATCCCTATTCACTAAATACAATATCACGGTAAGACAGTCAGAGTAATTAAACAATTCACACTTCCATGGGTTCACATTAATATTATAGAACGGAGACATTATCCTTATAAAGTATTAAACACACGAGTCAACAAATAACTCTTAAATGCCATCTTAAATTTTTTTTTTTTTTTTTTTTTAAGCAATCGTACTCTCACCTACAAAAAAGTTCTATTGAACTGACTTAATTTCAAAAAATTCAAAAAATGAATTAAGGAAAAAGAGGTAAGTTTCATATTAGGGATGCACGCCTCCGCGGCGTTGCCTCTTTCTTGTTATTTAATCATTAACTTGCCTCCTTCCTCCTTTGTGTGTTTTTTATTTATTATTCAAAAAAAAATTTTTAATGTATTTTTTAAAGTATGAATTTTTTCTAAAAATTAATTATTTTCTCCACCTTGCATAATAAGATCATTTAGATTTATTTTTTTTTTGGCAAAGAAAAAAATCTAAATGATCCTATTATGCAAGGTGGAGAAAATAATTAATTTTTAGAAAAAATTCATACTTTAAAAAATACATTTAAAAAATTTTTTTTGAATAATAAATAAAAAACACACAAAGGAGGAAGGAGGCAAGTTAATGATTAAATAACAAGAAAGAGGCAACGCCGCGGAGGCGTGCATCCCTAATATGAAACTTACCTCTTTTTCCTTAATTCATTTTTTGAATTTTTTGAAATTAAGTCAGTTCAATAGAACTTTTTTGTAGGTGAGAGTACGATTGCTTCAAGATATATTTATAATTCTCATCACAAGCGGAGATGAATACTGGCAATTAATCTTAAATTTTTTAACATCTTCCAACTCCCGGATTTCAAAAGGGATGAGATTCCATTGGACTGGAGCCGCGACAGAAAAAGAAGTTTCTCTAGTATTAACAAGTCGTGCCTGTCTAACTGTAGGAATTTCTAATAAGTTCAATTGTGATGATCTTAAGGATCTAGCAGGCTTATGAATACGTAGAAGAGCATTAAACCAAACAGATGACTCAGAATGACTCTTTAACATGGACCTCTAAGTCATGCACTCTCCTACCATAGTAACTTAACCTAGTATTGCCAGCAGAAAAAGACCAAATGGTCCATCAGGTCTGTCCAGTAAGATTCCCTAGGTAGCAACTGCCACTCCGTGCAGGCTATTCCCATGTTTCTCTTAAGGGTAGTAACTGGCACTCTGTGTAGTTCTCCCAAGCTTTATGATAACCCATAAAATTTCAGCTAGCAAAATTTTTTACTGGGTGATGAGCTTTGTTGAAAATTCAGACAGTGCTGCTTGACGTGCATTGCTTATGGAATTTGCCATAGAAGCAGGCTGTGCTTTTTTCCTTATGCCCGAGTATCAGTACTGCAGACCCTTGAAATCGGAGCCCCTTTGGTTATTGTCTGACATCAATTCCCATTTTCCCCCCTGCCACTGAAGCAGGGAGCACTGTTACAGTTGTATTAAATACAAATGCAATCTCACTTCAAAAAACATTGTTGTGTGGGACTATCCAGAAAATCTTTAAACTTATGAATGACCATCATATAGCACCAGGTAGGTACAATGAATTTGTGCTTTAAACTCCCTTCTTTATGCTAAAACATTTAATTATCAGTCATCCATAGTTGACGGTGTACAGAGAAGGGCAACCAAAATGATAAAGGGGATGGAACAGCTTCCCTATGACGAAAGGCTAAAGAGGCTAGGGCTGTTCAGCTTGGAGAAGAGATGGCTGTGGGGGGATATGATAGAGGTCTTTAAAATCATGAGGTCTAGAACAGGTACTGAATCGATTATTTACTCTTTTGGATAATAGGACTAGGGTGCACTCCATGAAGTTAGCAAGTAGCACATTTAAAATGAATTGGAGAAAATTCTTTTTCACTCAACACATAATTAAGCTCTAGCATTTGTTGAAAGAGGATGTGGTTAGTACAGTTAGTGTAACTGGGTTTAAAAAAAAGGTTTGGATAAGTTCTTGGAAAGTCCATTATCTGCTATTAATCAAGTTGATTTACGAATAGCCACTGATATTACTGGCATCAGTAGTATGAGATCTACTTACTGTTTGGGTACTTGCCAGGTAGTTGTAGCCTGGATTGGCTACTGCTGGAAACAGGATGCTGGGCTTGATGACCCTTGGTCCTTCCCAGTATGGCAATTTCTTATGTTCTCATGAGTTGTCGCCCCCAGAGTTTCATTTCATGAGCCCTAGTTCTATTGTTTTCTTTCCAAAGGAAAATGTTCAAAGTTTGTGCATCATTAAAACCTTTTAGGTATCTGAAGGTCTGTATCATATCTCGCCCCTGCTCCTCCAGTCTTCCAGCCTATACATATTCAGATCCTTCAGCCTTTCCTCCGCTACAGACCCCACACCATTTTGATTGCCCTTCTATAGATGGCATCCATCCTCTATCCTTTTTGAGATACAGGCTCCAGCACTGAACACAGTACTGTATTTGAGGCCTCACCAAGGATGTATACAAGGCCATTATCACCCTCCTTTTGCTTACTGGTTATTCCTCTCTCTATGCAGCACAGCATTCTTCAGGCTTTAGCTATCACCTTGTCACATTGCTTTGCCATCTTCAGGTCACTAGCTACTATTACTCCAAGATCCCTCTCTTGGTTCGTGCACACCAGTCTTTCCCACCCCCCATCACATAAAGCTCTCTAGGATTACTGAATCCCAGTTGCATGACTCTGCACTTCTTGGCATTGAAGCCCAGTTGCCAAATCTTCAACCACACTTCAAGCTTTCCTATCAATTATACAGTAGCCATACAAAATCTACATGCCCTTGAACATTGTGTAGTGTCAATATATCAGACTATCATCCATCTAAATGAGGATTTTTTTTTATCCATTCCTCACCCCACTATACTCCACCCCTTTCAGGATGAAAATATTTTATTGAGGATCAAAGCATATACATATTGAAAAGCCTAAAATTCAAAAATTGGATACATTTACAACCTCCTTCGATAAGTCTCCACTCCAAGTCAATACTTGGTCAAAGTACTTTTAGCAGCAATTACAGCTAGCAGGCTTTTGTGATAGTCCCACCAACTTTGTATAGCTAGACTCGTATTAGACCATTCTTTACAAAACATTTCCAAGCTCTGTCAAGTGCCTTGAAGACTATTAATAGCAGCAATATTAAAGTCATACCATAGATTTTCAATTGGATTAAGGTCAGGGCTCTGAGTGGGCCACTCCATATTTACCTTTTTGGTCCTTAGCCACTCCAACATAGCTAGTCATGGTGAAAAGTTTTGTTTTGTTTATTAAAATTTATTAACTGCTTAAGCCAAAACACTAAGGGGTAGATTTTCAAAGGGATACGCGCGTACCCCCCGAAAACCTACCCCAACCCCCCCCCCCCCTGCGCGCGCCAAGCCTATTTTGCATAGGTTCGGCGGCGCGCGCAAGCCCCGGGGCTTCCATGGAGGGGCGCGTCGGGAGTGACGCGGTGTTTCGGGGGCGTGGTTCCGGCCCGGGGGCGTGACAGCGGCCCCTGGACCAGCCCCCGGAACGGAACATGGAGCGCGGCAGCCGGCCCGGCAGGCGTAACTTTCGTGATCGAGGTAGGGGGGAGGTTTAGATAGGGCCGGAGGGTGGGTTAGGTAGGGGAAGGTGGGGGGAAGGCGAAGGAAAGTTCCCTCTGAGGCCGCTCCGATTTGTTGCCAGAGGCCGCTCCGATTTCGGAGCGGCCTCGGAGGGAACGGAGGCAGGCTGCGCGGCTCGGCACGCGCAGGCGTCCGATTTTGGGCAGCCTTGCGTGCGCCGACCCCGGATTTTAATGGATACGCGCGTATCTATTGAAATCCCGCGTAATCTTGTTCGCGCCTGGTGCACAAACAAAAGTACGCGTGTGCGCAGATTTATAAAATCTGCCCCTAAGAGACATACAATATAAACAAACATTCATAATAAAAAAGACACAAGAAAACAAGAATACAATAACAAAAATATGCACCTCCATTAATATTACTGAAAAATAAGGAAAGTATCTCTGCTACATCTCAATGTATTACTCAAAGATCTGTTTAAGAAATAGAGTTTTTGTTAAAAGTTTTAAAAAAGTCAGTGTATTCAGGCTGCCGTAAAGTCATAGGAAGAGTGTTCCACAACTCAAGGGCTGCAACAGAGAATGAACAATCCCTTGTTTCAGCTAAATATGCTTGGAAGATCATAAAAGTTCTAGTAGGTTGATAAATTCTGAGACATGTATTTATCCAAGGAGAAGAGGTTATATTAAGCAATTTCTATATGATCAAAAGGACCCTGAAATTGATTCATTGTTGGATCAGAAGCCAATGAAGCTTGCTTAGGACAAGAATAATATGGTCCCTTCAATTTTTCCCCTCAATGAACCTTGCAGTAGCATTCTGCAATAACTCTAAAGGCCTAAGAGAAGAAGCTGACAAGCTATACTGGTCAAAAAATGTAAAGATTATGGCTTAGACTACTACAAGTTAAAGTAGTCCAATAGATGTTTATGGTTATACAAAACCCACAATTTGAAAAAAACAGTTTCAGCTTTCTAGCAGAGGGTAGCAGGTTTTCCTCAAGAACTTTTCTATACTTTTCTCCATTCATTGTCCCTTCACAATAAGGATGGTATTCGCTAGGTGATGTGCTGTGTTGGGTTTGCACCAAATGTAATGCTTCACATTAGGTCAAAAAGTTCTATTTTAGTTTTGTCAGACCACAAAATCTTTTGCCATATGGCTACAGTATTATGAGTGTTCCTTTGCTTACTTCAAATGGGGGTCAAGGGGGATTTTTTGAGTAATGGCTTCCCTCTTGCCATTCTATCTTGTAGGTCAGATTTGAGCAATGTTTGGGCTACTCTCATATGTAGACTTTGACCATTCTTTGCCATGGAAGCTTATAGCTCTTTCAAAGTTCCCACTAACCTCTTGATTGCCTCCCTGACCAGTCTCCTCTGTGGTTGGTCATCCAGTTTGGAGGGATGGCCTGATCTAGACAGTCTTGGTGGTGCAATACACTTTCCACTTCTTAATAGCGAGCTTGACTATGCTCCGAAGGATATTCAAGGAGTTTACAATAACCCATCTCCAGATTTGTGCCTTTCCACAACTTTGTCCTAGAATTCTTTTGACAGCAATTTGGTGCTTAGGATTGGATCTTTATTTTGAAATGCACTTCCCAGCAGAAAGAACCCACAGGAAATAAAAATTGTAATAACTTGGCTAGATAAGGGTCCATACCCTTGTACAGCTGTAGCAATCCTAAATTTTTAATTCTGTAGTGTAACTATTCACCTGCGAAAGCACACACCAAGTAAATGGTACTGATTCATATGATGACAGGATAAATTCAGCAGTTTTTCTTCCTTTTCTAAGGAATTCTGGAATATATTTTTCACTTGGCAGTAGTGGGGTAGGATGCGTGGATATATGGATTTAACAATGCATTTTACTTCCAGGCTATTAAGCAACAAAGTATGAAAAATGTTCAAGGAGGTACACACTATAGGTAGTATACATATGCTTATCACAATTTCTCATCATCTATAATGTATTCACTCTCCCATTTTAACAACTACATCTGCAAGCTCCCAGATGTTATCATTAAAACACATATACCTCTTATGCTAAACTACACCCACACTGTCAGGTAGTCCCATGGATGGCAAATACCTCTGATACTTTTTATTTTTCTAAGGAAAATATTTATTTGAAATACATGAACAAGTGTGGCATTTTAATATCACTAAGGTTACATATATTCTAAAAAGCATCATTCTGTTTTTCAGAACTATCTGAGTTTGTTTCTATAAGAAATTTTGTAATAGAAAGAAAACTTGAAACACACTGTAAGAATCAGGAAAGGTAATGAGGGAGAGAAAGAAGAGTAAACAAACAGTAGGGGCAAGAGGTTGGGATAAAAATAAATGGACACACGAGAAAGTCAGACAAGAGGGAGGAAAAACACCACAGACATATGCAAAAAGATGACAGAGGTAGGGAAGGACAAGAAATGTGTTTTGTCTCTAATTTCACAAAACTTAGAACAGAGGAATAAAATGCCTTATTGCATTTATTCCCTATAATGAAGCAGAAGGAAGAGCAATACCAGGGTATGTTATATTCCTGCTTTGGGCCTGGCTCCCCCCTCTACATAAGCCTCCAGCCATAGTCTTAATTTGGTTTAAAAAAAACAACAAAAAAAACCAACAGTGTAGCTCTCCAGCTGATGACATAAAATTTGCAAGACCAGTTCTGGGGTAGAAGCAGAATTGTCAGTTACCATTTGAGAGATCCTCTGCTCATAATGCAAGAAACGTGGTGCTGCTTCTCGTGAGGTTCAAATATGGATGTGTGCATTATTAAAAAAAAAAGGGAGCAGTGTTTGGTAAAGCCACATAGGAATTTACTTCCAGCTACAGCTGACAGGCCTGTATCCCATACATACACCCACCAGGATGCTCTTCCTATGGGGAGCTGGGAAGAGGCACAGTCACATCTCTCATTCACTCAAAAGCACTGGGAAATGAACATTTTAGCAAACAGATAGTGGAAAAATGGAAACCATTTTTATCATAATGAGTCAGTTGCTAAATCAAGCATCTCATATTTAAAAAAAAAATAAAATATATATATATATATATTTAAACTGAGCAGTGCAAAAGCAAGACAACAAACCAATAAGCAGATAAAGCAAGGGAGAAGATGTGCAATAATAAGACCTGCTGATCTACTCCTACAAAAAGTCAGTATTAAACAAAAGCAGATGTTAACAACAAAATCAGAAAGCTTATAAGAAACACGTTCTTCCTATTCATTTTTACAGAGCATACATAAATTAAATGTTCATTATTTTTCAGTTAGAAATACAAACTGCTTCTTGGAGCACAAACTGAAACAGGGTGCCTAGAATTGTATAAAATGTGAGACAGCAGGCTGTCCCTTCCCCACACCCAGCCTCTAGGGTAATTTATGTGATACTTACTCTGCACAGAGAGTATGTTGGTATTATATCCTCACAGCAGACAATGGTAGATTACTGGTGTTATGATTGCCCAAAAGATTTATAGCAGTTCTGCATTACAATGCAGTTTTTACAAGACACTTAGAAATCTGGCCACTGTAGGTGCAGTCCCCCTTGAATTCATCACAATCTCCCCTGCTGCAATTCTGTGAAAGAGGTACGCAGAAATATATCGAGGGGAGATTTGACTACTCCTGAGGCAGCCCACATTAAGATGTAAAAAGTCATGGGCCAGATACCTTCACACCTTCAGCCATTTATATAGCTCAGGAATTTTACAGAACTGAGCCATTAAACACCCCTGTGTGTTTAAACCAATTTAAAGCACTTTGAAAAGAGACATTACATACACAGGAATTATTTTGTACAAAATTATCTTGATGGTACAATGTAAACAACAGTATCATTATGGGAAACATCAGGCATCATGGAGATAGATGATCAGAAAATCAAATCCATGTGGTGCTGGATATCTATACCAAGAAATATGGGAGAAATGCAGCGCTAGGCAAATTACATCACAAGTTACTATTTGGGTACAGTTCTAAAATGCTTCTGCTTCCACATTTTAGGAGGGGTCATATTTCACTTCAAGTGAAGGCACTTACACTGCCATATTAGATTAAGCAGTTTAAAGAACTCAACTGGCACCAAACCTGAGGGGCACAAAATGTACTATGGAATCCTTATGGATAGAAATTCCATGTGTGATGGGTAAGAGTATAGCAGTGGGTGTATACTACCTTCTACCTGGCTAAGATAAAAAAACAAACGAAAATGCTAACAGAAATTAGAAAGGCTAATAAATTTGATAATACAGTAATAATCGAGGATTTCAAATGCCCAGTACTGATTGCTCAGTAGCTCATAGGGACATGTTAGAGAGGTTAAGTTTGTAGATACTATAAATGATGCTTCATGGAACAACTGGTTTTAGAACAGATGAGAGGGGTAGCTTTTTTAGATCTAGTCCTCAGTGGAATGCAAGACCTGGTGCAAGGGTTTATGGAGATAGGGTTGCATAGCAGTAACAATCATAAGCAATCAGATTTGATATACCGTATTTTTCACTCCATAAGACGCACTTTTTTCCCCCCAAAAGTGGGGGGAAAATGTGCGTCTTATGGAGCGAATATAAAAAACAAAAAAAAACCCCAAAACCTAACTACAACCCCCCACCCCCCTGCCCCCCCCCCCCCCAAGACCTGCCAAAAATCCCTGACGGTCCGGCGGGAGTCCGGGAGCGGTCTCCTGCACTTGGGGAGTCGGCTGCCAGTAATCAAAATGGTGCCGACGGCCCTTTGCCCTTACTATGTCACAGGGGCCAACCAATGGCCGGACCACCAGGGATTTTTGGCAGGTCTTGGGGGGGGGGGGTCAGGAGGGTGGGGGGTTGTAGTTAATTAAATTTAAAGGGTTGGGATGGGGTGTTTTTTTTTTGTTTCCCACAGAAAGAGAACAATAAAAGTTTTCTGATCTGGGGAGTGGACCAAAATGGCCCTCCCCAGATCCGAAAACGAAATGGGGACAAAAAAAAAAAAAAAAAGTTATGCACTCCCTAATTTGCTCCATAAGATGCACAGACACCCAGGAATAGAGACGGTTTAGCACACCATTTTTTTATTTTTTTATTTTTCCCCCCTCTGAATCCTAGGTGCGTCTTAAGGTCAGGTGCGTCTTATGGAGCGAAAAATATGGTAATCACTGGAGGGAGGACATTAAGTACAACTACTACAGTAGTATATAACTTTAAAAAGGGAGACTATTATAGAAATAGGCAATTAGGTAGGAAAAAAAAACTAGTTGCAAAGGTTAAAAGCTTGCATAAATGTGGGGACACTGTTTAAAAATACCATCTTGGACGCCCAGATATAATGTACTGCATGCATTAAAAAAGGTCAAAAGAAGACCAAAGGACAGCCATAATAGTTTAAAGGTTAGTTGAAAGAGGCAGTTAAAGCCAAAAGGGAATATTTAAAAAAATATATAAAGCAGACTCAAAGGAAGAAAATATGAAGAGTATAAGTACTGGCAAGTTAAATGTAAAATAGTTTGACAGGACAAGAGAGAATCTGAGAAGCTTGCCAGAAAGGCAAAACTAAAAAGCATTTTCAAGAACATCTGAAGAAAAAGCCAGTGAGAATCGGCTGTGCCTCTAGATGACTGAGAAGTAAAATAAATCGTTCAAAAATCCATCCACATTTTATTCAAAAATTTCAAATTTTCATGCTTTTTTAAATTTTTAATTAAAAACAATTATCTTAGAAAGATCACCCTTTAGATGGTCAATTTAGCTGTATCAATCTGTGCTCCATGAAAGTCACTTTAAAAAAAAAAAAAAAAAAAAAGGTACAGCTGCAAAAAGCAGCTGTAGGTGAAACTCTGGTCAACATCAGTGGCTGTTCCTTTTTAAAAGTGACTTTCATGGAGCATGATACATCAATTGACCATCTAAAGAATTACCTTTCCAAGATAAGTGTTTTTAATCAAATAATTAAAACCAAAACAAAAAAAAGAACTGGAGAATACAAGATGGAGCCTTGAAGGGAGGACGTGAAGGGAGCGCTCTGCTGCTTACCATTTTCCTTTCTTTTCGATATGAAGAAAAATGTAAGACCCCAGGCTCTTCCTCCAGCCATGCCGGTGGGACCCTTATGGGGCAGCAGACTATTGTCGCATCCCTAGCTCAAGTGGGCCCAGTTGCTCCCGGTAACTTGTCCTTGAATGGAGGGATTTAAATTGGCCCCCATTCCAGCACTGAAGCATCTTTGATTCTGAGAGCTATAGCAGTGCCCGTTTCCTAGGGATAGTGGAGGAGATGCACCTCGCTGGCTTTGACACCAGTGATAGCATCAGTGTTCACGACAGCTAGAGGGCCCTTCTCCGTGGTATCCCCAGATAATTGCAGTGGATTGATGCCCTGCGAGAAGACCTCACCTTTGCAGCACATGTCAATGTTGCAGACTTCGACGGGAGTTGCTGGTGCGGCAAGTCTGCCTTCTGGGAGTGAAACAATGCAATCTATTCCTGGCCAGATTATACACTGTCTCTTACTGAAAACAAATATAACACTGGATTGTGGAATGCATTGGTTTCTCTTGAATCCTTTATTTCTTCTTTAATCTCAGTCACTGCTGGGATTCATACTACTTTGCAATCTAACCAGAGTTCCCTAGACGTTTGCCAAGCTAATACTGGTGCCTTGGAGTAATGGTCTGAAGTTACTGAGACTGTCCAAACAGATTTGCTTCAAGTGAATGTATCCACCCTGTGAAGATTTGAACATTTGGAGAACGCTTTTAAATATTTAAATGTATGTGTGCTCAGTTTTCCTAAGGTGGGTCTGGGTGCCCTTATTGATACCTTCAAAAAATATCTTTTGAAGGTTTTGTTAATTTCTCCTGAACCTCTGCCTCCTATTGTAAAGGCTTTCTTATCATTAAATGTGGATGAAAGATCAAATCAGGCTTTTTAATTTAAATCTGAATATTTAGAAATATAAGCTGAGATGGTGATATATCTTTTAGAGGGACACTACTGGGGTTTTTTCTTTTTCTCAAGATCAAAATACTGTTCTAAAAATTCTATTTCAGGAACATATCTGCTCTATTTTTTGGCCACAAAATATGGATTTGTCCAGGGTAACTCAGGCTCGCAAGAAGAAATTTCTAGCAATGCGCCCTGAGGGTATTGCCTTGGGGGCTGTTTGTTTGATTCGTTTTTCATGTGAATATTTATTATATTTTGAAATGTTAAGTATATTTTCTTTGAACCTGAACAGCTGCATACCTTTTTTTGAACTCAAAGAAACCACCTCAAAAAAATGTAGATGATTGTTCCTTGTTTTTCTGCTATATAGGAATAATACCTGCTTGCCTTTCTTCAGTGAGATGTCTATTTGTTGTTTTTCCTCGTTTTGGTTTAGAACCTGTGGATTCTTCCATCTAGTAGACTAATTTAAATGCTAATTATTTGTCAATTTTTGGAAAAAAAAATCATTTGTTATAATTAATATTTCTGGATATTAGCATTTGATTGCAGTAATAAAGTAAAAAAAAAATTAAAAAGCATGAAAATTTGAAATTTTTGAATGAAATGCAGATGGATTGGGTGGGTTTTTTTGACCGATGATTATACATTTGTATGCTCAACAGCTTCACATCAAGTACCTGATTCACTAAGGGTTTTTCGCAGAGCCATAAATGAGTGTAAAGCCTTAAAGAATCCAGCCCCAAGTGCATACTTCATTCTGATGTCTTTCCCTCTTTGATTCAGAAACTCAGCTATGTTCACATCGTGTATAAATTATCATAGTTAACAGTGGAGGGTTTTGTTTGGTTTTGCATCGAATACCACGACTTATTTTCGATTCAAAGGAATGAGCCGAATCCTTTGAAGAAATGCCTGGCTGCAGGAAACTGATTCCTAGAGCAGTTTTGTTATCGGTATTGTCTCTTAGATACCTGCTGAGGATGGGTAGGAGAAGCTAAGCTTTGTCTGTGTCCACAGAGCTTCACATATTTCTGGCACATGCTGTCAGTGATCACTCCATGAGGCATCTCCCACGGAAGGAAGAATTTATGGCAACAGTGAGGGAGGAGAGAAACAAAGTCACAATCCCTCTTCCCTTACAGCAAGTCGGCTGCCATTATCTCTTGCCATTTGGTCCAAGGATGGGGAGGCAGATGGCTTGTCCTTTCCCTCTCTTAAAAGGTAGCATTAATTCTTCTGTCAATTTCAATCATTTTCACTGTCTCGTTGGCACCCCGCTTGGGCCCTAACCTAGAAAACAGGGAAAAAAAGCTGTAATTAGACATATGTATGATGACTTTGTGAGCAACAAAAGAAGATATTACAAACGTAGCGTGCCATTTACTAAGCATTTTTCCCATAGAAATAGAATGGGAGAAAACCTTTGGTAAACAGACTCCCCAGAAGCTAATTTTTCAAAGCAGTTTCCGTGGGTAGTGTTTTACCCATGTAGATCAGCTGTCTGAAAATTGCCCACTCTTAATTTGGATAAAAGTTCACTTTGAGAATTGGTGCAAAGCCCATGAGTAAAAAACATGCCGCCCTTATCTCACTATGGCCAGTTTTAAAAATACCTCTTTTTGGAGAAAAAAAATAAGTGCCATATTTTTCGCTCCATAAGACGCATTTTTTTCCCCCAGAAGTGGGGGGAAAATGTCTGTACGTCTTATGGAGCGAATATTTAAAACAAACAAAAAAACTACAACTCCCCACCCTCCTGACCCCCCAAGACTTGCCAAAAGTCCCTGGTGGTCCAGCGGGGGTCCGGGAGCGGTCTCCTGCACTTGGGCCGTCGGATGCCAGTATTCAAAATGGCGCCAATAGCCTTTGCCCTTACTATGTCACAGGGGCTACCGGTGCCATTGGTCGCCCCATCACATGGTAGGAGCAATGGACGGCCGGGGCCATCTTGTGCTCCTACCATGTGACAGGGGCCGACCAATGGCACCGGTAGCCCCTGTGACATAGTAAGGGCAAAGGCTATCGGCACCATTTTGAATACTGGCAGCAGACGAGCCGAGTGCAGGAGATCGCTCCCGGACCCCCGCTGGATCACCAGAGACTTTTGGCAAGTCTTTGGGGGGGGGGGGGGGTTTTGTAGTTAATTACATTTAAAGGATTGGGATGGGGAATGGGGACAAAAAAAAACAAAAAACATTTTATGCCCTCCCCTAATTTGCTCCATAAGACACACAGACGCCTGGGAACAGAGCCGGTTTAGCACACCATTTCTTTTTTTTTTATTTTCCCGCTCTGCGTCTTATGGAGCGAAAAATATGGTATATACTTTTGAAAATTGAAAACTATGCACATAATTTCAGATTCCTCCCCCCCCACGATAACACCTCTGCTCACTGCAGGTAAAAGCACATGCACAGAGGCTCTACTTGCAATTTTTAAATAGCCCATTTCTGCAGGTAAAAAACTATTTTACCCATGGAAAAGGCTTTGACAATTACCCTCTAACTGTTTATATCTACATCTACACTCTCTCATGTTTAGGACACTAAGGGGCAGATTTTAAAAGCCCTGCGAGCGTAAATCCAGCTGGATTTACGCGCCTATGTTGCATAGGTCGCCGGCGCGCACAAAGCCCCGGGACGCGCGTAAGTCCCGGGGCTTTGCTTGGGGGGCGTGTCAGGGCGGCGTGGCATTCGGGGGCGGGGCCTTGGGCATGGTGCCGGCCCTGGGGCGTTCTGGGGGCGTGGCCGAAGTCTCCGAACCAGCCCCTGGGCTGGGGAATGACGCGCCGGCAGTTAGCTGGCTTGGGCAGGCGTAACTTTCTGAACAAAGTTGGGAGGGAATTTAGTTAGGGCTGGGGGTTGGGTTAGGTAGGGGAAGGGAGGGTAAGTTGGGGGGGGGAGGCGGAAAAAAGTTACCTCGGAGGGAACGGAGGCAGACTGCTTGGCGCGCTCAGGTTGCACAATTGTGCACCCCCTGCACGCACCAACCCTGGATTTTATAACATGCGCGCATGTTATAAAATCGGGTGTATGCCCATGCCACAGGTCCAGAGGACGCATATAAAGAGCAGGTAGTAAAATACTGCACGGAGCGGCAGTAGCCACAGAGGCATTCACGGAGCGGGATGCCAGTGGCCAGTGGTAGGTGTCCACCTTCATGGAGCGGAAGGATGTAGGGCTGTCATCTCCCAATTAAATAAAAAACAAAAACAAAAAACAAAACAGGGATGGGATCCATCAGGTCTAGAGGACACATATAAAGAGCAGGTAGTAAAATACTGCACGGAGCGGCAGTAGCCACAGAGGCATTCACGGAGCGGGATGCCAGTGGCCAGTGGTAGGTGTCCATATAAAGAGCAGGTAGTAAAATACTGCACAGAGCGGCAGTAGCCACAGAGGCATTCACGGAGCGGGATGCCAGTGGCCAGTGGTAGGTGTCCACCTTCACGGAGCGGAAGGATGGAGGGCTGTCATCTCCCAATTAAATAAATAATAAAAAAACCCAGGGATGGGATCCATCAGTTCTAGAGGACGCATATAAAGAGCAGGTAGTAAAACACTGCATGGAGCGGCAGTAGCCACAGAGGCATTAACGGAGCGGGATGCCAGTGGCCGGTGGTAGGTGTCCACCTTCACAGAGTAGAAGGATGAAGGGCATCCATCTCCCAATTAAAAAAAGAAAAGAAAAAAAGAAAAAAAAACAGGGATGGGTTCATGGGCTTATAGGTATTACCAATTATTAGGCTTTTCAATATTTGATGATAGTTAATGTGACTTTCAAGGCATTCTTCACTTTCGGTGCATGTCCGGCATGACTCCTTGCTTCAATGACAGGGGAAAAGAAAAACTGATACTTCACACATTTCCAGCATTGCCCTCTGCTTCATGGCAGAGAGCTATGCTGCCGCTTACCCAACTAATCAAACTTAATATTTCACTTGGAAGCAGCTCCAGCACTGCTCTCTACATTAATGGTGGGGGTGAAAAGGGAATTAGAACATAAGGTTACTAAGAGCCAAGAGAAACAGTTAAGTATGAGAACAAATGTGTGAAGCTTGCTGGGCAGACTGGATGGACCGGTTGGTCTTCTTCTGCCGTCATTTCATTTCTATGTTTCATAACTTTAAAAATCTACCCCTAAGGGTCAGATTAATGCTTTTATCCCATTTTGAGTCTATGGGAAAAATCCTAAGTGAATCATGTACTAAGTTTGTAGAAATACCTCACACAGATACTCGGTCAATAGTGCATGACATGTCCTGGTTCAAAGATCAACTCCGAATCCGTACCCATAGCAGACCCACCAGGGCTCAACACCTTGCCACAATGCACACCCCCTCTCCAAAGCTGTCCAAACTTAAATCCACCAGGGGACGTGCCATCTCCCTAGCCGGACCCACCCTCTGGAACAGAATGCCTCCAAACCTTCGCCTAGAATCTTGTCATAAAAGATTCAAACAGAACCTAAAGACCTGGCTCTTTAAACAGGCATTCACCTAATTCCCCCCCCCCCCCCCCCCCGCACAATCTCCCTTTTACCACCTTTAATAACCTGATTTTCATGTGCCGCCTGTTACATTCATGTTAACTTCCTTAACTCACTCGCAACAATATGTTCACTGCAATACTCATTCTGATACCTATTCCATTCAGTCACGATGACCTCACTTTAATGTACACTTTGTAAATAGCTTGTTACAATACCTGTTGTGTTACCTGTTGGAATTTCTTTGTTACTTTTATTATTAACCTACACTCTATTCCTTGTTCTTTGTAAAGCTTGTTGCTATTTTTAAGTTATCTGTAAACCGAGATGATGTTCCCAACGTATCCCGGTATACAAAAACACCCAAATAAATAAAATAGATAAATCTAATATAGCAGAGTTGCTTACCTGTAAACAGGTGTTCTCCAAGGACATCAGGATGTCATTCCTCACACATGGGCTATGTCACCTGGTGGAGCCCGGCACAGCATTCTGACTTCAAAGATTCTAGAGCTTTCAGCTTGCTCTACTGAGTATGCATAGCTGTTATCACTTCCCTGCCTCCCAGGCAGAGTCCTTTAATCCATGATAACAGTTAAGACATGGAAAAACCAACTCCCAAGGGAGGCAAAGCAGTCCATTAATAGGCAATTAGATGTTAACAGCTTATCATAGCTGACTTAGAAAGTTGTCAGCCAAGATAAGTTACCACCACCTCTGGAGGAAATGTTAAATCTAATGTGGGTCCTATGGCTCCCATGTTAAATATAAATGCAAACATTTAAAAAAAATCCCACACAATAAAGGAAAAGGGCCAAAACTGACCCCCCTGCTCACTCTGGCACCACCACTCAAGGTGGCTCCGGCAACCCAATCCAAAAAATCTTTTAAAGTAGTTACATGATGATGAGTTCCCCCATCCTGTCAGCATAGAATAAAGTATGTTCCCCACCCACCCCACTTTCCTTATAGATATGTGCCAAGATGGTCCCTCCCCCCATGGTAATACACAATCATTGGGATATAGGGACACACAATACCTTCCCCTCCCCAAGGGTTAAAAAAAATAAATCAATAGTTTCCAGTGTAAATCTAACCCCTCACCTCCCCGAATCACTACTCACTAACCTCAAAAGTGCCAAATTGTTCCAGCATTGCGGCCAGGGGGCACCCCCTAGCCACGGGACTGGCCGGCACCATTTTTCAAAATAGCACCGACCTGACTTTGCCCCAATCATGTGACTGAGGTAAGTTCAGGTTGGTGCCATTTTTCAAATTGGCACTGATTAGACCCGGGGGCACCCCGAGCTCCAATGCTGGAGCAATTTAGGCACTTTGATTTGGTTTACACTAGAAACCAATGATTTTTTTCTTTTTTAAACAATTGGGGAATGGGGGCAGGGGGAGTTCCCTACACTCCAACAATTTTGGTTTACCATGGGGAGGGGACCACGCTGGCACATATTTGTAAGGAAAGAGGGTGGAAGACATACTTTATTTTATGCTGAGAGGGTGGGGGGGGGGGGGGGAGAAACCATCGTCACGTGAATACTTTTAATATGTTATGTTAAGGCCTAAACACCCTTAACATAACTCTTCAAAACTCCTCAAGAAATCTACGATCCAATAACTCAAACTACCTATTAATCCCCACCATCAAAGATGCTCATCTAACATCAACAAGAGAGAGAGCTTTCTCCATCGCAGCCCCCAATCTTTGGAACACTCTACCTGAAGACCTGAGAACTCAACACAACATAAAAACCTTCAAAAAAGACCTCAAAACTTTACTGTTTCGCAAATTTTTCACGGACCCCCAATAATCTGCTCATACCACCTCTCATATGAACTAAGAACTATAATTTACTATCTAACTCATGTTTTTACTGTAATGTTCACTTTGTTATAATATTTCAAATTTCCTTGGATATGTTTGCACTATGTAAACCGTTATGATGGCTTTTCCGAATAACGGTATATAAAACTTTTCAAATAAATAAATGTGGTTGTTGAGGTCACTGAGTGGCAGCCTTGTGGCGATTTAGTGGCATGGCTCTTTAAGTCTATAGCAGGCTGATGAAGTTGGGGCCGCCACTGCGCCTAAAGAGCCGATGTGTTTTGCCTTGCAGTGTTTTGCCATGAGACAAAACAATGCTGCAATACATCCGCAATGTTTTTTCAGGGGAGGGGCCCACTACTACAGCCACATCCCGTCATGAAAGTGGGAACCCTTCCGTGAAAAAATCTCACAGCTTAATGGATCTAGGTCTCAGTTAGCTGGGTAAGCACTACATTTTCTTTTTTTCTTTTTTTTAATTTATTCTTTATTGGTTTTTTCAAAACATTACAAAGAAAACTTTGCACAGAAATTTTGTAACATTGTTCCATATATATTTATATCATATCCTCGAAACATCATCTGTTTGTTAGACCACAAGCATTTTAGAAAATAATAAAAATTAAATAGAGGAGAAAAGAAAACCTTGGGAGTTCCAAAAGGAAATGCAAATACATCTATCAAGAAATTTAAGCCATACTTAATTAATTTACCTCCTTCCTTTATGATCTGAATAAATCAGCCCGGTTCCTGATTTGGAGAGGAGGTGGTGAAGGCTCCCCTTCTAGAGTCTATGAATACTCTGAGTTGTTCCGGGGCATAAAAGATATATACGTCTCTATTATAGGTAACAACCCCTTTGCAGGAGTATCTTAGAAGAAACTTTGCCCCGAGTTGATTCACTTCCTGTCTCATAGAAAGGAAAGCCTTCCTCCTCTCCTGGATTGTTTTAGATAAATCTAGGAATATTTGGACTTTCTGGCCCATAAAACTCTCATTAATATTTTGAAAATAACACTTCATTAACAAGCTAACATCCATTTCTGAAATCAAAGAAATCAGTAAAGTCGCCCTTTCATGAATTTCAATAGAAGATTCTAACATTTCTGTCAAGTTACTAAAATTTACTTGTGGTGGATTACTTTCTCTATTCCTATTAAATGGAAGAAAGTAAATCTTATTTATACACGGAAGCTGATCAGTTGGCATTTTCAGACTTTCTAACATATATCTCCTCAATGTCATCCGGGGAGATTCCCCTATAACTTTTGGAAAGTTCAAAAATCTTAAATTCAGTCTACGAAGACTATTTTCAATAAATTCCACTCTTCTATTAGTAACTAATTTATCTTGAATTAACACTTGACACATATTCTGAGACGATTGTACTGCAGTTTGTAATTCCATAATTTTGCTTGAATTTTCACCAATTTTAGCATCGTGTTCCTGGGACACTTTATCCAATTTCCCAGATATTGAGTTCAGTTGCCTCGTCAGCCCTTGAAAGCGTGGGCCATATGAGGCTACTAGTTCCCAAAGAGATTCTAGGGTCACCGGGCCTTAATTAATTCAGAAACTGCAGCTCCTCCTTGTGCCCCTACCAGCTCTTCTCCTTCTTTATTTCCTTCCACTAGCTGCATTTCTAAACTTCCATTCTCCCTAGATGTACCCAGTTCCTGATACACTGTGTCCACTCCCTCCAATTTGTTCACTGGACTCACTGGTACTGTGTTCAAATTGGTGGTCACAAATGGTGGAGACTGACCTGGAGCAAATGGCGTCCTCAGATCGGGAGGGCTCAGTGTAATGTCCCCAGACAATCGCGATGCTCCCATCAGCGCTTCATCAGCTGGGATTTTGGCTCCTCCTCCATGGTAAATGGCAGCAAGTTCGGGGATAGTTTTTTGCCCGGGTGGTAGAGAGGGTGTTAGGGATACACCCTCACCCGACCTTTCCTCTTTGGAGGCATTGATGTTGAGCCACCCGCTGAGGTCCTCAGGCAAGCCGATCCTCTGCAAACAGTATGGCTTGTATATTTATATATCTCTCCTCTATGGCAGCTAGATGGATCAGACGTTTTTCCGTCTACTCCGGACAAAGCCGGACAAAGCCGCACGCGCGGCTTTGGCGCGCCTCTCTCGCGCCGCTTTTATGGCGCGTGGCCCCTCCTGATGACGTTGTCGGGGCGAAACGGAGGGAGAAAAGAGATGGTATCACTTAGGGAGAATCTTACCCAGAGTCTTTCAATCCGGTTCCAGCTGCAATGAAACAACGCTCTCGCGCCGCTTTTATGGCGCGTGGCCCCTCCTGATGACGTTGTCGGGGCGAAACGGAGGGAGAAAAGAGATGGTATCACTTAGGGAGAATCTCACCCAGAGTCTTTCAATCCGGTTCCAGCTGCCGTAAGCACTACATTTTCAATTATTTTAGCTAGGAATAGGACAGATGAAATCAGCCTGTAATTTGCCAAGATACTGGGATTAGCTGTTGATTTTTTCAACAATGGCCAAACAGAGGCTTGCTTAAGGGAAGTTGGAAGTTGGCTAGATGACAAGGAGACATTCACAATTATCAGCAATTACATCAGCAATTTCATCTTTCAATAACTTAAGCAGAAATGCGGGGCAAGGATTTAATGGGCAAGATGCAGAACTGCTTACCTAGGATATGTATAATTTCTGATTTAGAGACTAGTTGAAAAGAATCCCAGACTGAATATCATTTGACAAAGGAGCTATAGAACCTGAATCAAAATTACAACTGATACTAGTGATTTTATTGATGAAGAAAATGGCAAATTCGTTACGTGTGTAACAAGGCACTTGAAGGACATAATAAAGAAGAACTTGATGTCAATGATTTTACAACTTTAAAACGTCCAGCAGTACTATTTCCTACAGAGCGAATATGAAAAGAATAATAATGCTTTTTTTGCTTTATTGATCAAAGCCCTGTATGCTGTTTACCTCTGACAATACCGACATTTTGGCTCATTTGATGGAGACTTTGGTCAACGGTGCTCAAGGCGAGCACAGCTGTTTCATTTCTCTCCATCTCTACGGCTCTTGGGGGTCAGACGGCTGCTTTGAACCACACAGGACTCTGTACAGCCATGCAGTTCAAAACAGCAGTTGAGCCAGGTAGCAAAGGAGGAGGACATGGCACAAGGCACCACCGTTCTCCTCCTCTTGCTCCTAATCAGTGGGGGAAGGAAGAGGGAGAAAATAAAAAGTTAGAGAGGGGTGTGATTCAGCAGAAGGAGAGGGTGGGAACAAGGCAGAGTTTAATTAGCTTGGGATCCCCACCCCCCCGCCAATCAAAAAAAGGCATTCAGTTTGCACTATTACAATCCACTTAGAAGGTCAACTAGATAGGGAGATCTTTGCTGCTGTATTGGCCACTCTTTTACTTTCAGGATAAGCAGGGAGGTGACTGCACACAAGAGGTCAATATTTAAAAGATTTATCCAGATAACATTTGAGCTATCCAGATAAATGCCAAATTTTGAATATGGTCAGCACGAATCTGGATAAAATTTACCCAGATAAGTGAGAGGCATTTTTGGGACATTCTAGGTTGGAGCTGATTTAGCCAAACAACTTATTTGGCTAATTCAGCTATTTGAACAACTTATTCAGTTAACTCAGAATGTGGCAAACAGCAGGGTTAAAACTGTCTGGGAACATGTTTGTAGATCATTTTAACTTTAGCCAGCTATATTCAAAGCGTATAGCTGGTTAAGTAGTGATTCCTGGTATGTATGTATGTATGTATGTATGTATGTATAAATAAATAAATAAAAGTGGCTTACTGGCCTGATCTCCAACCCTCCTCAACCCAATGAAACAAATGTTGGCTATACAGCTGAGACCATGTCCCCCTCCCAAGAATAGTTATAAATCGTTGGGAGTCTATAGGCACAAAAAGCTCCACAACCCGGAATTGGCCAAATAAAATAATTAGAAAGGCCCCTTAGATCAAGCCAACCTCCCCCTCCTCCCTTCTACTAGCCCATCAACCCAACACGATCCCTCCTGCCCCACCTAGAATCCCCCAATCCCTTACCATGTCCGGGAGCTTGTAATTATTGTGCAGCTCCTAACATGTACAGTGTAGCTCATCAGAGCAATGCTAGATGTGCTGGGAACTGGTTCTGAGCTCCCGGATGCGGTAACGGATTTGGTAGGTTCTAGGCCTTTCTAAGCAAATGCAGGTAATTAGCCACTGCCACATGAGTATCTTCAGTCATTTAACAAACTAAGCTTCGACGCCTAAGGGGAGGAGGGTGGGATTCTGTAAGTGAGTTGACCTCTCTATGGAGAATACTTGTTTCAGGCAAGTAACTTTGCTTTCTCCTTGGTCAAGCAGGACTAATTCAGTCACACAAGTGGGGATTCCCAAGCAGAGGGCTGCACAAAAAAAAAAAAAAAAGTATCTTTGTCAATATAACTGCTTGATGATGGTGGTGGTGTCTGTGTGTGTGTGGGGGGGGTCGGCGTTGTATGTTAAGGATTGTATAGAGTCAAACAGAATGAAGATCCTGCAGGAGATTAAATGCACAGTGGAATCTTTATGGATAGAAATTCCAGTTATGATGGGGAAGAATTTAGCTGTGAGTGTATACTACCATCTACCTCAGCGGTTCTCAACCGGTATCTTGTGCACCCACTATTCCCCCCCCCCCCCCCCCTCTCCTCACCTCAGTGAGACAAAAACTGCTGCTCTTCCTGCCCGGGCTATCAGCACAATCAAGCCCAGAGGGGAACGGCAGCAGTGTTTGTGGAAGCTGGCAACAAGAACATGACCTTTTCTTCTTCCTGCTCTTGTGGCCCAGAAGAGGAAGTGATGTTTACCAGGCATGCAGGAAGAAGACGAGACCATCCTGCTGCTGCCGCTGCAGAAATTGTGTCCCAAGGCTCCCCCCAGCCCTGCAGCAATAAGAAGGCAGCACTCAGCTGTTTGCCTGTGCTGCGATCATCATGGCATAGAGCAGTCAGCTGGGAATGTGCCTGCCGGGATTTCCTGCCACGCGGCTGTTGAGGAAATCTGTCCATTAGCTGCCCCGAGTCCGGGTCCAGTCACCTCCCTGACCAATGTCTCTTTTTCTCTCTCACACGTCACCTCCCTGACCAATGTCTCTTGCTCTCACACACGTTTTCTCATACTTACACACACAGTCTCAATCACACACATTCTCCCATACACTTACACACTTGCTGACTCACTCACCCCCCACCCCCGAGCACAAGCCAGCCAGTATGCAGGGAGGTGACGTGTTTGTGTGTGAGAGAGAGAGAGAGAGAGACATCGGTCAGAGAAGTGACTGGTGTGTGTGTGTGTGTCTCTCTGTGTCTGTGTGAGAGTGAGAGAAAGTGTGAGTGTATGTATGATAGACTAGTCATGGGCGCTAAGGAAGAGGAGCACGAGGACAGAGCTTCAGCAGCCATTGCTGCTTCTGGTGTGTGGTATTAGCCTATAAGGGGAAAAATGTAGGAGAGTTGCTGGAGAGGGTAAGTAAAGGTGGCATTTTAAGTTTATCTTTCTTGATTGGCTGCCATTTAAATTATTGGATATTATGTGATGTGTCTGCTATTTGAAATATTTTATTGGTGTTTAGAGAATTTTTAATTTTGTAAGTTTTTAATGATTGGATGTTATTCTATTTATCAGTTGCTTTGAAACTTATTAAATTTATTAGTCTAGTTTTAGAATTATTATTTTATATTACTTGAAAAATGTATAAATAGAAATATGGAAAAAAAAAAACTGGAAACAGCAAGAAACCAGATTGAGTGTATGCAATGTAACAATGGAAAAACAAAAACATTAATTTGATGGCCACTTTATTTTGTATTTGGTGAGGGTCTGTCTGTGTTCTGTGTGTGTGTAACCCAGGTAAGGGTATTCTGCAAGCTTGTAGTTTCTGTGTAGGGATCTATAGCAGCTTGGCTTGTTCTGTTTTCCTAATAGGAGGTGTATTGGTGTTTAGGGCCTGGCTAAATTTTTGTAGTGTTGCCATTTCATAGGTAGGGTTTGTTACTGTTTGACTGAGTTCCATAATTCAGATGTAACTTTTTGCGCATTAGTAGTTTGTATTAGAGATGTGAATCGGAACCAGAATCGGATCCAATTTCAGTTCCGATTCACATCTCTATAGATGTGAATCGGAACCAGAATAGGATCTGATATCAGTTCCGATTCACATCTCTAGTTTGTATACATTATTGCAGATCCTGGGAGTCTGTTAGAGGTTATATTTCTGTTTTGCACTGAATGCAGAGTGGCTTTTTTGGGTTTCCATTCCAGTTTCTGTCTTCTTATTTGTTCTTTATGGTCTTCCTGTTCTTGGTGAAGGTCAATTCTCTGTGTGTGACCGAGGTGAAGTATTTTACTAGCATGTAGGCATTTGTATCAATATTATTTGTTGTGTTTTCTCAACAGAACATGCATTGATGGTAAGTTACTGTTTGCTCATAAGGAGGGCTATTGCACCTGGTAGGAGAGAGTTTATGTTGCTGTTACCGAGATGACCCCAGACATTTTTTTTGTATGGTAAATTGAACGGGGAATGACCTAGTTCAGTTTTGTATCAATTGTTAGGGGGTCAGGGCAGTTCCTGTAAATACAGAGTATAAGTTGACATTTAGCCCCATGACGATCATGTGTTCAGTATGTCATGCATGTGAGAAGCATCTGTAAGGTGTGTACAGACAGATAAAAGGTTGAGAAACACTGATCTACCTGGCCAAACTGAAATGCTAACAAAAATCAGGGAAGCTAAAAAATTTGACAACACAGTAATAATGGGAAATTTCAATTTCCCAAAACCAACTGGATAAATGTCATATCAGAAAACGCTAGGGAGGAAGTGTCTCTAAATGAAATAAATGACTGCTTCATGGAACAGCTGGAGACGGGAGAGGGAACTATTTTAGACTTAATCATTAGTGGAATACAGAATTTGGTGCAAGAGATAATGGTAGTGAGGCCAATAGTGATCATAACACAATCAAATTTGACTTAACTGGAGGAAGGACATTAAGGAAAACTACTGCTCTAGCATTTTCTTTTGAAAGTGAAATAGAAAAATACTAAAAGGTACAGAAGCAAAAGTTAACAGTTTACACAAAGCATGGACATGATTTAAAAATACCATCTTAGGAGCCCACAACAGACCTATTCCACATTAAAAAGGCAGAAAGAAAGCCAAATGATTGCTGGCATAGCTAAAAGGTAAAGTTATTATAGCCAAAAGAACTTCTTTCAAAAAATGGAACGAGGGTCCAAAGGAAGAAAATAGGAAAGCATAAGCACTGGCAGTTAGATGCAAAACATTAAAAAAAGCAGACAAAGAATTTGGAAAGTAGCTTGCCGTAGAAATAATAATAAAAACTTTTTCATATACATCAGAAGCCAGAAGCCTACGAGGGAGATGTTTGGACTGTTAGATGATGGAGAAGTAAAAGGGGAACTTAAGACAGACAAGGCCATAGCAGAAAGACGAAATGAATTCTTCGATTCAGTGTTTATTGAAGATGATGTTGGGGAGATACCTATGACAAAAATGGTACTTAATGGTGAAGACTCAGAAGAACTGAAACAAAGATGTAATAGAGCAAAGTGACAAACTAAAGAGTAGCAATCACCTGGACTAGATGGTGTACACCCCAGAGTTCTGAAAGAACTAAAAAAATGAAACTGCAGACCTATTACTAGTGATTCATAACCTATCATTAAAATGGACTATTGTACCTGACGATTGGAGGGTGCCCAATGTAATGATAATCTTTAAAAATGGCTCAGGTCTGATCTGAGAAAAAAATAGATCAGTGAAATGGATGTCAGTACCATGAAAAATCCTAGGAGCTGTTCTAAAGAATAAAATGACAGAACTTACAAACAAACATGGTTTAATGTGACACAACCAACATGGACTTATCTAAGGGAAGCCTTGCTCCAACAACCTTCTACATTTTTTGAAGGAGTTAATAAACATGTGGATAATGGTCAACTGGTGGATATAGTGTTTCTGAATTTTCAGAAGGCGTTTGACAAAGTTCCTCATGAGACACTCAGCAGGAAATAAAAGTCATGGAATAGGAGGCAGTGTCCTATTGTGGATTGTGAACTGGTTAAAAGACTACAGAGAGTAGGACTAAATGGTCATTTTTTCAATGGAGGAAAGTAAATAATGGAGTGCCCCAAGGATTTATACTGGAACCAGTGCTTTTTAATATATTTATAAATGATGTGGAAAAGGAAACGAGTGAGGAAATCACATTTGCAGATAACACAAATTAATCTAAGTTGTTAAATTACAAGCAGATTGCGAGAAACTGCAGGACCTTGCGAGACTAGGAGACTGGACATCCAAATGGCAGTTGAAATTTAAATGTGACCAGTGCAAAAGGCTTGCACACAAGGAAAAATAATCCAAACCTTAGTTGCATGATAAGTTCCATATTAGTAGTCTCCACCCAAAAAAGGATCTAAGCGTCATTCTGGACAATATGTTGAAATGCTTAGATCAATGTGGGTGGCGGTCAAAAATGCAAACAATGTTAGCAATTATTAGGAAAAGAATGAAGAATAAAAATAGAATATCATAATACCTCTGTATTGCTCCAGGGTGAGAGTGCACCTAGACTACCATGGGCAATTCTGGTCACTGCATAGCAAAAAATATAGCAGAGTTGCTTACCTGTGTAAGGTGTTCTGAGAGGATAGCAGGATGTCAGTCCTCACACATAGGGTGAAATCATCTGATGAAGCCCTGCACAGTACTTTTATGTCAAAGTTTCTAGAACTTGGACTATATCTCACTGAGCATTCCCATATATGCTAGCATACCATGCATCCAGATGGGGGCCCCTTATACCTTAGCATACAGAAATGAAGCTAACTCCAAGGAGAGGCAAGCAGGTTTGTGAGGAATCACATCCTGTTGTCCTTGGAGAACACCTATTACAGGTAAGCAACTCTGCCTTCTCAGAGAACAAGCAGGATGGCAGCCCTCACACATGGGGAATCCCTAGCTACAGACTGCCCTGAACGAAAAAAGGGGAAAACAAGTGCTAATGGGCACAACAGTATTTGAGGAAGCTGCTTGGTTACCTCCCATATATGTTTCAGTATGTTCTACATATAGTGGCCCATGAAGAGCTGGTAGGTGGCTATGCGGGCATTGAGCATGCCTCCTTGAAACACTGTCCTCCCAAGAGTATTCAAGTTTCCAAAATCCTCTCCTGACGGTACCGAGGAAGGAGTCCCATTTCTCTTGGCCCTCTACTAGAGCAGTGGTTCTCAACCTTTTTTCTGTCGGGACACACCTGACAGATGGTTCTCACATGCGTGACACACTGACCCATGATCGTCACAGGGCTAGATGTAAAAGTACAGTTTGCATCCACGGGAACCCCCCTGACCCACAATAATGGATGTAAAGCAGAATTATGACATTCCCCATACAACTCACCCTACAAAAAAGATATTCTGGTTCTGGTGTCATCTCAGTAACAGCAACTCAAACTCCTTCTACTTTCAGGCTCAATAGCCCTACTTATGAAAAGACAGCAGTTTACCACCAATGCATGTCCTCTTGAGAAAACATAACAAATAAGACTGATACAAACACTTACATGCTAGTAAAATATCTCGGTAACAGACACAGAACCGACCTAACATACTCCCAGGATCTGTAGTAATGCACAAACTAATCCGCACACAGTTACACCTGTATTATGGAATACACTCAAACAGGAGCAACCCTATCTATGAAAAGGCAACACTATAAATATTAAATCAGGTCCTAAAAACCAATACACCTCGTATTAGGAAAACAGAACTAGCAAGCAGCTATAGATCCCCACACAGAAATAATTGTAAAACTATACTAATAAGCAGAATAAATGTTTCACAACAACTATGAACAGAATAACATCCAACAATTAAAAACTCATAAAAACGCATAAAAATTCTCCAAACACCAATAAAATATTTCAAAAAAAGCAGACACATCACATAATATTAAATAATTAAAATGGCAATCAAGAAAAATAAACTTAAAAAGCCACCTTTACTTACCCCCTCCAGCAGCTCTCCTACTCCTCTTCCATGCAGGCTGTAGCACACACCAGAAGCAGCAGTAGAGGCTAAGCTCTATACTCATGGTCCTCTTCCTTAGGGCCCATGTCTCTCACACACACACCATATCAGTCATACCCCCATGACCAGTTTCAGTCTCTCACACATCAATCATCTCCCAAACAGTCTTTGACAAACACACCAGTCACCTTCCTGAACAGTTTCTCTCATGCCATACACACACACAGGCTTCCCACTCCTGTGTTCCACTTACATATATGGGCTTCTCAGTCTCATAATCACTTTCTCTCTCTCACACACACTCACCAGTCTCTCACTCCCATGCTTGTTCTCTCCACATGCACAGGCTTCTCTCATTCCCATAATCACTTTCTTTCTCTCACACACATACACAAACACACGCACCAGTCACCTGACCTCTCTCATGCATACACACACACAGGCTTCCCACTCCCATGCTGTGTCTCGCACACACCCAGGTTTCTCACTCCCATGCTCACTCTTCACATGCACAGGCTTCTCATTCCCATAATCACTTTCTCTCTCTTTCACACACACACCAGTCACCTGATCTCTCTCATGCATACACACACACACACACAGGCTTCCCACTTCCATGTTCTGTCTTACATATACAGGCTTCTCCCTTCCATGCTGTGTCTCACATACACCCAGGTTCTCACTCCCATGCTCACTCTCTTCACATGCACAGGCTTCTCATTCCCATAATCACTTTCTCTCTGTTACACACATACACACACACCCACACCTGTCTCTCTCTCATTTCCATGCTCGCTCTCCACGTGCACAGGCTTCTCATTCCCTGAATCACATTCTCTCTCTCTCACATTCACATACACACCAGTCACACAGTCACCTTACCAACCAGTCTCTCTCTCATACATGCACACACACACAGGCTTCCCACTCCCATGCTCTCTCTCTCTCACATAATCAGGCTTCTCACTCCCATGCTTTCTTTCACATACACCCCCACAACACCAGGCTTCCCACTCCCATGCTCTCTCTCTCTCACATAATCAGGCTTCTCACTCCCATGCTTTCTTTCACATACACCCCCACAACACCAGGCTTCTTACTCCCATGCTTTCTCACATACCCAGATTTCTCACTTCCATGCTTTTTCTCTCTCTCACACACACACATCAGTCACCTCCCTGACCAATGTCTCACACTCACATACACATCAGTCATCTCCCTGAGCAGTCACTTTCACTGTCTCTCACATATACACACACACACACACACACACACACACATCAGCTCTCTGACCAGTTTCTCTCAATCACACACATGCTCTCAATCAAATACATTCTCTCACTTACACACAGGCTCTCAATCACACACACATTCTCTCACTTACACACTGGCTGGCTGGCTGCTTCTCTCTCTTTCTCTCACTCACTTCCTCTCCCCCCCCCCCCCCCCCCGAGCACAAATGGTAGCTGCAGCAGCCTCCTCCAGCCCCCGCAGGCCAAGAAGGAAGAATCCCATCGACCGCGGGAGGCTCATGCTGCTGTCTCCTTTCCCGATTACCGGCTGCTTCAATTGCTTGGGGGCCGCTGCTGCAGCCGCCACTGCTACTTTATCACGCGGCACGGTCTTTCTCCTTCCCGCACACCGCGTATCACTTCCTGTTACGGGTCCGGGGGGGGGGGGGGGGGGAATGCAGGCGCAGGAAGAAGAAAAGGCCAACCACGGGTACCACAGCTTCTTTTAGCACTGCTGCCGTTCCCACTAGGCTTGAACGTGCTGATAGTCCGGCGGCAACGGCAGCAGGGAAGAAAGAGCAGCGGGAGAGACCGGGAGTACGCGACACACCGGTTGAGAACCGCTGCTCTAGAGAACAGATTCAACCACCACAGATTGGTGCAGTAGCTGCCTCTTCGAATCCGGTAGCGTTTCTGATAAGATAAATCACACCCACCTTCTTATTTACAGGGAGAGGATTCTTTCACATCCTCTTCTGCACCTCCTGAAGGATTTCATGAATTAGGACTGCCATGACCTCCTTGGTAAGCTCTATGAATTGGAGGATATCAAGCATTTTACTCCTGGTTTCATCCTCCGTCAGCAAAGGAATGGCCTTTATCTTGCAATTTTATTGTGAATTTATGAATAGCCTACAACCAAAGTGCAAGACTATATACAAACATACATACGTAATTATGAAAGTACATTTAACATAAAAGTAACATCAGACATAAGACAAAAATATCAAACAAATTACGAAGTACACTTAAAGGTCAATTTTCAAAGAGTTGCCTGCACACAATTTAGTAGATGCACATGCAAATAGCACATCTATATAAATAAAAATGTTAAATAGTTTGTACGTCGTCACTAATCTCGCCAACCGCTTAACCGAATACGTTCAAATTTGCACACAACATTCACTTCCCATATGGGAAGGATCTTATACACTTACATTACATATAGGTCACACCTGTGACAGGTAATACAAGTTTAAAAATTGCTTACACAAAACAGCGACATCTGGTGGCCGTCAGCGCAAGCGCAACCTCTTACACCTTTCACACACACTCACACACCACACCCCACCCCCACACAGGGCTATTGTCTTTCGTTCACACTCCCTCATAACACACAGAAATCCACACTCATCACACCACACACCCCCACCCACACGCCTGCCAATGTCACTTACTTCACCCACCCTCCCAAAACACGAATTCCTGGCTGCTACATTGGGAAGCCATGCATTTCACACATGGGCATGGTGGTGTCGGCCGGCCGAAATTCGACACCTGGGAGGAGCTGCGGCGGCGATCTGGTACGGCTCACGTGCACGACAGGGAGGGATCCTCGCTGACCTCGCGCCTTCGGGAGCGGGCCACGCAGAACTGCACAAGAGGGAGAGGGACGGGGGGGGGGGGGGGCAGCTGGGAGGGCATTGCGAGCCGGAGGGGATCAGAATCAGGGAATGAGATTGAGAGAGGGTGCGGTGTCACTGACAAAAGGGTAGGGAGTAGGCGGGGAGGGTGAATGAAGGGGGCAGTGAGTGTCAGTGGAGAGACACAGAGGGGAGAGGTGAGTGTGAGGGGAGAGAGCTGGAGTGGGGACAGGGGAGGAAAGGGGGGGGTTAGTGACCAAGGAGGAAGACTATGTGTGACTGAGGTATATGAGCAAGGGGGAGGGGGGGAAAAGAACCTGACTCTGCCACTGCAACGCGTGGCCGGGCACAGCTAGTATTTGCATAAATATTATGCTATAAGCCCTCTAACATACATACGCAAATAATGATGCATAAATAAATTTGCTCATATAAAAAAGGGATGGGTCAAGGGCATTCCAAGGTGGGGCCAACATTTACATATTACAATTTTATAACCTGTGAAATTGTGTATCTATGTTACCTGCATATATTTACATTTGCTAATTATCTTCATAGCCAAATACTGATTGGTGAGGTGTCAGGGTAAACTAGGGGGAGTTCAGGCTAAAAAACCAGGAGGGTATTAATGCTTTAGAGATAGACTGGCCAAACTGGTGGACTAATTGGTAAAACTGGTAATTTCCTTTATGTACACGTTACAAAATTTGATGATGTGATGAGCATAAAAGCCAATAAGTGCGAAGGAAAATATGCGAGTTAAATCTCCACGTGTAAGTGATTAAAATTAGGAGGACAAATAGTCGCGATTAGAAGATTTGTGCCACTTATCTGGATACATTTTTTCTTCTCTAGGTAAGTGAGGGGTAACTGCAACTTATCCAGCTAAGCAATATAACCGGATAAGTGTTACGCTGCTTATCCGGCTATGTTGAAAATACACAAATTTGCGCGCACAATATAAAACACACGAGCATGTATACAGGCACGTGTATTTTAAAGTTATCCTTCCTTTGTGCAAACAACAAGATACATACAATAACTGACCAATCATAGAACAAATTAAAAATCAGCATGCAGGATGTCAAGGTAAAAAACAACCGGTAGGAAGAGAACTAAATATAGCCTGCTAAAACAAGAATGTTTTCAACAAAGACTTAAAGTACACATTTTCCGGCAGAGAGTTCCATAGACAAAGCCATTTCCTTTGTTTCAGCAAGTCGCACTGGGGGGGGGGAGGGGGGTGTAATGTCTAGCAAACCTCTCTGGGAAGACCAGAGAGCACGGGTTGCTTTATACACCCATAACAAGGCATTTGCCCATGGAAAGGAATCAAACCTCAGTACACTGTAAACCAGCATTCCCATCTTAAACTGAATACACCACTGTACTGGAAACCAATGAAGGTCAGACGATGAACAGTTAATTCTGCAACAACTGCAATGCTTTCACTGATGTGGTAGGGAGACCAATGTAAATGGAATTACAGTAACTAGTAAGGGAAGAATTAATATTTGTACCACTGAATGGAAATCAGCAGAGTCAGCTGCAAGAACCCGCAGCTTAAAAAAACCTGTTCTTAAAACTGTTTTGATATGCTGATGAAATGTTAAATTTGAGTTACTCCAAACCCCAAGTCTCTTAACATAGGGAATAACTGGCAACTTGACATTCTCAATGACGATTGATATTGGTACAGGTTCAGCACTAGGGCAATGTATCATAATCACCTCTGCTTTTGTAAGGTTAGACACAAGCTTATTATGAAAGAGCCAACATTTAACTGAGGATAAACACAAATAAACTGGACATGGATGAAGAATTATGTTATCCACACAAATTCTATAGCCTCTACCATTCTCCAAATAAAACTGGTAAAGGAGAAGTCCTCTGGAGGAAAGGGGTCAGAGAGGAGATCTGTCAATCCCTCTGTTGTGTTGGAGGACGCTAGGAGAGCGATCCCAACTTGAGGGGATTGTGTGCCCATGGACCTCGGCACGACCCCAAACTGAATCCAAGACAGCACAGAGGGTTGGCGAGGTGTGTCCCAGCATGGGTGAAGACAAAGTCTGACCCTCTGCCAGACTTGCATGCTTCTGGAAGCCAACAACATTATGTTGGTTATTGAACAGTCCTCCAACCATTCCCAGCCCTTTCGGACCTGCCGCTAGGTATCAGCAAGAAGCAGCAGGCTGGACTGAGGATGAGGGCAGATGGAGGTCTTGTGACACAGAAGACTGAAGACGAGAAGACTCTGGATGTGCACCAGGAACCTGGAAGACCTTAGGAGGTTCGGACATAGGCACTGTCTCTCAGGGTGCCCAACACAGCCCACCTACACGGGCGGACCCAATGGGCTGGTCACGGACCACCCTGTCCCACTGCGTGCCCTACACAACCTGAAGAGGCTGATCACGGACCACACGGAGCGCGGGACAAGCGCAGGAAGGGAATCCAGCTGAGACGAAACTCCAGTGACGAGGTACGGTGTCATCTGGAGAACCACAGGAGCTGGAGAGTCCGGAGGACTCAAAACAAGTGAAGGAGGAGCGGAACCTCGGAACATCAGGAAGCCTGGACTGGGAACCTCGAAACATGAAGACATGGAACATCAGGAAACCACAGGAAGCAACGAAGACTCAGGAAGCAAGACGAAACATGCAGCTCAAACGAAGACCTGACTGAGTGCTGGAAGACAAGACTTCCAGAGACAGGAAACTCCAATGCAAGGCAACACAGGAGTGCAGAAGCCCTTTTATAGGGCTGAACCAGGAAACAGTCATTAGGTGGGCCCAGGGCATATCCAGCCGCAGGCCCTTTAAATCTTGTGAAGAGGTGCGGCCCGCGCCTTAGGAGCAGGAAACAGGAAGCTGTACAGGACCATGGTCAGCGGCCCTGCACAGACGCAGACGACCAAGAAGCAAGGCTGGGCAGAGGAGCAGGCCCCGACCTTTGCAGCGGCTCCTACCGCTGTAGGAAGGATCGAAGGCGGCTCCAGCCGTGAGGGAGAGCTCAGGGGCGGCCCCAGGCCGCAGAACAGGCTCCAGCAATGGCGCTCCATGCTGCTGAAGACAGGCAGCAGGATGGGAGCAGGCACTGGTAGGGACGACCTCCCTGCCATGTGAAGACCCCAGCTAACTCGCGGCTCCATGCCACAGAAGAGGAACAAGTCCACAGCAGTCCGGGCCGCGGCAGCCTCCAGGCCGCTTGGGAAACAAGCAAGTCCGCGGCTCCTGCCGCAATGAAGGCCCGATGTCGGTGGCGTCCAGCCGCATCGGGAAGGGCAGTACAGGAGGTGAGAAGCCTGCTCGCGGGGAGTAGCTCTGCGAGCAGGAATCATAAAACCCTCTTTTCACAGACATTGCCAGATCTGTAGCCGTACCCCCAGGAGTACTCTGGGACAAACTCAGACTAGTACATCGGTGATGAAGACACAAACAAGGCCTAAAAAAGAGAGGAGCCCTCATCTGTTAGATCTGGGAACCACAGGAACTCCTGTGTCTCAGGAAAGATTCCTCCCCCGATGAGCTGGAGATCACCAATGGGGCAGTTGCTATCAAATTTGCGTATTGGCATCAGCACCAGTACTGGGCTGCCAGGCAGCTGGATGGGCTTGAGCAGTAGCTGAACATCGGTATGAATCTGTCTCAATGCCAGATCACCAAGTCCAAGGACTACAGAATATTCTTATCCATTTCTTCCTGGAAACTGCCAATGCCAACATCAACTGGGAGGCAGGAGTGACCACTTCTTCTTTGGAAACTGGATGTGTATCTATGGCTGACACCTGAACTACTTTGAAGCGGAGATCTCATTTCCAAGAGGCCACTTCAGGGGACTGACGGCCACAGTCAGAATATTCCCACTCCCAGCACCACGCACAGATGTCAATGCTCCTTTGCCTTCGCATAATGCTGAAATCAAAGAGGCAAAACCCATCACTGTCTTCGAGAGGGAAGAGTTAGGGAACAGCCTGTCTCCCTGGTCCTTACCAATGTTTAATGCCAAGGAAGAACGATGCTCCCTCGATGTCGAATCACCACCAAAGTCTGGTGCAACTCCAGGGTCCTTCGACATCAATGCCTCTGATGCCAAAGTACTTCTCCATTAGCTCCAGAACACGAAGTGCTTTTCCATCACCTCTAGATGGAACGATCATCCCTTTTGGGATTATGGGCAAGCACAGGCGACAACCCTGGGCCCCAGACACAAGATACATCTATCTCGGGGCTTGATAATAAAAATAACGCTGCTGCATGGAGGCATTGTTGAAAGCCACTAGTTTGCTTCCCTTGTTTTTCATCTGGTTGTGGATAAGCAAAGTTGAACTCGATAACGGCGAACAGCTGGTGCCAGTCTGTGAATCAGCTGGGCGTGAGGATAAGAAAGAAAACTTAGAAAAACAACCAAAAAAACCCTACCTAAGACACTAAGAGGGGAATGAACAAGACTGCGGGGACCCAGCTACAAATGACCCTGCCAACTTTGCTAAAAAAATAAAAAAACAGCCAAAGCAGGAAAGTGATGAACCGTGACTGGTGGGCTCCACAGAAGAGACTGAAGGGGCCCCTGATTGGATGCATGGCATAATGGCATGCTGGACTTGCCCCGTGAGGAACAGTCAAAGTTCTAAAAAAATTCTTGGCCAGGCTCCATTGGATGATGTCACCCACTATCCTCAGAGAAAATGAAGATTCTGTAAAACAAAACTAGAAACGGTTGCACACCTTGTTGCTGGATATCAAGTACTGATGTCTAAAGGCCTATAATACAGAAAGGAGTAATAAAATGGCCTGGCTCATCCACTGGAAATTGTGTAAACACTATTACATCATTGTATCAGAAAGGTCGGCGCTAATTTCTTCCGGCACCGGGAAAGTGCACAGAAAAGCAGTAAAAACTGCTTTTCTGTGCACCCTCCGACTTAATATCATGGCGATATTAAGTCGGAGGTCCCGAAGAGTAAAGTAAAAAAAAAAAAAAAAATTTGAATTTGGCCCGCGGCTGTCGGGCCGAAAACCGGATGCTCAATTTTGCCGGCGTCCGGTTTCCGAGCCCGTGGCTGTCAGCAGGCTCGAGAACAGACGCCGGCAAAATTGAGCGTCGGCTGTCAAACCCGCTGAAAGCCGCCGCTCCTGTCAAAAAGGAGGTGCTAGGGACGCGCTAGTGTCCCTAGCACCTCCTTTTGCCCGGATCTACCACCGGGCCTAATTTAAATACTGCATCGCGCCCGCTCTCCCGCAGACTTTACTGTATCAGCCCGATGGATAGGAAATACGAGCCTGCAGGTAGTTCCTACGGAATGGTTACATGTACTGTTCTTTATTATTAACATAATAAACAGATCTCAACATAAGTCTGGAAATGTCCAGCTGCAGATTGCTAGTTAGAAATTTAGGAGTCTTAATAGACTCAAGACTGACTTTTAGATTGCAGATCAGGTGAACTGTAATGCAGGGTTTTTTAAGCTTAAATTGTTAATTCCTCAAGCGTTTATTAACAAGACCTTTTTAGGTCTGTAATACAAGCTATATTTGGACATATGGACGGACTACTGTAATAGTCTGCTTGTTGGTCTACCTAAAGAATATATTAGAGCCTTACAATTATTGCAACATGCAGCAGCCAGTATTCTGTCAGGAGTAAAACATACTGAATATATGTCTGTTTTACATAATCTCCACTGGCTTCCTGTGAAATGGAGAACAGTTTAAAATTCTTGTGATCATATTTAAATTGTTAAAAAATGCAAATCTGTGCTCTCTTGTGATCAATTTAGTTAGGTACATTTCAGGGTGTTTATTAAGGTTATCTGATATCTTTAGGCTATAACATCCATTCGTGAATGTAAGCTTAAGACTACATGGGCTAGGGCATTTTCTTGTATTGCCTCATCTTTGTAGAACAATTTGCCAATCAAAATTGCATGCCGAGAAAGATATTAAACATTTTAGGAAAAATAAAGGCATTGTATTTTAAGGAAGCATTTGATTGAAATGTGAGTTTTTACAATAATTATTTTAATTTCTTTTTTACATTTTTAGTTATATTTTAGAAAGATTGTGATTTGTTTGTTTTTTGTTTCTGTATTTTATTACGAATGTTTCAAATACTCCTCATTGAACATATCTTGGAAACTTGAGGAATATAAGAAATGCAAAATAAATAAATACAAATTTGAGTGATATCGGACTCAAAAGACCCTGCCTTATAAGTGAGGTTCATTCCTGTCAAGGTATGTGCAAAATTAACCCTGGTACAATTATAAATCGTGATTTTCTTCGGCTCCCCTTTCTCTGTACATCCCATTAAGCAGTCAGAATATTGTCCTACATCCCAAATAAGCAGACTCAGATAACATTTCTAAAACAGAATTACAGTATAAAAAAAAACCACAAGGCTTGTTTTAATCTGCCCATTTTCTCTTGCTGCTCCAACACCCAGAGGCTTTTTTCTGTCTGTACTTGCTGGTACTGAGTACATTTTCTACTGCATCAGCCCCTAGAAAATGACAGGAAAGGAAACTGGGTAGCTCTCTCCTTTGATTTGCCCCTCTAACTTCACCCCCCCCCCTCCTGTTCCCTGCAGCTACCTGGGAGGGGAGGAAGCAAAGGGTTGCTCTCTACCGCAGTGGTTTTCAACCCAGTCCTCAGGACATACATTCAGGTTTCCAAGATATCTACAATGAAAATGCATGAGATAAGATTTGCATACAGTGGAGCAAATGTATGCACATTTATCCCATGCATATTCATTGTGGATATCCTCAAATAACCTGACTGGTTAGGTGTGTCACAAGAAATGGGGTGAGAGCACCTGCTCTACTGATGGAGGCACTGGAAAAGAGAGCTGGGACATGAGCTCTGCATTTACAAACCTCGGTACGGACACAGAGGGCTCATGCCCCTGCTCTTAGCCAGTGCCCCAAAGGTCACTTAACAGAGAACGTCCCTCTGCTCCCTAGTCAAGCCATGCTGCTCTTGTCTTTCCTCTCCCCCTTTTTGATTTGGGAGCGAGGACAGGCTAAAGTAGACACAGCAGCAGGCCCACAGCTCTCTGTACTCCTTGGATTCAGAACTGGGCTGCCAGCAGAGAGCGGATGGGGTGATAAGGGGTGAATGGTGGGGGAAGTGAATTGTGGAGGAGATAGATACACCAGCGTGGAGGGGAGGGCGAATAAAGAGAAAATCATGGGAGGTAAAGGCAGGAAGGCATCAGTGTGTGTATTGTGGGTAGGGGGAGTGAGAGAGAGAGAGAGAGAAAAGTTTCATTGATGTCTCAACTTCTCATCCCCTTCACTTCCCTGTTGCTTTCTCTTCCCCCATCCTCCTCTGCCCCCCCCCCCAAACTGCTTTTCTTATGCCGCGACAGCAGCAGAGGAGACATCAGCAAATATGAGAAGTGCCACCTATCGGTGGGAGGAAGGATTGGAAGGAGGAGGGTTGTACTGTGGTTGAAATCTGCAACTGGTTGCAGGGAGTGGAGCTACCACAGGGGTAACAGGGCCACAAAATGTGGGGCTCTGGGTGGTCAGCCTGATTTCGCCTTCTAAAAACCCTCCCAGGATGGCCTTACATCTGAATACGGGCATCTTTTTTCTAGAAAAAAAAAAAAATCACTGCCTATACTACAGAGCTTACCTGGTTTCTGCTTTTATCCCAGCTACCTCCACTCTACATCCCTATGCCCATTCCATGCTTTTTTGAATTCTATAACTGGTTTTGGAGACCATCCCATGCAGCCATCACCATTCTTGGTGTTACTACTGTTATTTTGCGTATCATTTCCGCAGCGCTGCAAGCACGCCGCCTCCTTTGCAGTTCCAGGCTACCCTTACTTAAGCAGCCTCGCACAATGCAAGCTGGAAAAGCGAAAGAACCAAAAAAAAAAAAAAATCAGCCGATGAGGCTATCGCTAATACAGCACGTGTCTCAATTCCCTTATCCAAACATGAAAATGAAACAAGAAGCTCCCTTTAGATCCAGGCAGGTTTCCATCAGATCTGATGATAAACAATTGCCATATTAAAATACTGCCACTATCCCTCACAGGTGGGTAACTGGATTTGGATAACAACTTTTTTTAATATAGATATTTCTATTAGGCAGATGATGAGATGGGCCAGGAAATTACAACTGTCAGGGAAGGCAGGGCAAACGCTTAGTGGAGTGGAGCACAGCAGCATGAGTGTTTCTGGATATTTCCCAGAAATAAATGACAGGCCAAGAACTTTCTGGCCCCTACACCAGGGATAGCTAAACTGGAAGCTACCTTGGGTCTGAGGGTTTTTTTTGGAGGGGGGGGGGAGAAATCACTTATCCACTCTGAGTGAAATTAGTTCTGCTTTATCAGGAGAGCTGAGTAAAGCTTTTTATTTTTTATTTTCTTAAATATTATTGGAATTGATGCAATTGCCTATTATTTCAGGTATTTCTCACTATTATGGTGGTGGTAGATTATTTATTTATTTATTATTTTTATATACCGACATTCGATCTCAATTGAGATATCACACCGGTTTACATTCAGGTACTGTAGGTATTTCTCTATCCCCAGAGGGCTTACAATCTAAGTTTTTGTACCTGAGGCAATGGAGGGTAAAGTGACTTGCCCAAGGTCACAAGGAGCGACAGCAGGACTCGAACCCTGGTCTCCTGGTTCATAGTCCACTGCTCTAACCACTAGGCTATTCCTCCTCCCTGTTTCATGTACTATACTAGGACAATGTATATGTATTGGGAAATTGTTCTCTTTTTCCTTTCTTTCTTTCTAGATAATTACTTTTCTATCAGATGTTGTCCTGTTGATTTATATGTGCTGTGTAGCTTATGATTTGTATGAAAACTTTCAGGTCAATGCTTAAAACCTTTTTCAGTAGGCGGTTTTTTATTTTTTAGCTTGGTGATGTGATTAGCTTCTGTTGCTTGGACTGCTTTAAGTTTAGATGAAAAATGTTTCTGTTTTGGTCTCGGCTAGTCTCTAATTTTATTATGTACATTTGTTTTATACATCACTTAAAGCCTGGCACCAGGCAACTAATAAGGCCTTCCACTTGAGCTGCACCAGTTATTCGATTATAAAGATTTCCATAAAGCTTTGAAGACCTACTTTTTTTTTTTTTTTTTTTTTAGAGAAGCTTTACTGTTTTATAAGTACTGATTTTGTATAGGTTTTATCAAAATTATAATTTGTACTGTGTTTTGTGATAAGCTGTGAGCCACCTAGAACAGAAGTATGGTAATCGGGTGGCATATAAATTACAGAAATAAATAAAATAAACAAATATCTTGAAAATAAAATGCTAAAAAAAAAAAATGGTGCTGGCATAAAGCCTGAGAGAAGCCATCACAGGGAGACAGACATGATGAACATTTTAATATTTTTGCTTGGTTTTTTTTTCTGAATGCTGTCACAGTGATCTGCATTTCAGTGATGTGACATCTTACATAAGTTCAAGATAAATTTGACTGAAGACAGTGAGGCAAGGGGTGTTTACTGGTCAGAGTATTATGGTGGTCAAAAGACCACATGTGCCATGAAACAAAGTATGACTTGAATCTTTTTCTTCGGATGACATTATAAACCTATGTTATGTGAACATCAAGATTTCTTTTTTCAGGAAAGCGTCAAGCTAAAAGGTAGACCCATTCACTATAAGACAGAGTCACAAAATTCAAGACATTTTGATCAAGGGATAAAATGTCAGGGTACAGTTTGTTAACTGCACTGGGTGACATGCAGGCAGATTTATTGAGTAACCTATAAATGACCAGAAAACATTCAACCATCTATAGTTCGCAAATTTGCACCCCCCTCCCCCCCCGGTTCACAGAGGAGCTCAGAGTAATGAAGCACTTAGGATGACAATTAGAAAGAAGATGGAGGAAATCAAACTTGGATTCATACAGAACTCACTGTAGGACACATCTAGCTCTTTATCATAAAATCATAACTGAAACAGGGCTATTTTTCTGTCCTTAATACTACAACATAGAGCTCTTCCAAAGTTCTAGTTCATGTAGGTAACCATTTATGATGCATGTTTACTATGCTTTTTATGTTTACTGTTTTTGTAAACCAGTCTAGGAGTCGTTATGAATGGGCGGTACATAAGTTGAAGCAGTGGCATACTAAGGGGAGGTCAGCAGCCACGAGCAGAGCCCATCCCACTCGCAGCAGAAGAGGAAGGCTGCCGGGCCGTGAATGGTGGAAGCAGGGTCAGTGGAAGCACTAGGCGACCATCTAGAGAGACACAGGTCTGAAGCCAGCAACTGCATAGCCTTTTCTTCTTACCACCTGCACGGCCAGGAAGAAGAAGTGGTGGGTCCACGTGGGTGGAAAAAGGAAAGACTATGCAGTCGCTGCCTGAAGTAGGAGGAACATCAGCGCGTGTCCAGGGTTATCGCAGGAAGAGGCAGCATCGGCTTTTGAGTGCACGTGGAGAAACAACAGCACTGCCCTCCTCTCCCTACTGTAGGTGCAGGAAGCAGAGCTGCACCAGCCCCCATGGCCTCAAGAAAAATGAAGAGTCCCTGTCTGTTGCAGGGACTAAAGGAGGAAGCTGCTGCTGAGCTTCTGATGGGGAGCGTAGGAAGTGAGAGAGAGTGTGTGTGTGTGTGAGAAAGCATGTTTGTGTGTGTATGTGTGTGTCAGCATGTCTGTGTGAATGTGTGTGTATGTATATGGGAGTCAGGGTCCGTGTTTGTATGTGAGAGAGGGAGCCTGTGTGAAGGGCTGTGTGTGTGTGTGTGAGAGAGAGAGAGAGAGACAAATGGGGGGAGACTATGTGCAAAGGTGTGTATATGTGAGAGAGACAAATGGAGGGTACCTGTGTGAGGGAGAGGGGAACCGGAGATCACTGGGGGGGGGGGGGGGGGGGGAGGGGTGTCAAATACTTTAGGTATGCCACTGTGTTGAAGATATAAATAAATAAATAAAACTGAGGCATGCCAGTCTGTAGTGGTTAACAACAGATCTAGACTGCTCTGATTTTTTTTTCTCTCTGGAAAATAAATGCTATTTGTAGGAAACTGGATGCATATGGGTCTCTGGAACTCCTGAACCAGTTCCCCCAGGCCACCTGTGAGAATGATAATATTTTAAGTAAATTGAGAACAGTGTGTCATCTGGACCTTTTTCCATCATGACTTAAGTCCACTAGAAAGGGTCTGCTGACCTAGATTGTTATTACAATTAACACCTTGTTTAAAAAAGGAATTTTACCTGGAGTTTTAAAGTGGCAGTGATCCATACCCTATTAAAAAAGGTCTAATCTTGAAATAAGTTTGAGAATTATAGACCTGTTTCCAACATTCCTTTTTTGGGTAAGATCATCGAGCAGGTTGTTGCTACTCAGCTTCAAAGTGTTTTAGATAAATCAAATGCATTAGATTTCTTAAAATCTGGTTTTAGAACCAGCTTTGGGATTGAAATGATTTTACTGACTTGGTTAGACTATGTTGGATATGAGTAATTCAACCCTTACGGTTTTATTAGATCTTTCAGCTGCATTTTACACAGTTCAGCATATAAATGTGACAGACAAAATAAAATATCCTGTTTAAAGCATATGAATATTGGGAATTTAGCATGAGACTATTTGAGGTAATTTCTGGTAAGGAAATCCCAACATGTGTCCTGTGATGTCTTGTCCTCCCCATGGGCTCTTGCACAGGACTCAATTGTATTACTCTAATGTCTATTTAAAGCCTCTCGGGATGATCATTTGCTCAGTATTTATATTGGAGAAATTACTTACCTGATAATTTTGTTTTCCTTAGTGTAGACAGATGGACGCAGGACCAGTGGATTTATGCTCCCCTGCCAGCAGATGGAGACTGAGCAAGCTGACATCACAGTATATATAGTCCTGCAGTGACCCTAGCCTGCCACTATTGTCTTCAAAAGCAACTGTGAACAGACTAGCAAAACACTTGATTAAAACATGATTAAAAACAGGCACATAACCGTACTCAACCAACAAGAAAAACTGAACTCGCATAAGATTCTAGGTACCCCAAGCTAGGGACTGGATGAACACTTAGCAGGAAGCCCTTGGCATCAGTATCACCACAAGAGGACTATAGACACACTCATGCGGCAGCAGAGGACAGGAAGCTGTCATTCTGTCTACACTAAGGGAAACAAAATTATCAGGTAACTCATTTCTCCATTTCCTAGCATGTACATAGATGGTCTCGGGACCTGTGAGATGTACCAAAGCTACTCTCAAACTGAGTGGGAGGCTGCCTGCGGTCAGATCAAGACCACAAATGCAAAGGCTGCATCCTCCCAGGCTTGCACATCCAGGTGAGAAAACCTGGAAAAAGTATATAAGGAGGACCACGCTGCAGCTCAGCAGATATCGACGGGAGATGACAATCTAACATTGCCTGATCCCTAGTGGAACAAACCCAAACCTGTGTAGGCAACAGCTTTCCAGTATCTACAAACGCAGCCATGACTACCTCCTTAATCCAGCAAGCTACGATAGCCCACGAAGCTGAAGCACCCTGCATACTCCCGTCATGGAGAACAAACAGGCAATCTGTCTTTCGAAAGGTTCAGAAACCTCCAGATACCGCACGATAAGTCTCTAGACATCCAAGGAATGCCAGAGGTGATATTCCTCCGCATCCCTGACCTTATCCAGGGATGGAAAAGAAACGGACTGATTCAAATGAAAGTCCGAGACTACCTTGGGCAAGAAGGATGGCACAGTTCACAGCTGTAAAGCCCCCGGAGTCACCCGAAGGAACTGCTCCCGATAAGACAAGGCCTGCAGCTTAGAAATTCGATGAGTTGAACATACAACCACCAGGAACAGTCTTCAAAGTAAAGAACTGCAAGGAAAGGCTATGCAGCAGTCAGAACGTAGGGCCCACCAAAAAAATCCAGCACCAAGTTAAGACTCCATAAGGGAACTAGTAACCTCAAGGGAGGCCGAAGATGCTTCACTCTTTCACACAAAAACGGGCCACATCAGGATGAGACGACAATGAAACACCACTCACCAGGCCCCTGAAACTTACCAGAGCTCAGCCTTACCTGGCTCAGCACAGAGACTGTCTCTGGCTGTGGGGGAAGAGGGCAATTGAAGTCACCTCCATGCTCAGCTTCCTGCACCCGCTGCCTTTCAGCCACTCAAGCAGCTAAGTCCATGCCAGCAAAACCAGTTACCAGACAAGGCACACCTCGGAGGGACCACGGAAATCACCTCAGGAATTCTCAACTGGGGGGAGGGACCTATAGGTATCACTGCAGGAGAGCGGGGCTTCCTTTTCCTTAATTCAGATTTCAAATTTCTCCTTCCAAAAAACTCGAAGCAATCCCCAAAGGGAGATGCATGTCCACCATCTGCTGGAGACAGACAATACTGGCAGACTGGGGTCTCTGCAGAACTATATATACGATGACATCAGCTTGCCCCGTCTCCATCTGCTGGCAGGGGAGCATAAACCCTGCATGCTGAAGTGACCACCACCAAAAATATGACCTTCCAGGTCAGGTACTTCAGATCACAGATGCGCAACGGCTCAAAAGGAGCTTCCATCAGCTGAGCTAAAATCACATTGAAGTCCAAAGACACAGCAGGAGGCCTTATGTGAGGCTTCAACTGAAGCAAATACCACATGAAACATACTATAGGCTGTACAGAGATGGGCGTACCATCTATACCGCAGTGGTAAGTGCCAATCACATTAAGATGGACCCTAACGGAGGCGGTCTTTAAACCAGCCTCTGACAGGTGTAGAAGGTAATCAAGCAGTTTTTGTGTGGGGCAGGAGAACGGATCTAGGACTTTCTGCTCATACCATACAGAAAACCTCCTCCACTTCAGTCCATAGGACTTTCTAGAAGCCACCAGGACCCAAGACACATCTTCCGAAAGATCGAGCAGCTGCAGAATTAACCTTTCAACATCCAGGCTGCGAATGACGGGATGCCGCAGCCTGCCCTGATCCTGCTTGATGAGATCTGGGGGAAGTCCCCACAACGATCAGTCTCCAGATGGACAACTCCTAAAAGAGTTGAAACCAGACCTGTCTCAGCCAATGAGGGGTTATGAGAATAGTCCCTCTGTCCTCGCGAAGCTTCAAGAGATTCTTTCCAAGGACTGGTGCTTTTCAATATATTTATAAATGATCTGTAAAGGAATACGGTGAGTAAGGTAATCAAATTTGCAGATGATACAAAATTATTCAGGGTAGTTAATTCACAAGCAGATTGTGATACATTACAGGAGGACCTTGTGAGACTGGAAGATTGGGCATCCAAATGGCAGATGAAATTTAATGTGGACAAGTTCAAGGTGATACAAAATAACCTATGCTGTAGTTACATGATGTTAGGTTCCATATTAGGAGCTACCACCCAGGAAAAAGATCTAGGTGTCATAGTGGATAATACATTGAAATTGTCAGCTTAATGTGCTGTGGCAGTCAAAAAAGCAAACAGAATGTTAGGAATTATTAGGAAAGGAATGGTGAATAAAATGAAAAATCATAATGAGACCGCACCTTGAGTACTGTGTACAATTCTGGTCACCACATCTCAAAAAAGATATAGTTGCACTGGAGAAAGTACAGAGAAGGGTGACCAAAATGATAAAGGGGATAAAGCAGCTCCTCTATGAGGTTAGGCTGTTCAACTTGGAGAAGAGATGGCTGAGGTGGGATATGATAGCGGTCTTTAAAATCATGAGAGGTGTAGAATGGGTAAATGTGTATCAGTTATTTACTCTTTCGGATAATAGCAGAACTAGGGGGCACACTCCATGAAATTAACAAGTAGCACATTTAAAATTAATCAGAGAAAATTCTCTCACTCCAACACAATTAAGCTCTGGAATTTGTTGCCAGAGGATGAGGTTAGTGCAATTAGCGTAGCTGGGTTTAAAAAAGGTTTGAATAAGTTCTTGGAGGAGAAGTCCATTAACTGCTATTAATCAAGTTGACTTAGGGAATAGCCACTGCAATTACTGGCATAGGAACTACTGAGTGTTTGGGTACTTGCCAAGTACTTGTAGCCTGGATTGGCCAGTGTTGGAAACAGGATCCTGGGCCTGATGGACCCTTGGTCTGACCCAGTATGGTAATTTCTTATGTTCGAATGTTCCCTCGATACTCAGCCCAGTCTTTCCCCGGTGGTGAGGCCAATGACTAGGAACCCAACATCCTCAGCCTGGAGGAGATCAACCATAGTCTGTCTCCAGTGCCCCTGTCCGCCAGCGACATCAATGGAACGGACAGTCCCACCTATGTTGACAGTTCAGTGTACATCGGTGTGGTTCCTTGGTCCTTCAATCCCGATACTACCAATGCAGATGCGGATGGCTCGGCCTGTTCAACCTAAAGAACTACTCCATCTTGTCAAATCGAAGTCTATGTCCCTTCGGGGTCATTTGGACACATAAGCAGCAACCCCGGACATCATGCGATGCCCCTAGGCAGAGGACACATGTCTCATGCAGATCCATAATAGACATGGGCCAGTAGGCACCGATGCAGTGCCACCATGGGGGAATAGAGTGGAAAGGAAACTTACCAGAATCTCTGAAAACCCTGAATAGGAGGTACTATGGCAGGGCACAGAGAGGGACCCGGCAATGGAACAAAGACAAAAAAACAAAAACGTGAAAAGCACAAGAAAAACAAAGTTTTACACAAGGCCAAAAAACAGTCCAAGTGAGCTCATTCATACCACGAGGCTTACAGCTCCACAAAAAAAAAAGAGAGACTGGAGAAGGACCCTGCTTGGATGTGTAGTACAGGGCATGCTGGGCATGCTCAGTTTGCCTAGTCAAAGTTCTAGAAACTTTGACATAAGTTTTGGGCATTGGGACTCCATCTGATGATGCCACCCATGTGTGAGGACTACCATCCTGCTCATCCTCAGAGAAACATTTTTTATGAGAACCACTTTGAATTTTATGAAAGGCAGTATATAAAGAATGATAAACTTACAAAAAAATAAGTTCATATTATACATAAAAAGCTTTGGCAATTGGAGACAGATTTTCTATATTCTACTGAGTAATTCTTAAATATTCCTAAAACAGATATGGAATTAAATCATGGAAAATTAACAACCCTGATATTCATTGGTGACAAATTTTTTCAAGTCCATATTCAGTAAGCCAGTCAGTGGATAACTTGTGATGTATATTCAGCGGGACAATTCTCTCACTGAATATACTCTCTTCAAGTTATCTGGGTAAGTTTACCCGGATAACTTTATACCTAACCGGCTATATATGAATACAACCAGTTAGGTTTAAAGTTATCCAAGTGCATGTACCTGGATAACTTTAATCTTAACTAGCTATATTTAACATCTAGCCATTCGAGGAAAAAAAATATCCTTCTGGGCCAGCAGGCCACATCCCTTCCTCTGTAAATAAATAAATAAATAAATAAATAAATGTGTGTTGGGGCACAGCACCCGTCACCCTCTCCCAAAAGAATGAAATGGTGCAAGCCATAGTGACCCAAAGTTCCCCATATGAAAATCCCAGGCCTGCCTCCAGGGCCCCCCCTCTAACCCCCACCATTCATTGTTAAAGTATCTTCAATGTCTTTCATTCTGACCTCTGCATCATCAAGCCTGATAGCATTTTCTTGAACCTTTGCTACCAGCTGGGATAAGTTATTCATGGCTGCATCCAATTTAGTATCTAGACTAGCTGTGATCTAGTCTAGATACTAAAGAGTGGTGGAGATGCACCACTCCCACGCTGAATTCTTATTTTACTGTCTTTCTGCCTTTATGCTTTCTTACTCTTTTTTTATTTTTACTAATATTTTTCATATAAAAATACATTTGATATGAAAAGGTTTGTTAAAAATTACTGAGAAAATGTTATGAAAGGGGTTGTTTTGTTTCATATCTGGTCAATTACTACCCTTTAATGAGCTTCATCACCTCTTTGTAAGAATCAACCGCCAACCTCCTTCCAATTATGCTGATGTTACTAATTGTTCAAAAAAAAAAAATTTGTGTTAGTGAACTCGATATAGTCATTGAATAACATGGGTTCTTTTTGAATCCATAATCCCCGCAGAATAATCTGCTGTTTAATATACTCCACCAATGTCGCCCCATGTAACTCTGCACGTATGTATTTCTTATTTAACCGCACCTATTCCTCCCGAGCAGTCTTTGTTGACGGCACCCACCTCAGAAAAAAAAGGGACTGTTCTTTCTTAACATCAGCTATCTGTTCTTCAGTAAAACTAAAGATTTGTTTCCATACGGTCAAACATAAAAACAGTGATGTTGCACGTAATATACCAAAATGAAACTCCACCACATGAGATCACTAACACCAATTTTTTGGAACAATTAGTAACATCAGCATAATTGGAAGGAGGTTGGGCGGTTGAACATTACAAAGATGTGCTGAAGCTCATTACCGGGTGGTAATTGACCAGATATGAAACCAACCACCCCTTTCATAACAATTTCTCAGTAATTTTTAACAAACTTTTTCATATCAAATTCATTTTTTATATGAAAAGTATTAGTAAAAATTAAAAATAAAAAAAAGGGTAAAAAATGTTTTTGGCATATTTGACGGTGTGAGTTTTTCTAGTACTATTTAGTTATCACCTCACCTTCGTGTGGTGGAGTTTCATTTTGGTATTTATGCTTTCTTAGCAATGTTTCTATATATATAACCAGCAAAAGTCATATATATACATACACGACTGTTGCTGGTTATCCCTTCTGTCCTGTGTTTTCCGCTCTCTATGGCTGTTCACATGCCCTGTGCTGCATTATTTGATCTCCATCACAGCCCACAATGCCTGCTTTCTACCCAGACCTTATGCCATGTGCTGCGTACCCATTCTCTACCACAACCCACATGCCCTGCATTATACTTCCATTCTCACCTATGTTGCTGCAGATCTAGAAGTACTGATTTCTCCAGTCTTGTTTCATTTGATATTGTGATGCGTGAGACTTCAGCATGGATGCTGTCACTGGAATCCACTGCATACAAGGCGCGATTTGTCTGTCTGTTCCAGGCATCGTGGTGCTCTGTGGAAATGCTCTGCTCCTCTAGTATGCGAGGTTCTTCATAGATTAACAAGTTCCTTGACCGCACTACAAAGAAAGAACACCATCAGCATCTGAGACAGAAGGAGAACACATCTGTTGCAGCCTGTAACCTAGGCATGATTTCCTTACCAATGGAAGCGGTATAGGTCTCAGATGAAGAGTGAGGGCTTGCCAGCACAGTCTTTGTGGCAGAGGGATATGGTCCATAATTGTGAGAGCAGCTGCTAAAAATCACAGCGAAGCACAAGACCAACACCTGTTTAGGACACGAGGACAAAGATTAGTCCAATCCTGCTTTCTCTATAACCTACTAGGCTAAGCAAGTGGCACAACACACAGAAATTGGCTAATTCTATTGAATGCAGCAGTGGACTCTCTCTCTGAAGAGAAACCTCTTTTTTTTGGATGTGGTGGAACTTAGCAGATTCCTCCTGTTCCTTGGGGCTTCCAGTTCAATCAAAACTCAGACTGGGATCTGGCACCATGAGTGCTCATGCATAACTGCCTGGAGATTTTTTTTCCATTTTGGGACCTATGCAATAAAACTGCTAAAAGGTTTTTAGCATGAACTCACAAAAAAATCTAACATGCTTGCAAAATCACTACTTAATGGGCTATGCAAAGATATGTCGCATCAGCACGTTAAAACGTTGGCCACACTACTGTGGCTACAAAAGCGTAATGCAAGCAACACCCAAAATAAAAACAACCATGCATGTTGCTACACCCTGTGCCAAGTGTCCTAAAGTGCCACTTGGGAGAGGGGAATATTTTCTACTTCCTTTGGCAATAAGCAGCACCCATCAAGACATCCCCTTTCCTCTCTCCCTGCTGCTGACAGAAGCAGCCCTTGTTGGGGGGACATCTTCCACCGCTATTAGAAGAATCAACTGTGCAGAACATCGAAACCCTCTTTCCCTTAGCAGCAGAGGACATCCTGATTCTCACCCCTACCCCTCACTCCAGATACATAGACTCCTCCCTGTGTTTCTGGCTCCCGAATCATAGAACTCCACTCCCATTCAAAAACACAATCCACTCTCCTGAGTCTCTGGCCCTTCTGAATCACAGAAACCCTTACATCCCCCTGATCCCCTCCCCAAAACCCTTCCAGAAGGTGCTCACCCTTCCTGGATCTTCACAGGCAGGAGAGACTTCAAAACCCTCCTACCTGCATTACTCTTCTTCATCGAACAGCACCACTAAGGACACATCACCACTATCACATTATAGTATGTAAGCAGTTAGTGGTGAAACGGCATTATTGGTGCCATTCACAGAAAAGGAAATCTGCAGCCAGGAGTGCTTTGCCTTCCCTCTTGCTCCTGAAAACCTGGGACTCTGCAGAAAAACAAGTAGACCTTCTGGAGGGGGGTGATATGGGATTTCTGTGACTAGGCCAGGAGGATTGGTGTCTCAGGGGAGGAGAAGGATTTTTTTTTTAGTGGGGGGGGGGGGGGGTGTCTGTGACTTGAGGATAGCCGATGTGTATCTGAGAGGGGAAGGGACTGGGGCAAATGTAATTTACTGCTGTGGAAGGGGATGGGGGGGGGGGGATCCGTGTTGCTTTGCCCAGTGGCTGCTATTGTTAGTGGCAGGGAGGATAGTATGGGGAAGCTCTGAGAGGTGCTGCTGCTTACTGCAGAGGGAGGGAGGAAATCTACCCTTGCTAAGTGGTCTGCTCACTTCAGGTCATAGTTGGCCATTTTGCAAGCTAAAGCTAAGGGTTCATGAAACTCTCATTTGTATATGATGTTCCGTAATGTGCATTCATGGGCTCACAAAATGTTAATATCCCATTACCATGCCTGGTAAGGCCTTCCTGCATAGCATGCTATCTTTACAAGGCTCTCTTCTGCATGCTAATGTACATAAAAGATCTGACCTGGGAATCGAACCTAACTCCTTCACATGCCACTGAACTACCAAGCCAGCCCCAGACTACAAGCTATCAAAACTCCCATAAAGCTTTTAAGTGCTCAAGAATGTGTCTGTATGTACTTTTTAATAAGATAATCAAATGTTGTGCTTGCTACCTCGCAGTGTATAAGAATCTCACTATTTACTTGTAGTCCCCTTAACCATAATTTGCACATGGAAAAAGTATTGAAAAGTAAAATGTCACACATTGCTCCAATTTACATATGCTAGTATTTAATTCAATGCTAACAGGCTTACTGTAAGATTGAAAGGACACAAGGCACAATTGGGTGGAGAAAGATGAGGAAAAAGCAGAAATTCTAAACATACTTCTGTTCAGTATTTACTGAAGAGGACTTTGGAGAAGGACCACTTCTGGTTGATAATGGTACATAAGAGAATGCAGTAGATACCATACCATTTATGGAAGAATGTGTGTGTGGAGCATCCTAGGATACTACAGGAACTCAGAGGGGTTCTAGCAGGTCTGTAGAAAGACTTGTTCAATAGATGCTTGGAAACCAGAGCAGTGCTGCAGGATTGGAGGATGGCTATGGTCCCTTTTTACAAAAGTGGTTTACAGAGAAGAGGCTGATAACTCTAGGCCAGTTAGCCTTACCTCAGTGGAAGGAAAATTCTCTGCTGAAGGCATGGATAGTGATCTATCTACAATCCAGTGGGGTTGCAGGATGTGAGGCAGCATGGTTTTACCACAGGAAGACTGTTGCAAACCAATCTGAATGATTTTTTTCCATTCTAGTGATGGAGAAATGTATTCTTACCTGATAATTTTCTTTCCTTGAGTTCAGCCAGACAAGTCCAGACACATAGGTTATCTCCTCCACCAGAAAATAGAGAGATGTTTACTAACATCAACCCTTATAGGGTCACGTGCTGTGCTGAGCCTACCACTGGTCTATGTATCAAGCTAACAAAGAAAAGAAATTCCTCCACAAATTCCCCCACCCCCATCCCCCACCAAAGTGCTTCCAGGGAACAAACAGAGAAGAAGAGTAATGCACAAAAAGTTATGAATGGCATAGGAGAAAACTGAACAAATTACTCACCTGAATAAAAGATATGCATGGCTCCGTTAGTACTGACACTGACCAATACACTCTATCATAAGCCACTGAAACACAAAAACTAAATACACACAAAAGATCAAACTTTGGTAATAAGGGAAGGTTCTAGACTGGTCTGGCTGGACTCAAGGAAAGGAAATTATCAGGTATGAATACATTTCTCCTTCCTCATCATCCAGCCAGATCAGTACAGCTGCATGGAATGTACCCAAGCTATCCCTCTTATGACTCTGTGAACCCCTGAGCTGAAGGCTGCTTCTTCTCTGGCTGGGACATCTAGATGGTAATGAGTGAAAAAGGGATGCAAGGATGACCAAGTTGATGCCTTGCAAATGTCCACCAGTGATACCAAACGAAACTCAGCCTAAGATACCGCCTGTGCTCTAGTAGAGAGTGAGCTCAATCTCTTAGGAAGAGGGAAAGCCTTGTCAACGTAGGCTGCACCTATAGTTTCCTTAATCTATCAGGCTAACGAGGCCTTAAGAGGCTGTCTCTCCCTTCCTGGGACAAAGATCATCTGACTTCCTAAAATCATTAGTCACCTTCAATACTGGAGCAAAATTCTTTTTACATCCAGAAGCAGAAACAAGTCATGAGCTCATAATCACATAAGAATTGTCATGCTGGGTCAGACCCAGGTCCATCGAGCCCAGAATACTGTCTCTAACAGTAGCCAGTCCAGGTTGAACTCCCTGTCAGATCCCTTAAAGTAGATCTAATTTTGGTTACTCACTTCTAGGAAGAGCAATAGCTTTTTCTGGTCTACATGGTTAATAATATGTTATAGACTTTTTCTCCAGGAACTTGTCCAAACCTCTTTTAAACTCTATGTTAGTTGCCTTCATCACGTTTTCTGGCAACAGATTCCACAACTTGATAGTAGAAAATACTTTTTCACTCAGCGCACTATTTGTTTTGACCCTGCTTGCTGTTCGTTACTATGTTACTCCATGAAATTAAGTAATGTCGGCAGAAAAGGACCAAATCATCCATCCACTTTGCCCAGCAAGCTTCTCATGGTAACATGTCACAAAGTGCAGGCTACCTCCATGTTTCTCTCAAAGATAATAACTGCCGCTCCGTGCAATATCCCCAAACCTTAAAAGGGTAGTAATATTGTACCCTTAAATACCCTTAAAACAAGCGATTCTTTGTTTTAGTATTATTTCAAAGGGTAAATAACCATTCTTTATTTACCCATTCTATTCCACTCATGATTTTATCAACTTCTATCCTCTCAGTCGTCTCTTATCCAAGATAAAGAGCCCTAACCTGCATGGCCTCTCATCATAGGAGAGATGTTCCATCCCTTTAGTTTTGTCACCTTCCTCTGCATCTTTTCTAATTCTGCTATGTCTTTCTTGAGAGGAGAAGACCAGGACTGCACAGTCTCACCATGGCTTGATACAGAGGCAATATCTTTTCTGTTTTATTCTCCATTATTTTGTGGATCATTCCTAACATTCTATTTGCTTTTGACTGCTGTCATGCACTGAGCTGAAGATTTCAACATACCATCCAAAGTTCTTTTCCTGGGTAGTAACTCTCAGTACAGAACCCAGCTTCGTGTATCTGTAGTTTGGATTATTTTTAACTATATGCATTACTTTGCACATTTCTACATTAAATTTCACCTGCCATTCAGTTGCCTAGTCTCCTAGTCTTGCAAAGTGCTTCAGCAGTTCTTCACAATCTGCTGCTGTTTTAACAAAGTTGAATAATTTTGTGTCATCTCAAATTTGATCACCTCTATCGTTCCCTTTTCCAGATCATTTATAAATATATTAAACAGCATAAGTCCCAGAACCGATCCCTGTGGTACTCCACTAAAAACGTTTCTCCACTTGGAAACCTGCCCATTTAGTCCTACCCTCTGTTTCCAGACTTTTAACCAGTTGGCAATTCACAATTGAACACATCCTCCTATCCCATGACTTGTAATTTCCTGAAAAGTTTCTTATGCGGGCATTTTGTCAAATGGCTTCTGAAAGTCCAAATGCACTATATGAACTGGCTCATCTTTATCTACATGTTTATTTACACCTTCAAAACATTCTAAAAGATTGTTAAGAAAAGACTTCTACTTGCTAAAACCATGTTGACTCTTCCCCATTAAGCCATGTCTATGTGGCAAGTTACCAAGTGATCCTCATGTCCATCTATCCAGCTACCTACTTTCCTAATGATCGAATCACCCACTACAATGGCCATCCTAACCCTTCCCTCATGGGCATATGGCTCTAGAGAAACATCCTCAGTGCGAGAGCATATAGCAGCACCTATAGGACAGATTCTAGCTACATCATGGTGATGGTTTCCTGCCAGGTGACCATGCTCCTCGCAAGAGCACAAGAGCTGCTTGACTGGAGTCGGGACTGCATTACTATGTCCCTGAATGTCTCCTCTATATACCTCTGTCTCAGCTCCTCCAGGTCTGCCACTCCTACTTTCAGAGCTCAAACTTGTTCTCTGGAAGTCAGAGTACTCTGAAAGGAGGGCAGACAATCTTTGATTCAGAGGTGAATACCATAACTACCCTGTGAAGAAAGAAGGGAACTGGGCAAATGTGCATTGCCTCATCAGAAAAGCCTCTCTCTGAAATATGCCTAGCTGAACATATCACCAAACACACCTTTAGAGTTAGAATTTTAACTGAAGTCTTCCTCATAGGCTCAAATGGATGATCATAAGAACATAAGAAATTACCATGCTGGGTCAGATCAAATGTCCATCAAGCCCAGCATCCTGTTTCCAACAGAGACCAAACCAGGCCACAAGAATTTGGCAAGTACCCAAACACCAAGAAGATCCCATGCTACTGATGCCAATAATAGCAGAGGTCATTCCCTAAGTCAACTTGATTAATAGCAATTAATGGACTTCTCCTCCAAGAACTTATCCAAACCTTTTATAAACCCAGCTACACTAAATGCACTAACCACATCCTCTGGCAACAAATTCCAGAGCTTAACTGTGCATTGAGCAAAAAAAGAATTTTATCCAATTAGTCTTAAATGTGCTACTTGCTAACTTCATGGAGTACCCCCTAGTCCTATTATCTGAAAGGGTAAATAAACAATTCACATCTACTCGTTCAAGACCGCTCATGATTTTACAGACTTCTATCATATCCCCCCTCAGGCATCTCTTCTCCAAGCTGAATAGCCCTAACCTCTTCAGCCTTTCCTCATAGGGGAGCTGTTCCATCCCCTTTATTATTTTGGTTGCCCTTCTCTGTACCTTCTCCATCACAACTATATCTATTTTGAGATGTGGCGACAGAATTGTACACAATATTCAAGGTCCGGTCTCACCATTCCCTTCCTAATAATTCCTAACATTCTGTTGCTTTTTTTTTTTTTGACTGCTGCATCACACTGAACCGATTTCAAAGTATTATCCACTATGATGCCTAGATCTTTTTCCTGGGTGGTAGCTTCTAAAATGGAACCTAATATCATGTAACTACAGCAAGGGTTATTTTTCCCTATATGCAACTCCTTCCACTTGTCCACATTAAATTTCATCTGCCATTTGGATGCCCAATCTTCCAGTCTCGCAAGGTCCTCCTGTAATGTATCACAATCCGCTTGTGATTTAACTACTCTGAATAATTTTGTATCATCCGCAAATTTGATAACCTCACTCGTCGTATTCCTTTACAGATCATTTATAAATATATTGAAAAGCACTGGTCCAAATAAAGATCCCTGAGGCACACCACTGTTTACCCTTTTCCACTGAGAAAATTGACCATTTAACCCTACTCTCTGTTTCCTGTCTTTTAACCAGTTTGTAATCCATGAAAGGACATCGCCTCCTTTCCCATGACTTTTTAGTTTTCTTAGAAGCCTCTCATGAGGGACTTTGTCAAATGCCTTCTGAAAATCCAAATACACTACATCTACCAGTTCACCTTTATCCACATGTTTATTAACACATTCAAAAAAATGAAGCAGATTTGTTAGGCAAGACTTCCCTTGGGTAAATCCATGTTGACTGTGTTCCATTAAACCATGTCTTTCTATAAGCTCTATGATTCTGATCTTTAGAATAGTTTCCACTATTTTTCCCAGCACTGAAGTCAGGCTCACTAGTCTATAGTTTCCTGAATCACCCCTGGAGCGATGACCAATGAAGAATCTCAACACCAGATTCAGATTCCAGGCAGGAACTAAATCTCTCAACATGAGGCTAAATATGCTTTATACTTCGAGGAAACTAAACACATCTGGGTGGCAAGCCACAAACTTTCCTTTCAAATGGCCTTTATAACAAACTAGAGCTATCTCCTTCACCTTCAGAGGGCCAAGCCCTTATTTCAGTCCTCCTTTTGGAACCACAATGCAGATGGCAATAATGCTTTCTTGGCTATCCCTTACCTGCACACCAAAAAAACTTTCCAAATTATCATATGCTACAAATGCAGAGGCCCATTTAGCCTGTAAGAATACTCACCATCCCTTGAGAATATCCCCTCTTGACTAAGTACTTCTTAAGGGCTAGATCATAGAACAAAACCAAGCCGGATCTTCATGTACAACCATACTCTGGTCTAACAACCCCCCTGACTGCAGTACAGCATAGGATTGTCATCCAACATCCTTACCAAATCCACAAACCAAGAATGCCTTGGCCAATCAGGTGCCAACATAGTTATGAGATCCCAATGCCTGGAGTTCTTTTGCAAAATCCTACCTATCAAAGGCCATGGTGGAAACACAAAGAAGGCTTTCTAAATGCCAACCCTGAATTAGAGATCCAAAACTGATGATACCCTTCCTTTAATTGAAAACAGGCTCAAGTTGGCATTGGCATGAGAAGCCATCAAATTCATCACTTGTCTTCACCATCTATTCACTATCATGGCAAAGGTCTCTTCCAAAAGGGCCCATTCCCCTGGATCAAGGAATTCCAACTGAGGTAATCTACTTGCACTGTTTTTATACCAACTGAAAGTATTTTCACATGTTTTCTGCCCAGATCATCAATTGCTCTGCTTCTGTTGCATTCGTGCCTCTTCTCGCCCTTGCTCCACCCTCTCTACCTTGGGAGCGACTCCCTTCGGCTCTGACGGACAAATGCAGCCGCGGCTTCTCCCTGCCTCTTGGTCCCGGTGTCTCCGGGCTGGCTTGACGCTACGGATCCGCCATGTTCCTGATGACGTAAGGGCGGGCGCGTGCGTGCTCTAGACATTGTACCAGCAAGGGCGCGAACCTCGGGGGCGTTCCCCCGTGGTGACATCATCTATTTTCACTTTAAAAGATCTTTGTTTGCTAACCTCTAGTGAGTTAGCAAGGAACTCCATTTGGGCTTGCTTCATCAGTCCACGCTACTTGCAACAACGATCCGAGTCAGCCAGGGGAATTATTCTTCACTGCTCAGCCTTTTCAAACTTACCAGGAGTACCCGCTCCACGGGGGCTCCGCTCTCTTCTTGATTTCAGATTGCTAAGACAGGATCTGGTACTCGCTCCTCGAGGGCCTATGTCCCTGAATACTCAGAAGACTCCTCATTGCCTGGTAGCGATCGCAGACGTGAACACAATGAGTTCTATTGTAAATAGGAATCGGTACTCGCTCCATTAGGGCCTACATTCCTATAGCTCTGAAGACTCCTTTCCGTCCAAGGCATTATCGCAAGTACGGAGATCGTGAGTTATATTGGCAAGGTTGCAGATAGGAACCGGTACTCGCTCCACGAGGGCCATGTTCCTAGAATCCTTTACAGACTCTCTTCTACTCTAGAAGCCATTTCATATACAGCTATTGTGAGTTCTTATTACAGACTGTTTATAGGAACCAGTGCTCGCCTACGGCTCCTGTTCCTGAATGTACTGAAGACTCTCTGTGGCATAGAGACCATTGCAGACATATACTATTGTGAGTGTACCATCTTGTATCCAGTATACCCTGTCTACTCACTACTTCTAGTCTCTCTCCACAACTCAGCAACCCAGAGATTATATTCCAGTATCAGAAGGACTTCAGCCCTGCCGGACACATCGACTCACTACTGGTGGTTCAGCTTCCAGCCTAATAAAGAACTATTTGTGTTTATTTCATATTCCAGCCTAGCCGGTGGTTCCTCTCAGGATCTCCTCCTGGGGGCACTGTCATCTGCCATCGGCCCAGGGATTCACCATTTCCTCTAAGTGGTCAATCCTTACACTACTATCACTCTGTGGGAGCCAACCACTACAGACCACCAACACCGCTTACGGAAGTATTATATAGATAGCTAACTCTTCTTTCTATGGGACTTTCCAGTAGCCTATATATAACAGTTTGCTACTCCATAGCGGAGGCATGGTAGATTGCTATCTCAGTAGTGAAGTACAATATACCTATTGTTAGCTCCTCTCCTCAGAAGAGTATCATTGAATAGATTGCTACCTTCTTCCCTTACAGGAGCATCTAACAGCAGTTCGCTAACAGATTACTAACTCCACCCTCCTGGCGGGGTAAGCACTACAGATAGCTAACTCCTCCCTTCTGGAAGAGCAGATCATGACAGATTGTTAACTCCTCCCCCTTTCAAGAAGAAAGCAGAACAGATTACTAACTCCTCCCATCTGGAGGAGGAGAGCATAACAGCTTCTTCTGCTGCTTGTGGAGATTTGGTGCCCCTTGATTTATGTGCACCACCACTGTAGTGCTGTCTGAGAGGATCTTGACTACCTGCCCCTGAAATGTTAAAGAGCTTTTTTTTTTTTTATTAAACTCTTCTCTGACTGATGGCCCACCTGTCCTCCTCCCAAATCCAAGTGCCCTGATCAACTCGATTTTGAGAGTGTGCTCCCAACCAAGGAAACTGACATGAAGGGAAGTGTCTAGGTTCATCCCTCCGGTTCTCAGTTTTTTCAGCACTAGCTGCCATTTCAAACTATTTTTGCCTTGGTCCAACAGTGGTAGTCTGATGGAATAAGGTTGTAAATGAAGGGACCATGTTGACAGCAACGCCTTCTGCAAAAGTCTCATCTAAGTCCTCGCTCAAGAGACTAAATCCAATATCACCAGCATAGACCCCAACACCTGAAGATATTTCCATGCTGTGGAACTTCGAGAACTCAACAACTTTCTCATCTGATCCAGCAGCTTCCAAATCCCATCTTGTCAGCTGCATCCTGACCCAACTCCTGAATTGAAACCCATAGGGAAAAATTTTAGGAGGCCTTGGTTTTGCTCAGCCAGAAAGGTACATACTCCCAACTTCCAGCAACTACCACTATGCAGCACTGAATAGGATATTTAATGCTATTGTTTTGTGTTTGCATGTATTTTATGTTTTTATTTTATATATTTATTGTTTTGTATTGGTATTTATATTTTGTTATTTGGTATGATGACTAATTCTGTAAACCACCCAGAAATGTTGATGGGTGGTATACATTTTATAAATAAATAAAATAAAAATCTGACCAGTGTTTGTGTTGAACAAAACTCCCAGATATATTCCAAGGTCTAAGATGGAACCAGTTTGCTCTGTCTGAAATTTACCACCCAGTCCAAATCCTGCAAAAACTTCACAACCCTGGCCATAGCTGTCCAACTCTTTTTTTTTTTTTTTTTTAAATTATATCTTTATTGTGATTTTCACATATTTTAGTAAGACAAAACTTACAACGGAAAAGAGATACAGCCATTTGTAATTATATACATTTACATGTACAACAATCACTATCATGGCTTAATCTTAATATAAGAAATTGAGGAGATAAATTCTAGGAGTAATTTATATAGGTATTTCAAATATCTAACAATAATCAGCTGATTTCTATAGAGACTGTTGTCTATTTTCTAGATCCCTCTTAGTGTACACTAGGGGATATTACAGAAATCACCCTAGCATTAACAAATGACTTGAGTTGCTCTGGATATAAAAATACAAAACATTCCTCCTTTCGCTTCACTATACATTTACTAGGATATCTTAATACAAAAGAAAAACCTAAACTCTTAACCTGTGCTCTTAAATTCAAAAATTCCCTTCTCCTTTGCTGCGTTGAACGCGCAAGGTCCGGGTAAATTCTCACCCCTGCTCCATAGAATGGAGTAGCGATGTTTTTGAAGAAATTTTTCATAACAATACCCATGTCACGTACATTTGAAAAGGTAACAAGAAGAGTTGCTCTATCACATAATTCCATTGAGGAATCCTCCAGATATCCAGTTAAATTTTCCATAATCTCAGCCTGATTTTGAGTTTGAATATTAATTTTTTGTGGGGTTTTTAAGAAATAGTGTTTTATGACACAAGGTAATCCTTGTTCATTAAACTTTAAGTTTTCAAGGAAATATTTTTTTAACGTCATGTCAATTGTTTGTCCCACTACTCTTGGGAAATTAATAAATCTAAGGTTGAGATGTTTGGAATAATTTTCCAGGTACTCAATTCTCCGTGAAGCAATTGTAACATCTTTAACTAACTTTAATTGAATGCTGGAATTATTTTCAATAGCAGCTTCAATTTTATTTAATCTAGAATCATTTTTTTCAGTTTTTTCTTCTATTGCTACCATTTTATTATCCAAGTTATCAACATTTGCATTCGTCTCAAATAGAGCTTTACTCAAGCCCGCTACTAAGTCCCATAATGAGTCCAGAGTTACATTCGCTGGCTTAATTGGTGTTACATACTGGGTAATTTTACCCGTTTTTCCTGCCGGCTTTTCTCCCATCGTCACCAGCTTGTCCTTACTTCCTCCTGTCCCCTGTTCAGGGGTCGATAACATACTCGCTGTGGGGGCAACAGCTACTACTCCTCCCACAGCGCCTTCAGGAGATTCTGGTAAGCTGGGAGGCTCACTCCCGTGCTCCACTCCAACCATTGTACCTAATGCCCCTTCGGCTCTCTGGTCAATGGTTAACGCGTGGGAGCCAATGGGGGACACCATTATTGGGCGCCGAGGATCAGGAGGAGACAGAGTCACATCCCCAGACGGTGACAAAGCTCCCACATCTACCACCGTAGTGGGGGAAGTCTCCTCAGTTGCAGTCTCGAAAGCAGGAGCATATGCTGTGATCAAACGTTGATTCGGGATTGGGGTTGGTTCAGAGGGGTGGACCCGAACCCTCCCCTTTCTTTTCGGAGGCATACTTAACACGATAGTACTTTAAAACGTTTTACTCACTGCCTTCCAGCTTATCTTTCTCCTCCTGACGAGCTGTGTTGGTTTCCAAGTCCTTCCCCTCCGTACCTCCGTCCCAATCCGGACTAAGCCGGACCAAGTTGGTGCGCCCCTTGTGTGCGCGCGGCTTGGCGGCGCGCCGGCGTCGACGGGGCGCCGCTCTGAGGCCGATTTTATGGGCCCTCGTCCCTTTTCTCTGACGTCAGGGGGCTCGGAGGTGGAGCTCTGGGTCCACGGGAAATGGCAGCGTTCAAACAAAGCAGCAACGCTGCGAGATGGATTCTCTGCTCACCAGGTTGGTCTTGAGTCCAGCACAGCCGCACTGTATTCCCCTCTGAGGCCGATTTTATGGGCCCTCGTCCCCTTTCTCTGACGTCAGGGGGCTCGGAGGTGGAGCTCTGGGTCCGCGGGAAATGGCAGCGTTCAAACAAAGCAGCAACGCTGCGAGATGGATTCTCTGCTCACCAGGTTGGTCTTGAGTCCAGCACAGCCGCCAGCTGTCCAACTCTTTTGAGCGGACTTTGCCCTGATCAACCATTTGTCCATATAAAGATGAACAAAAATTAAAATCTCGAAGAGCAGCTGCTACCACCCCCATTAACTTCAAGAAAGTTCTTGGAGAGGTGGCCAGGCTGAAAGGCAGGGCCTGAAATTAAAAGGGATCTAATACCGCAAAACAAAAATTTTTTATCACCTTCCCTTATTGAGATATGGAGATAGGCTTCTGTCAGGGCCAAGGAAGTTAGACATCTCCTCATCGTACTGCTACCATTATCGACTTCAAAATCTCCATTTTGAAATGAGTCACTTTCAGAGCTTTGTTGACTTGTCTGTAGTCTAAAATAGGATGAAAAGTCCCTTCCTTCTTTGGTACTATGAAATAAATTGATACCTTCCTTGGCATCTCTGCAAGACTGGCACTTGGACAACTGCTAACAATATAAGGCATTCAAGAGTTACTTGAAACATCTCCCCTTTTCTGGCAGCATAAGGGGATACCATAGAAGCGTCTGAAATAGGCAGGAAAACTCCAAAGCATACCCATCACTGATCACTTCCAGAACCCATTGATCTGATGTTATTTGGGCCCTTCTCCAATAAAGGCAGATAGCTGTCTACCCGAGTTCCGAAGACTGCATTGAGAATTCCAGGATCCTGCAGTACTGGCAGAACCTCCATCATAGTTTCCACTTCTCTTGTTAGCTGCTGTCCACCTGAAGACCTACTTAGTCTCCCACTCCCAACTCCTAGCCAGTAGGACTTCAGTGCCCCTTTGGGCTTATCTTCTGGCAACTGAGCAGCCTTAGACTCCCCCTAATGTTTTCACAATTTTTTCCAACTCCTCTCCAAACAAGAGTTTCTCTTTAAAAGTGAACTTGACAACTGAGTCTTGGAAACAGAATCAGCTGACCAATTCTGAAGCTACAACAAATGTCACACTGCTACAATAGAGGTCATTGTCCTTTCCATAGCCAAACCAAATAAAGAGTATCCATCAAGCATGCCAAACCCAGTTCCATCCGGGCTGCTTCATCCAGGATTGTTCCAATACCTTCCAAGGATCTTTCCTGGATATGCTGTGATAAATGCAGACCAACCCTTCCAACGATGCCACTGAAACAGCTCCCTGAAGAGTCAGGCTGGCTGCCTCAAATCCCTGCTTAAGTATTGACTCAATCTTCCTATCCTGTGCCTCCTTGAAGAAGGCCCCTCTTTCTTCTGGTATAGTAGCCCTTCTGTGACAGCACAAACAAGTGCATCAACTTTAGAAGTTTTAAATTTCTCCCTTTCCTGAGCAGTCAAAGGATACAGCTTAACCAAAGCCTTTCCTCCTCTGAAATTAGCATATGGGGAGTTCCACTCCACTGAAATATTGATTGATGCAAAGGAAAGGCCTTGGATGGTTTTCTTAGACTCACCATAATAGGGTCTTCAGCCAAGTTCAGATCTTTTTTCACTCTTTTCCTTGGCAATATTTAGCACCTTCTAGGACTGTGAAATTAAAGAAGGAAGTTCTTTCTTATGGAAGAGCCAAAACATGGAAGGCTCATCTTCTTCTATGGGAGAGTATGCCCCTCATCATTGGCCTTAGGCCTTCTTAATTCCAGAACAGAAATGTCTGACCTGAAGACCCCTCATCCTTCATACTGTCGACCTCTTCCCCTTTTCTGGCCCTCTTTCAACCAGGACCAGACCAGCCTTCTGCCTGAGAACATGACAGAGGAGGAGGACCCTCCAAGGAGCCAAGCTCTCTCCCCCCATGTCAAATTCTTAGTGCAAGCATTTTAAAAATTCCACTGATAGAGCTGACCAGGACTGAGGAGCAGCCAAAATTGCTATTCCCAGTCACTCCTGGAGCTGTGGCACCTGACCTGGCGAACCCTGATTCTGAATCCAAACCACCACTATGCAGCTCATCTTAAAGGAAAATAATATTCCTTAGTTTCTCATATGTTTTGTTTAAACTTTACTGCTCAAATAGGGAGCAGGCAAATAGGAGGGTGGGGAGAGAAGGGCGAGAGACCAGTTAAGGAGAGAAGGAGAAAAAGAGAACAAAAACAAGGGCAAACATTCCTCCAGAAGCCTCCTGGCAGTTTGGTAACACTCCACCAAGGATGGGAGTAAAGTACTATCACCCCGGGAATTTCTCAATTGAGGAAAGGAGTCATGGACTGTCACCCCAGGAGCAGCTCAACCAGTGAAGGGAGTCCAAGGACTATCATTATAGAAGCAGCCAAAACCACATCGCCTTCACCCGGCCTAAGAAAGCACGGGATGTTTACCTAGCATCTGCTATAGACAGATAATACTGGCAAGCTGAGCACAGCACAGGACCCTATAATGGGTGATGTCACCAAACCTGTTGTTCTCTATCTCCATCTGCTGGTTGGGTAGCATAAATCATGTGTCTGGACTGGTCTGGCTGGAGGATGATGAATAGAGAATTAGATCAAGGGCAAGCACTAGATATGTTTTACTTGGATTTAAGAAAAACTTTGTCTTTACTAAGATATCTTAGAAGCAGTGCAGCTACTGTAGAGTAAGTGTCCAGTTCAAAGTTATTGGGCTGTTACAGTCTGTTAAATACATCACCTCCCCCAAATTACACACCAATGGGTTAGTTTGTTTGCATAACATATTCCAAACAGTTGGTATTATTATTATTATATCTTATAAATGTTAATAAGATTGCATTCTTGTAAGTCATATGATTTCTTGAAAATTGAGCCCAAAAGGCAGAAAACAAGAAAAATTAATGCAGACCTTTGACATACTTTTACATTCAGGTTAACCTTTAGTATTTCAACAGCCTTGGCTAGTTGCACAGGTCTGATCAAGTCAATCTTATTATGCCTCTATTTTATTTATTTACTTATTTATATTTTATATTCCACTTTTCATATTTTTTCAGCACTTCTAAGCGGATTATATTCAGGTACTGTTGGAATTTCCCTATCCCCAGAGAGCTTACAATCCAATCCAAGTTTGTACCTGAAGTAATGGAGGGTAAAGAGACAGTGGGACTTGAATCCTGGTCTCCTGGTTCATACCCCACTGCTCTAACCACTAGGTTACTCCTCCACTCCACTGTTTTCTGCTTCTTCATCGCCACTAATTGGTCCATCTCCATAGAAAACCCCTTGAAGCACCCTTACAGGAGGCTCATGAATAAAATGGGCAGCCTGGGAGTGAGTCTCTCAGTGGGGAAATGGATTAGAAATTGGTTGACTGAAAGATGACAGAGGAGAGAAAATCAATTAGTGGAGTGCTCCGGGCCCAAGAATTGATCCCTTTCTGTTCAATATCTTTGTGAGCAATATAATGAAAGCGTTAAAAGGAAAGTTTTGTATTTTTTGCAGATGACACTAAGATCTGCAATAGAGTAGATCCCCCGAAGGAGTGATCTAAGGAAGCCTGAAGCGTAGTTGAAGGATGGCAGTTAGGATTCAATGCCAAAAGCGCAGTCATGCAAGCCAACAAGTGGAGGGACAGAAGGTTCAGATAAAATACAGTTCCTTTATTTTGAGTTAAAAATGCAGGGTCTACTCCAGCTGCTAGAAAATTGTATGAGATATGGAAACCGCATCTGCATGGGCCAAGCTGTAGCTATGAGGATCAATCGAGTTCGGTCTTGTATTGCTGCTAAATATATGGGCTAAGTTAGCCAGAGAAGTTTATCCTGCAAACTAGCTGAGCCACCCAATGGCTCAATATGGACCTCATGGATTATTTTACTGGACCAATATAAGAATAATCTAAAATCGTAGAACATGAGTCTTTGAGATCACTTAAGATGTCCCTTCAGGTGTGACCAGCCCATCTAAAATAGGATCTTGAAAGCACCTGTATCACACATCTCTGGATAATTCTAATGCTAATCCAACCTGCAAAGAACCAATTGACTGAAGATGATGTTTAGCACAGTTCCAGAGCAGCGTTTAAAGAGAAAGAAAGAAAGAGAGAGAAAGAGAAAAAGAAAGAGAAAGAGAGAAAGCATTTAACTTATCCTCAACCAATACTTAATGGATGCGAATAAATAAATGTGCAAACAAATTGATATTTAAGTTCACATATGATCTATAACCATACGAACAGAACACAAGCATGTGCAGACATCCCAGATGTTGGTCGTACCTAACATGCTGAACAAGCCCCTTTTAAGTCTCAAGGGATAACCGATGGCATGGGTTTTTTGTTTGATGCAGTAAGGTAGTGCTGTGTGATGCTCAGGCTCAGCCTATACTCACCATGAGACATGTGCCTGTCTGTGTGCTAGCTGCTTTATAGGAGCGCAAAACTTTGCCTGAGACAAGGGCCTGAAGCCTCTGCAATTGCTGTAGGAGTGTCCTGCAGGAGAAACCAAGAATGCAGAGGTGATCTTAGAAGCCATGGACTCCACACAGCCTTGTCATTTCTGCAAATACTATACATATAATTACACAATATATATCTCTACAGTCAGCAGCTAAAAGCAACTAACAGCTCAAATCTGCAAATGTGTGCAGTGATACCCTGCCACCTATACATCTTATTTAGAAATTTTAAGCTAGAAGTTCCACACTAACTAATGGAGCCTGCTTTGCAGAATGTATACATACTACATGTAGATCAGATTTAAAATGGATTGCAAAACAAAGAAAGTTATGAGGTGACAATTACATTCACATATTCGTGAAATATGTGGATCTGGGGGGAAAAAACCCAAACATCTGACTCCCTTCGGTTCCCCTTACATGACCTGGAAATTTTGTAGCAAAGGCACACAAACACATACACACACACTGTGATAGCATAATCCTCCCTCCCTTTGGAAAGTCAGCCAAAAAATACATATTTGTTAGTCTTTTCTTCAGAGTTATACCATAAACAGAAAAATAGGTCCAATCTTAGAACAGCTGCCATGCACAGAGCTTTCTAACTGATCACCCAGCCTGTATTTACTCACTCAGTGGCTGTTTCCATTCACACTACTGCTGCTGCTAGATTTTTCCATGTACACATGGATTGGATTATTTTCTCTAAAAGCAGTACTTAGTGCCAAGATACACATTTATCAGATTTTCTGTCGAGAACCTGATGTGAATTAAAAACTGTGCGCTGAAACTTCATGCAGTTTCTTAATGCATACAATAGAAAATGTATTTTTATCTATTGATTTATTTACACAGTATTTTTATTTTTTTAGCTCATTCCTTTTCATTGGTAGCTCAAGGTGAGTTACATTCAGAAACAGTAGATATTTTCCCTATCTCCAGAGGGCTTACAATCTCTGGAATGAACAAAAAATACCTTATATGCGAATATTTTCAATGTACAGGTGTACACAAGATTTTAAAAACAAACAGGCCGATGCAATAGAGTGTACTCAGCCGAGCACACTGTTTTATCCGTGGTTGGACATACGTTTCTGATGTGCGGCCGCAGCCCCTTATGCTATAAGGGGGATTAGTACGTCTACAACACACGTCCAATGCACAGCAAAACCAATAGCGCTCATCACATGCAAATGTATGTTGACGAGGCTATTAGCTATGCTCACCAGATGCAAAAAAAAAAGGTGTGCCGCGGTCAGGTTAGGGAAACTGATGCTTAGTTAACCCATTCAGCGTCAGTTTTCTCAACCCACTGAAAGCCGACCTCTCCTGGGCACCCGCTGCCAAGGAGGCACTAGGGGTGCCCAACTGACACTAGTGCCTCCTTGGCAGCACAGTCCCTAATTTAAATATTGCATGGCGCCCCCAGGAGAGGTGCCTGCTTTCGGCGCCCATTTATTGCATTGGCCCCCAAAGCGAGTATGTGCATACTCACATGATGACACGAAACACATACAAGGTGGTCATGCTTGGGATGTGGTTTCACATTCACGCATACTTCTGTATTTTAAAACCAATGTAGACGTGAATGTCATCAAGAGTGTGCAAATGTTTTTACACCAGCTATTTAATGCGCCAAATTCAAAAACTTCATTGCCTTTTCAGACCAGGTGCTTGGCATGCTGAATTCTGGTAGTTAGTGAAGAGGGAGGCTTGGTAGAAGTATTGGGAGAGAGTATGTGATGTTATACTGTATATGAATTAGTTGTCTTTGTCGATTAAATTCCTTTGCCATGTCTTTCATTTGCTTGTTTTTTCTGCTTGTCTATCACTGTGTCTGACTCTAGGTTCACTCACTTTGTTTGGGTGCCTTTCTCCAGCTGTCACCGGATTTAGGAATGCTTGTGGTGAATGAGCAGGGTTAACTCAGAGCTGACTGGGGCAGATGATGGAGCAGAATGCGACTGGGGAGCAAGTGTGGGGTGTGTAGCTGGAGGGGTGTCTGAGCAGTGAGTGGCTGGGGGTGAAATGACAGACAAAATAAGTAGTACTAAAGTGTGGATACTCAGGAAGCAACATTTGAGGAAGGAGAGAAAACAGAGGAGGAGGTTCCCCTTAGAAAGGGTTTACAAGGCCCAGGACATGATTTTTGGCTCTATCAGAGGAACAAGTAATGCACATGTAACCCTACTTGCTGTTTGCATTGTTGGTGCAGATTAACCTCCTCAAACTTTCACAAGAGGACAGAGCTAGATTAGATGCTCTAATCACAGTAATAGAGGTCTCTGATGCTATTAATTCTCTTAAAGGGGGGAGAGGGGAGCGTGTGGCTTATGAAAGGTTCCCCGATATACTCTCTCCCATCTTAGCTCAACTGTTTCAGAATATTCTGGTAGGGAGTTCACTTCCCAGGTCACTAATCAAGGAGGTTATTAATGGCGATTCCTAAGGAATGGAGACCGGAGGACGCGCTCCATTTTGTCCAGTTTTTTTTTTGTTACGTACAGATATGAAAATGTTTGCAAAGATGTTGACATTTAGATTGGATAGGATATTGAGGAAACATTCATAAACATCATGTCAACTTTATCGCAGGTAGACACTTTAGTGATAATTTGCTGCAAACTCTGGGAATTCTAGGTATCAAGGCTGGTCAGGGAAGAGATTCTGCTTTTATTACTTTGGATGCTAAAAATGACAGGGTTTACTGGAGTTTCTAGGTGATTTGGGGAGAGCTTTAGGAAATGGGGGTTTCCTGTGGCTATTTTGAGTTATTCAGGAGGTATTAGACGAGGATGCCCTCTTTCGCCATTGCTTTGGTAATTGAACCGCTAGTAGAGCATACTAGGCAGTCACCTAATATTCAGTATTGTTCAGGAGCAGGAGCATAAAGTGACACTATATGCTGACGACATTTTATTTGCGTTAGATCTCAGTCCCTCTAATTTATGCTTTACTGGATATGCTGAGTAATTCTGGGGAAGTTTCAGGATAAAAAATTGTTAGTAAGTCAGATTATGTGCTTAACTCATTCACCTTCTGGGAACTTTTTTGGCAGGCGGAAACTGCCCATTTAAAATTACTGGGGGGATTTGAAATATTTGGGGATAAGGTTATCAGCACAATCAGAGGACCTCTATCACTTGAATTATACTCCTTTTTTGAAAGTGTTTAAGGAAGATGTTCTCAAATGGAAAAGGTTATTTATTAACTGGTTAGGTAGCGCAAACATGGATTGAACGAAGCGAATAGCAAGAATTCTTCACTTATTTGTAATGTTGCCAATTGTTTTTCCTCCAACATTTTTTCGTGCTCTAAATAAGACTGTATCCAACTTATTATGGGTGAGTAAAATTGCTTAGATTAGTTTAAAATAACTTTACAAAGACTTAAGGGAGACAGTGGTATAAATCTGCCACATTTCCAAGATTATTTTAGAGCTGCCTTACTTAATATTCTGGTTCAGTGGTTTGGCAGCTAGTATTCAATGCCAAGAAGTGCAATCATATCCGTGGAGCTGTACGTGATAGGGACGAAAGATGTGATGTGCTTGAACCAGGAACAGACCTCAGGGTGATTGTCTGGCACTATCTGCAAGTGGCAAAGCAGTGTGGCAAGACGGTGTCTAAGGCCAGAGGGATGCTGGGCTGCATAGAGAGAGAAAACAACCAGCAGGAAAAAAAAAAAAGGTCTTTGTCAAGACCTCACCTGGAGACTCCATCTCAAAAGGGATAGAGGCAGGATGGAAGCGGTCCAGATAAAGGCAACCAAAATGGCTTGGGGTCTGCATCAAAAGCCTTGAGATGAGACTAAAGAATTTGAATATGGATACCCTGAAGGAAAGGACAGAGGGAAGATATGATACAGACTTTTAAATACCTTAAAGGTATTAATGATGCACAAGAATCAAACCATTTCCGATGGAAAGAAAGCTACAGAACTATGAGCTATGATATGCAGCTCCACGGGGAGTGTAGCCTCAGGAACAACGTCAGGAAACATTTCTTCACATAGAATGCCCTCCCAGAAGAGATGTGGAGACAAGAATGGTAATGGAAGTCAAAAGGGAATGGGATAAACACAGAGGGTCCCCTAGGAGTTAAAGGACAGAAATGAAGAAAAGGGCTATCCTTTGGTTAATACCCTTAAAAGAAGGCATGGGGGTAACCTGTGTGGAGTGGCAGTTACTACCCTAAAAAAAATAAATAAATAAATAAATAAACCCCTTGCTGGGCAGACTTGATGGACTACTTGGGTCTTTTTCTGCTGACATTTACTATGTGAGAATGTCTGCATATGCACCTAACTGGTCTGAGATCCTCACAAGAGGGTCTACTCTGAAATGTCCACAAAGGAGGAGAATCATCTACAGAGATCTAGAGCGGGAGTTTTCAGCCATTGTGCCCAAGCTGTGAAGCACACTTCCTAGGCAGGTAAGATTACAGAAGAGAAGCTAAAACATGGTAAGCATTTGCAATATTGAAGCCTTGCTTTACTTTAAGAGGGTAGTTTGATAATTCCCAGCTTGGCAGTCAAAGCTGCATGTACAAAGTTTGCTTTGAAAATCTTTCACTAATCGGCCAGGCACGTACAGAATTGCCCACGTGTAAAGTTACACCTGCTTCAAACAGGGGGTAGGTAACGTGTGGTGATAACTTAAATGCATAACTTTCAATAACAAACGCATTCACTTAAGTCATATCCTCAGCCACAACTCCACCATCATGAATTCCTATTCTCAGTGTGCATAAAAGGTTGCGCAAAACTACACGCATTGGACTCCGGTTGATTTTTCAAAGCGCCACTTACATGCATAAAACGGGGTTTATGTGCACAAGTTACTTTAAAAATCAGGTCCTAAAGACATTTTTTGAGACAGATATGATGTACGAATAATTAAGCTACTGTACTGTATATTTTGATGTGATTATTTCTAAATCTACCGCATATAACAAGTTTGCTTACCTGTAAACAGGGTTCTCTGTAGACAGAATGAATTGGCCATTATGTATGGGTGACATTATCCCATTGCACACATACAAACCCAGTTCTCAGAGGTCAGCCAAGACTTTACTGAGCATGTACGGGAATTCCTGCACATGCAATCTACCTCGTAAGCCCCTCGGTCTCTTCTGGAGCTTAAGCTTCAGCTAGATAGTCGATTCTCCAAGGACTCTGTCAGGTATTAAATGGCTAATTTGTTATGCTGTCTATGGAGAACCATGGTTACAGGGTACCATGGTTCTCCATGGTTACAGGTATGGCATGGGGAATCTGAAGCTGAGGGTTGTACAGCAGAAACACTTAAGACAATCTGGCCCCATCAGATGGAGAATGGACTTCTAAGCAAACAGGCTGTGCAAAACTATCAGTCCAAAGTTACTGTCTCCTCAGGACATGCTATCCAGATAGTAATGGGAAGCGAAGGTGTGCACAGATGACCAAGTAGCAGCTTTACAATGGTATTCAATAGAAGTGGACTTGAGGTGAGCTACTGAAATTGCCATGGCTCTTGCTTGATGAGCCTTGACAGAGATTGTAATTTATAAGCCAGCAAGTACCCAAGTGTATGAGACAGCCTGCTAGCCAATTTACTGGGATCAAAGGACACAATCCCAAATCAGCTGAAATGCCTCGTCTAACCACGACCACGTTCCTGGGTCCAGATTCTCTCTGCAGAGAAAGTCTGCTCTGACTTTGTCTTTGCCTGCAATGTGCGAGGCTGAGATCATCTGGAGGTGCACCTTTCCCCATTCCATAAGTTGATCTATTTCTAGCAACACCTACTGGCTTCTTGGTATCTCCCTGCCGATTGATGTAAGCCACGGTTGTTGCATTGTCTGGCATTATTAGGATCGACCTTACAGCCTGTCACCAAACAACAAACATGCTAACCGGACAGCCCTGGCTTCCAGCTAAGCATGTTTGAAATTTGTCACAGTTTCAGCTATTACCATCTCTGCTGGTCCAAGCATCCACCACCCTTTCACAGTAAAGAATCATTTTTCTGATATTTCCTCTGATCCTTCCTCTACATCGTAACTCCTTGTCCTCTAGTTTCCTTTACCACAGAAAAAATGCCACCTTCTTATACTTTATTGAAGCCTTCTAGATATCCCCTATTCCCCATTTTCTTCTAAAGAGGCGCTCACAAGGTTACCCTTAGTCAAGAACAGAAGCTAGCTCACATCCTCAAACATTTCTTAGATTACACTAATTCTCCAACCGTGGGGCCATACCTAGTAACAAATAACCTGATAAAGCTCACTGCCAGGAACCCCCATTACTTAAAATGATTTCTGGCATAGTTTCCAGGTTTGGATGCATGTTCCGCTTCATCCCACTAACCAAAACTGAAAGCAACTGGATACCAACCTGACGTCAAAAACAATGAATGGGCTACATGTATTTAGACAATTTCTTTTTATCCTCCCTTCTCCTTTTTGTGCACATCCCACTAAATAGTGACATGGACCCTTAGAAGAACAAGTCCCTTCTCCAAGATTTTTTCTCATTGCTATGCTTTTGGCCGCAGGGATTGCTGCAGCAGTGATAGCCATCTACAGCACTATGGTCAGCACATCAGGGCAGGGTAAGAGCCAATTTTCATACTGTATTACAACCTCTCATATTCTCTAACTTGGATTATTGCAATTATCTGCTATCAGGCTTACCAGGATGCACTACTAGTCCATTACAACAACTACTACAGAATGCAACAGCTAGAGTTTTAACTGGTGGCAAAACGTTCAAACACATCACCCCAATTTTAATTTCCCTTCACTGGCTTCCTGTTAAATTTCGATTTGAATATACAGTTCCGTGTCTTTTACATACATTCATTTATGGCAATGGCTTAATGCAGCATTACATTTTTATACCCCCCAAAGAAGTTTAAGATCTGCCAACAAAGCCCCTCTGGCTGGGCCCTTGATCCGTCCGTCCGGCCCACCTTTGTGAAGTCAGAGGCGGAGCTATTTCGATTGCCGGCCCGAAAGTTTGGAACGCTTTGCTACCTGACTTAAGAACGCAGGCAGATTTTTAAGTTTTTAAGAAATATTTAAAAACCTCTAAAAGCTTTTCATAAAAAACGAGTGATGTGACTGCTGTAATAGGTGAAAGAAAATAACTAATTGAGAAATTGATCGGCTTTAAATTAGACAAGAGGTATAATTTAAATATGGTAAGATCTTTATGCTGAAGTAATTATTTTTTTGTTTTGGTCTATTTATACTTCCTATTGTTTTATTTCCATGTATTTTAAGTTTTGGACTTCCTTTGTTTTAATGTATTTATTTTTAAATTCATGTGCTATACCTGAGCTTACTGTATTTTAAATTTTTAGTTTATGAAACCGATGTGATAAATTATTGAACTTCAGTATATAAGTAAAAATAAATAAATAGAAATCTTCAATGCTTTCTTCAATCTGCTGCTGCTTTCATCTTCGGCTGAGACTGTTCCATACATCCACAACCCTCTCACTGAAGTAGTATTTTCTACTCCCCTCTAAACCTCATACCATGACCTCTTGTTTTATAAGTTCTTCTTCCTTGTGCACTGTTTGTATCTTTGAGGTATCTGAATGTCTCATATCTTACATTGCTAGATCTACAAGAATATACATTTATCAATATTTCCCCCATATCAAGCTGGCAACTAACATTCTCAAATCCCTCCACTAAGGTTGGTCTGGCAGTTCCTGTTGTTCCTAAAATCATATTTATTCTTGCAAATACCCTCTATAGACTGCAGCATTAATACCCAATCACCAAGTCCTCTCCTCTATTTCTCTTATCATAAAAATAACCAAATTGGATAGCAGCTCCAACGACATTTCCAAGGAGACAGCTGACCATGCAGTTTAATTGACTTAACATGTATTTTATTTTACAAATAGTGGGGCCTATTTACTAAAAGGTTTTCTCTCATTTTGTGTCTATGGAAAAAATGCTTTGGAAATAGGGCCCAAAGACTGCAGCTAGATTTTGATCTTGAAACATTTTATAACTGTATTAACATACTCCCAGCTTTGGCCTTTTGATGCATCTGGATTGCATTTCATAATTCTGTGTAAATATACGGGTAACAGAAAACAATCTAGCAGCCTACTCTGTCTCCACACGCTTGCAGATTGTTGATTATGAACTCCCACTGCAATGTCACATTACTGCAACTTACAGACTTATTTATAAAGAAGACTGCCTTTGTTGAGAAAGGTGAAACTCCTAGAATCAGAAAAGATTTCAGGGATCCTTGCTTTGACACTTTTCTCCATAAGACCGGGGAAATTCCATGTGGTCTTAGATAATGGATTTTTAATCTTGTCCTAAATTTCTCACCTGTTCGAGTTCTCCAGAATTTCTATTTTCTTCCGCAGATCGCCGTTCTCACTTGAACAAGACTCAACTCTGCAATGGCATGGAAGGGAAAAGACAGTTCATACCAGCAGATGTTATTTACACACCTACTAATGAAGTTTGCCAAGATCAGTCAGCCAACTACTGAAGGTTCTCTCCTGTTCCCTGTCCTCCTTCCCTCCCTCTACAGATTACACAGCTGTGACAAACATGCGATTTGTTTTTTTCACACACATTTTTTCCATGCCATCTCCGAAGCTTGGAAAATGAACCCCCAACAGCAGACAAGAGGTGACCCACATTATTCCTATGCAAAAGCCACTAAAGCCTAGAGTCATACAAAGGAAGGGGAAAGATATAAAAGGTACTCATCAGGAAAAGAGGGACTGAGGGAAGATGTTAACAGTTCAGCCAGGAAAGATAGAGCAAGGAAGAACATACCATGTAGATTGCAAGCTCTTTTGGAGCAGACACATAACTACTGTACTTTGTATAGATTTTCAGCACAAAAAAAACAACAAATGGATCTAGGAGAGGAAACTTGCAAACAACCCCCTCCCCTCCCCCAAAAAAAACTCCCCAAAATCTACTCACACCTAAACGTCAAACAAACATGAAATGATGAATCTATGACCATCACAGCACAGATTGCACATCAAATGTGTGAATAATATTTTAAAATGCGTTGAGTTGTAATCAATTGTTTATGCAAATAAAGGGAATAAAACTTCTCATTAGGAGCATTTTAAAAAGTCTTCTAAAAGTTCAACAAGAGAGCTTAGCCTCTCTTGCAAGCTGACACCGATTAGGTGTTTTCGAAAAAAATCAGCATCAGGGATACAAGAGAGAACAAGATAAATCAGCTTTATGGATCACAAAGGGCACATCAAACTAGGCACCTAAAGAGGCTCACAGTAGAAGTAAAACATGAAAACATTAAAAGTACTGACCAAACTTACTTTACAACTGTTAAAATTATTTCTCATAAGTTATAAGGCAAGGAGTGTGGAGTGGAGCATCTATTCCTGTCAAACCCACAGCAAGCTGGAAACAGAGCTGTCACCATTTAAATGATTACCTACGTAGCAATCTTCACCAATCAGAAAAACTGGTGAAAAAAAATCCCTCTCTAGAATATCGGAAGTGCTTATTAAAAGGCAGAACAAAGTGAAACATAAAAAGCTTCACAGAGTATGCCATATCCCAGCTTAATACTTAATTGCTTTTCAAGTCAAAGAAAATTGTCTGGCATACTTATGTTTTACTTTGTTCTGCCTTTTAATAAGCACTTCCGATATTCTAGAGGGATTTTTTTTTTGCACCAAATCATTTTTCAGCAGTTTTGATTGGTAGAGACTGCTACGCAGGCAACCTTTTAAAATGGCGGAAACCCTGATTCCAGCTTGCTGTGGCTCTGCTCCACTCTCCTTGCCTTATAACTTATGAGAAATAATTTAATAATTGTAAAATAAGTTTGGTCAGTACTTTTAACGTTTCAAGCTTTGCTTCTACTGTGAGCCTCATTAGGTGCCTAGTTTGATGATGTGTCCTTTGATGTGATCCATAAAGCTAACTTATCTTGTTCTCTCTTGTATCCCTAATGTTGATTTTTTCAAAACACCTGATCAGTGTCGGCTTGCAAGAGAGGCTAAGCTGCTCCTTTATTGAGCCTTTACAGGGCTTTAAAATACTCCTAATGAGCTTTTTGTTTATGCAAATAAAAAAGGGGGTAAAAAAAAAAAAACTTATCAAAAAATTGTGACCAAATATCTTTTTTTTCTTCATCTTGTTCTCCTGTTCAAATAGATCCTGGTGATGTGGCCTCATTAAATTTGATTGATTTCTTGGAGACAAGTGGCCTTGAAATCATTGAACGAGCTACCCTTGCAGTTTCCTTTGTAATGGATGCTGATATTAGTACTGTGATGTCTTTATATTTTCAGAGCTTGGATTCTTCTCTTCATGGCCAGAAAATCAGAGTTTTTAACAGATATATCTAGAGACACCGAAGAGAGAAGGAGGGAAGGAGGTTCTTGGCTCTAATGAAAGAAACCTTAGAATCAGGAGCAACTTTTACTTCATAATTCCCTTGTAAACGTGTTGTTAAATTTCGCTCTGAACTTTGTTTTTTTTTTCCTCCAGAACAACTTAAATCTTTTCCGAATGCTAGGAATTTGTTTTTATCATCTCCTCCTATTCCCACGGCATCTTAATATTCTTGCATGTATATTACAGGGCATAACACCTCCAGCTACTGTTATTTCCTTTGGTATTTGTCTCCCACGTTTTCCCTCTGCCTCATTCAGGGTAGTTTTCTTTAAAATATGTATAGGATTTCTTTAAATGCTTGGAAATTTGCTTTGTCTTTTTGTTTTCTGGGTCCTCATTGTTTCTCTACAAAGTATTTTTTGTGCATTGTTAATATTTGAAATTCAATAAATAAAAAATTTCAAAAAAAATATATGACCCATGATTATAACTAGATGTACTTTAAGATATTAGTCACATATTTGATGGGCAGTATATGATATGATGATCACTGATTCAGCATTTCATGTTTGTTGAAATTTAGTGAGTTTAGGTGTGAGATTTTTATTTTTGATTTAAAGCATAAAATGTTATTTTAGATAGAAATATGTCTTCTGAAAAAAAAAGAAAGCAAACAAGCCAGAGATTCTTCTTTTGCAAGAGCAATAAAAACAGCACTATTTTTTTTTTAAAAGGTAAATGGAGTCGTGTAACACACACAGAACGAGGAAGTAAAGATACATTCCTTGTGGCACTCCATTTAACACCGTTTTCTCTTCAGAGTATGTTTCATTTCCCATTACCTCCTGAGTCCTGTCAGCCAACCAGTTTGTAATCCATTCCACTTGGCACCGACTCCTAAGGTTCTCATTTTATTCACAAGCCTCCTATGCCAGTGCTGGATTATTGCAATTCCTTCTACATCCTCTCTCAACACTGCTGCTACACCACCATGACCTTGGATAAGGTTTTCAGCGCAGTGGCCAAACTGAAGGGTAGCGCTCGAAACTGATAATGTCGCCCCAAAACAGCGAATTGAAAAAACCATTGATGCTCCAGCCAGATGGGAATATGCAAATATGCCTCTGACAAATCCAGAGACTTAAGAAACTCCCCCGACTGTACTACCATTATCACCAAGTGTAAGGTTGCCATGCAGGAACGAGTCACTTGCAAAAAAAACGGTTGACACCCTTGAGATCTAGGATGAGGCAAAGGAACCCTCCTTCTTAGGTACAACGAAATAAATGGAATATCGGCCCGTGTTTTCTTGTGACATGGGCACTGAGATCATGGTCCTCAGGCTAAGGAGCCTTGACAACATTACTCCTCTGCCTGTCTCTTCTGTGGACAGCTGCAGGGAAACATCAAGAAAACGCCCCAAGGAACACTGAGAAACTCGAGCAAAGCCATCTCTTATCACCTCCAGAATCCACTAGTCTGAGATGATATCAACTCACCTCCGATTAAAAAAAAAAGAAAAAAGGAGATGGGCGACCCATCTCCTGTTCCCAGGTGGGTGAGAGTTGGCACACCCTTATTGAGGGGGTTGGGGGGCACTGCTGCTCGAGCCACACCCTGTCTGGGCTGCCTGGGACAAATGACTGTGACCTACCCAAAGGTCAAGCCAACTGAGAACCTCTAACACGACCTCTCGTGTCTAAGCGCAGCGCCTGCTTTTTATCCTCTGGTAACCAAGTAATCTGGGACTCACTCCACTTACTGGCCATTTTTTCCAACTCACTCCCAAACAAGAGTGATCCTTTCAAAGGCAATTTCGTAAGATTAGACTTTGAAATTGTATTGCCCGACCAATTTCTCAACCATAGCTGATGCCTGGTTGCTATCACCGAAGTCACTCCTCTGGCAGAGGTATGGACCAGGTCGCAGCCCGCAACTGTAAAAACAGCTGGCAGTTCCATCCCTATCCTGGAATTCAAACCAGGCTCTTCGACTTCCTGAGAGAGAAGCAAGCAAGAGCGAGCCACCAGGGAGCAACAAGAGGCTATTTGCAAATTCATTGCCACCGCCTCAAAGACCTGCTTAAGGATAGCCTCAATTCTCCTATCCTGTGCAACCTTCAACGTCGCTGCCCCCTTTACAATGGTAGATATCCACTTGGTGACGGGCACACACCAGCGCACCCACTTTCAGAAAGCACAGCTGCTCTCTTGCCACCGGATCCAGGGGGTACAGCGCTTCCAAGGCTCGTCCCCTTTAAAATTAGCTGCTGGAGCGCCCCATTCAAGATCAATCAATTCTTGAATAGCATCCATAATGCTTTTCGCAAAGAAACTAAAATGGGGGTCTCCTTTGGCTCAGACACGGAATCAGCACTTGGCACCTCCAGCATCTTCAGTGTATGGGAGATCAGAGCCAGCAACTCATCTCTATGAAAGAAATGCAACATTGTTCTATACGTCTCCAACACACCTATAGGGAAGTAAGGTTCACCTTCATCATCTGTGCCATCTGGATCCCTAACAGCATGACCCGCAGGAGGTCTAAATGTACTCTAACACTTACCCACAGCACCAGGCGTACAGGGATCCGCAGTCTGCAATCCTAAACTCTTAGGTTTGGCTGGCTCTGCAGACTGTGCCTGAAGAAAAGACTCTAGCCCTTAAAATAAAAAAAAGAGTTACACCCAAGAAAGGGCAGAAGGATCCATACCAAACACCAGGGGGCGTTGGATCTGCACCCATTGAATTGCCTACCCCTACTGACAAACCAGTTAGGGGAGCCCCAAAACCAGGCAAAACCTCCGACAGGTCCCATTCCCGCATCATGCTGGGAAGGGCCAGGCTCAGCAAAATCAGCCGGAGACAACTCTCCCTGAGCCTCCATGCAGCGCTGACACGAGTTACAGAGGACACAAGGCGAAGATGCCTGAATATGACAAGAAGCACAAAGGGTAAGGTACCTAGGTTTCTTTGCTACCGGCACCATGGATAAACACCAACTAGCAGCATGCTCTCAAAGGAGTCTAACAATTGTGCGCCCAACTGCACAAGCGAGATTGGACAGGGCACCCAAAAAAAAGCTCTGTCTAATAAGTGCACACTATGGATGCCCAAACTTTAGGTGCCCAATACATAGTCCAGGTAGGTGCCCACCTGAGCGTGAAAACACAAATCAATGTCAGACAATTTCGCAACAGACTTGCGCTAACACCACCGCAGCCTACCACACGGCGTCTGAGCAAAGCCTGAAAGCATGGCCTAGCCAAAAGACTGCTCAACCCACCAAGCTGACAACTCCCCAAGCTCTCCCGGAGGTAGGAACGGATATCGGATTGGCGCACAGAGGCTCAGAGACCAGAAGGGGAACGGAATCCCTCACTCTTGTTTTTATATTTACTCTTTACTTGAGCTCTTCCTGTCCCAGCCGAGTATAGAGTTGGTCTCTGGCAGCGAGGGGAGAGGTCAAAGGCCTTCACCACCGTGCTCGGCTTCCTGCACCTGCTAGCCTCTCAGCTGTTTCTCTCTCTACAGCAAAGTCCATGCAGGAAAACCAGCTACCGGACTGAGGCACTCTGAGGGAGGGATCTGCAGATATTACCTCAGGAAAACACGACTGAGGGAGGGACCATAAAGTATCACCACAGTAGAGCAGGCAAATTAATTTCCTCCTTCTTTTCTCCTTTTACTTTTTTTTTTAAGCAATCCCCAGTAGGAAAATGCACATCCACCATCTGCTGGAGACTGAGAATACTGGCGGGCTGATGTCAGTGCAAGGGTATATATACTGTGACGTCAGCTTTGCTCAGTCCCCATCTGCCGGTAGAGGTGCATAACCCACTGGTCATGGATTAACCTGTCTGAATGCTAAGAAACTGTCTCTTACAGGCTTTTGGAAAAAGAGACTGAAAGGCTTTGCCTGGGAGGCAGGGAGGTGACTACAACTGTACATTCTCAGAAGAGCATGCTTAAAGCTATAGAATCTTTGAAATAAAAATTCCATGCTGGGCTCTGTTGGATGACATCACCCATGTGTGAGGACTGCCATCTTTCTGGTCCTCTGAGAAAACTATTTTTCTCTATAGTGATCCCTTTTCCTCAACTGATCCAATAACCTGGAGTGGGGATTACAAATCCTTATCAGAAGGCATGGGGGTAACCTGCACAGAGCAGTAATTACTATTGTTTAAAAACAAGCAAACAAAAAAAGAATTCTTGCTGGACACACTGGATGGACCATTGGGTCGTTTTCTGCCAACATTTACTATGTAATGTTATTATCCCTTCTTAATAGGTTGTCCAGACAGTAGTAGAACATGATGGAAGCTTTTTTAAGAGCAGTAGGAACATGACCTTCCGGCAAGGACATATTAACCATGGAAGTTAAAAATGGCAGAAATCAATCTTTAGTAGCTTCTTACAGATTTTTATGCAAACTGAGCAAGGGAGGGGTGTGAGGAGAATTAGAGCAGAGTCAGCCCTTACACACATAATAACATGCCATACTGGGTCAGACCAAGGGTCCATAAAGCAACAGCGACCAATCCAAGTCACAAGTACTTGGTAAGTACCCAAACATTAAATAGATCCATATTACTAATACTGGCAACAAGCAATAACTATTACCTATTGATTAATAGCAGTTTATGCACTTCTCCTCCAGGAACTTATTCAAACCTTTTTTAAACCCGGCTACACTAACTGCCTTAACCACATCCTCTGGCAATGAATTCCAGAACTTAATTGTGCACTGAGTGAAAAAGAATTTTCTCCAATTCATTTTAAATGTGTTGCTTGCTAACTTCATGGAGTGCCCCCTAGTCCCTGTATTATCCTTTCATGAATTTGTAGACCTCTATCGTAACCACCCCCCGAGCTATCTCTTCTCCAAGCTGAGCAGCCCTAATGTCTTTAGTCTTTCCTCATAGGGGAGCCGTTCCATCCCCTTTATCATTTTGGTACTTCCTTGTATTTTCTCCAATGCAACTATCTTTTTTGAGATGTGGCAACCAGAATTGCACACAGTATTTAAGGTGCAGTCTCACCATGGAGTGAGAGAGAGAGACATTATGACATCCTCCATTTTATTTGCCATTCTGTTCCTAATAATTCCTAACACTGTTTGTCTTTTTTTTTTTTTTTTTTTAAATCGCCACGCACACTGAACAGAATTTCAATGTAACAACTATAACTGCCAGATCATCTTCCTGGGTGGTAACTCTCAATATGGAACCCACCATCATGTAATTACAGCATGGGTTATTTTTCCCTATATATATTACCCTGCACTTGTACACATATTTCATCTGCCAAATGGATGCCCGATCTACCAGTCTTGCAAGGTCCTCATGCAATTTACCACAATCCGCCTGTGACTCAACTACTCTGAATAATTTTGTGTCATCTACAAATTTGATCATCTCATTTATTGCACCCCCATGCAGATCATTTATAAAAACATTAAAAAACACCAGTCCAAGTACAAATCCCTGAGGCCCTCCATTGTTACCTTTTTCCACAGTGAAAACAGATTTTAATCCTACTCTGTTTCCTGTCTTTTAATGAGTTTGCAATCCACAAAGACATCCTACCCCATGACATTTGTTTTCTTAGAAGCCTCTCATGAGGGACTCTGTCAAACACCTTTAGAAAATCGAAATACACATCTACCAGTTCGCCTTTATCCACCCCTTCAAAAAAAATGTAGCAGATTTGTGAAGCAAGACTTCCCTTGGGTAAATCATGCTGGCTATGTCCCATTAAATCATGTCTCTCTCTATGTTCTGTGATTTTATTCTTTATAATATAGTTTCCACGATTTTTCCCAGCTACACCACAACATGCGTGAATCTCTTTGAGTATCTGGCCACTTACCTGTGAATTTTCAAAGTGAACTTGTGCATATAAATTTGCTTTGGAAATCCTCAGTAAACCCTGCGTGTACAGTGTACATACCACTATGTGAGGAGTTATAAAATTATTCTCCCTATATATTATTTTTGCAGCACGTGGATAAATTGTCATGCCAATAAAGTTACCTAAAATTAAAACAGCACAGGAAAGAAGACAGGTACATACACATGGGAGAGAAAGGAGTACATGTGCCCTTGCCTTAACACTATACTCAGTATGTAAAGAATAATTTTGGCTGAAAATTCTTTGCTGAAATATTTGGTTACTCATGGTTTGTTCTAATCTAGGAGACATTTGTATTTTTACAAGGCCTACTATCAGCAGCTGTATTCTGAACAAATGCTTTGACTGAGAAAGAAAAAAAAAAAGGGTGGAAAGCAGAGAGAGACTAAAGAAATTACTTTTTTTCCAGGCTGTCCATGTACTCTTTCTTTTTTCGCCGACTTTCCTGGGCAGAAATCTGAAAAGACAAGGAATAAAAGTCTATTATGGTTCCAGGAGGTCCTTCTACCTAAGAGTAATTACCCAGGAGCTTAGAATCCTTTTCTTATCCTATCCAGAAACAGAGATCAAAGGAAACACCACTGCACCCATCCCCAAGAGACAATTCTTTCCACAGGAATGCAGAATATGGTAACAGCAGCAATAGAGAAGTAACAGTTGCAGTCCCTCTAGGAAAACCCCTTCTTCAAACATTTATTGAGGGGACCTGTGGAATCCCTTCTTATATACCCTAAGCCAGGGAAGGGTGACCAACCTTCCAGGCAACAAGAGCCAAAGAATCAGAATGCACAGTACGAAAGAGTCCTAGGTTTTCAAGAGAAGAGAGGGGCCATGGTAAGGGGTGGCAAACAAGGCAACTTCCCAAGACACGACACGGGGGGAGTACCTCACTGCCCTTTTGAGTCAGTCTGTGAATCTGTGAGCACCCAAGCCCAAAGGGGATTGCAGTGCCAAAATTAACGCTCGCCTGGTGCGCTGTTTTGTCCAGCAACTGCTCTATATAGGGGAAGTCACCAATGGGGGGGGGGGGGGAAATCTCCCTTCCACTCATCCCTACCAGTATCTCTCTCTCTTTACACACCCGCACCCTGTCTCAAACCCCTGTCTGTCCCCTCACCTTATAACCATCCTACCCTCTCAGTCTCTGATTAGCATCTCCCTCCTCTCTCTCTCTCCCATGCTCTGTCCAGTGTCTGTCTTTCTCTATCTCCAGCCCCAGCATAACATCCTTAACCCACCAAAAGCAGCATGAGGAGGGCTTAGCGGCTCCCAATCTAACACCTTCTGTCCCACTCTCTCTCCTTACTCTTTGCCCAGCACCAGTACTCATCCTGATGCCCTCTCTTTCACCCCTGCTCCACCCCGCCCCACCTATGTGCAGCCTCTGTTAATGTCCAAGGCAACAGAGTTCACTCTCTGCCCCAGGGCTAATTCCCTGGGGGTGGATCTCCGAATGGGGAGGTGGGGGGGAGGCTAAACCTCCAGAGCCCAAAACACAGGGGGGGACAACAAACCTTCTCTCTGGTTATAGTCACAGTCTCTTTGGACAGTCTCTGTCCCTATGCAAAATAACCATGCTGGACACGAACATGGACTGTTCCAAAAATAAAATTTACTGGAACAAGTCTTCAATGATTATCATCTGACACCAAACTAATTTTTTTTCTCTATTGCATCCATAATAGGTTCACAATCTCAACCCTGCTTTCTCTGGATAAGTGTCCCTCAGGGTGACTGGCACTGGGATAACCTCTCCTCTCAGGTTTTGGAACCAAGGCTACTGGTATGGTAGCCTTGTCAGTAATGGGTCTCCCTTCCTACAGTAAGGGAAAAACACCTGAGGTCATAGATGTTTTCACAGACTCCAAACCTCCCAGTTCTCTCTCTGTTCTTGGGTAGAGGCTCTGGTAGGGGTCTCTAGACAAATTCCTTTGCACTCCCAACTCTCCTCTCTGATGTTACACCGGATCTTTCTGATCAAAAGTCACAACATTCAGCACAGCAGGGGGACATCTTGTCTCTTCTCTCCTGGGCAGAAAGGCTGAGCAAAACTTCCTCCCAAAACAAAAAAAAAAAAAAAATGGACAAATCCAACAATTCCAGCACTAGAAATCAAGGCTCTCCTGTGGCAAGTCACTTCTGTTACTCCACATGTTATAAGAGGGAAGCAGATCTTCTCTATCCTAACCTTTAAGGCTATGGACATGTCCTTCTAGAGCCAGGAACAGGGATTCACAAAAAGACTGCTCCAAAAAAATCAACTCTATAAAATGGCTGCTCCCTTCTAAATGGAGAAGAAAAAACAGATAAGGGTTTGCCGCCTCCTCTTCCCCTATGCCTCGTCCCCATGGGGTCTAGCTACAGGTTCAGGAACCTCCAAAAACAGAAAAGATACTATCCCTCAGAAAGCTAACTAACAAATGCCACACCACACACTATCCCCGCCTGCAGTTTATGCAGACAAGAGCTGCCAATTCCAGCATCCTCACAAGCGGTGCTGACAGGCATGATATGCTCCTTTTTTGTCTCCTAAACTGTATCCCAAGCTAGGACCCCAAAGAGTCTCTGCATATACTCTGTCACCTATTCTCTCCCCCATCCTTCACCAACTCTGGCTCCGTCACCGTCCTCTCTTTGCCGCTTCTGGATCTCTTTCACACACACACACACCCTCAACAATCTGTCTACCACACCCCCACCTGACACCATTACTGGCTCTAGCACTGTGAAGGAATACCTTATCTGAGCCTGGCCAGCTCAAAATGGGTTAAGCTCATCTCTTACTCCCTGACACAAGATTAACTTATCTTTTACAGAGCTGCAAAGAAAGGAGCAGGCCCCTGATATATGTCCCAAGCCAGAAGCAGCTAATTGTTAATTGTATCTCAGCAAAGGAAACAAAAGACAGACAGTTCTCAGGAATGGTGGGGAGAGAGTAAATATATGTAGATTAGCTTAGTGGAAAAAGCACTGGGTGCTCTGTGTGCTGGTGTTCCATTTATTTATTTTTATTTATTTTATTTAAAATCTTTTCTATACCGTCGTTAAGTTATACACCATCACAACGGTTCACAGCTAGGCACGTAAAGCAATATCAATGTTGTGTAATACATTCTTCCCCCTCCCTCTCCAAGCACTCAGAAAGCCTCACAAACAGGCCGATACAGTACAGTGCGCTCCTTTTCCCTTACCCCTTATTCAGTAAGGGGCGGAAAACGCGCGTCCATCCCGCGGCACCTAATAGCGCCCTCAACATGCAAATGCATGTTGATGGCCCTATTAGGTATGCCCGTGCGATACAGAAAGTAAAATGTGCAGCCAAGCCGCACATTTTACTTTAAGAAATTAGCTCCTACCCAAAGGTAGGTGCTAGTTTCTGCCGGCACCGGGAAAGTGCACAGAAAAGCAGTAAAAGCTGCTTTTCTGTGCACCCTCCGACTTAATATCATGGCGATATTAATTCAGAGGTCCCAAAGAGAGAAAAAAAAATTTTCTGTGCACCCTCCGACTTAATATCAAATTTTCTGTGCACCCTCCGACTTAATATCATGGCGATATTAATTCAGAGGTCCCAAAAAGAGAAAAAAAAATTTTAAATGGGCCAGCGGCTGTCGGGCCGAAAACCGGACGCTCAATTTTGCCGGCATCCGGTTTCCGAGCCCATGGCTGTCAGGGGGCTCGAGAACGGACGCAGGCAAAATTGAACGTCGGCTGTCAAACCCACTGACAGCCGCTGCGCCGGGTCAAAAGGAGGCACTAGGGACGCGCTAGTGTCCCTAGCGCCTCCTTTTGCCCGTTTCTACCGCACCACCTAATTTAAATACAGAATCGCGCGCACAGGTGAGTGGCCTGTGCGCGCGCTGGGAGAGCAGGCGTTCATCCGCTCTCCCGCGGACTTTACTGAATCGGCCCGAAAATAAGATAAAAGATGCAGCAGACAGTAACAATCAGGACAGAAAGGCGTTCTGCAACCCTGAGCTCTTCTACAGAGAAGACTGTGCCATGTAAGTGACATATTGCATTGCATTGTTATTATTCCTGCTATATTTATATATCACTTCTTCCGGTATGATTTTCATAACAGAACACCTATGATAAATATATTAATTGGCTTGGGATCTACAGTCATGCTGACTTCATGTGTGAGTGTAATGTGACATGTTGTGTGTACCGGATCCTGTCAGAGAGAGTGTGCAGGATTCTGGCCCTGTGTTCTTATTTCATTATTACACTCACACACAGGGGAGGTACCGTATTTTTCGCTCCATAAGACGCACCTAGGATTCAGAGGGGGAAAATTAAAAACAAAAAAAAAAAAAAATGGTGTGCTAAACCGGCTCTGTTCGTCTTATGGAGCAAATTAGGGGAGTGCATAAAATTTTTGTCCCCATTTAGTTGTCAGGTCTGGGGAGGGCCATTTCGGTCCACTCCCCAGATCAGAAAACTTTTATCGTTCTCTTTCTGTGGGGGAAAAAAAACAAAACCAAAAAACCCATTCCCAACCCTTTAAATTTAACTACAACCCCCCACCCTCCTGACCCCCCCCCCCCAAGACCTGCCAAAAGTCCCTGGTGGTCCAGCAGGGGTGCGGGAGCGATCTCCAAAGGGCCGGCAGCGCCATCAAAATGGCGCTGACGGCCCTTTGCCCTTACTATGTCACAGGGGCCGACCAATGGGGGGGGGGGTCAGGAGGGTGGGGGGTTGTAGTTACTTTGGTTTTGGGTTTTTTTTATATTCGCTCCATAAGACGCATAGACATTTCCCCCCTACTTTTAGGGAAAAAAAGTACGTCTTATGGAGCGAAAAATACGGTAATTTTTTAAAGGAATTATGCATGTAAATGAAACATTCTGTCATACAATTTTTAAAAGTACATGTATGTACTTAAAAGTAAACTCGTGCATGTAAAACCTACTGCCAATTCAATGGCATATATTACAGAAAATTTCAAAAGCCCACTTACACAAGTAAACCCAGTTTTAATAATGTAAATCTTTTTGAAAATTATCCCATTGCAAGAAGCAGAATACCCTTCCCCATTACAACCTTAGGCTCTCTCCCCCTCTCTCCCAAGCATTTATCCCCTTTAAAAATTCACCCCCTTTCCCTTGCTGAAATAATTCTGGCCTGACTGGAGCTCTGTAGGACTCCCTCCCCCCCTCTGCTGTTAGCTGAATCCCAAGTCTTATGAAAATAGTCATCTGCTGGGCCTGGAATAGTGTTCAACCAGCTTCTTCCCTCTGGACAGCACAACTCCAGATAGTAGGTGAGGTGATCAGTGGACAAAAGGGGATGGAGCAAAGTGCTAAGTGGCTCTTTCTCAGCTCCAGCCTCGCTTCCTCCCCTCCTGCAGTGTTGCAGATAAGAGGGGAGGAACACAGGGAAAACAAAAGTCTCTGCTCCTTGCTCTAGCCCCTTCTTCCTGTTTCTGCTGCAATATGTGGCGCTATGAGGACAAGCAAGGCGGGGTTGGAGCAAGGAGTAGAATGGTTTGTCTCTGCCCTTTTATGTTGTGGTTGCTCCCTAATCCAGCCCCTTCCCCTCCTTTTCTCTGCAGTGGTGCTCAATTGTCATGGGACAGGAGCAAGAGAGCTGCATTTTGCACATGAAAGAGCCGCATGTAGCTTCCAAACCACCCCTGCCCTAAGCCCAGTTTTCCCCTCACCTTGTTCTTGATTTTCCTGCGGATCTTCTTCAAGGCTTTTTCCTCAGCTTTGGTCAGGGGGAGCTTTGTGGGAATGGGATATCCCTCAGCAATTAATGTCCTCTTTTCCTCCTCAGTTAGCATCAGTGGCCCAGTACCTTGCAGTTTCTGTGAAATAGCATATGATATAAAGGGAAAGGAGAGAGAGAGAAACCCCTTTCATTAACGCTCAAATCCATGTAATGAAGTTATTTTTAGTTCAACTGAAAATGCAGCTATGCTGTAAGGGATGGTGCAGCAGAGAGGGTAATTTATAATCTAATATAAAGCAGAAGTTGAGAGTTAAATCAGGAAGCGGGTTAGTCACTGAATGCATGGATGACTGGAATCATTCCCATTCGGTTCAGATCCATTGAGGACTCCGAAGCTGCAAAGTCAAAGTTGGCCTGGTGTTGGATGGGAGGCCAGCAGGAAACCCTGGGTAGTTAAAATATGCCTTGAAACTTTGTTTCACAAAACTATTTTTTTCTTTACATAATCTTATTGTCCAGCTATTTATACTAACAGTTCCTGAATGCAATCTGCTTTGAAGTGTCAAAGGCAGAATATAAATAAAAAATTATTATAAGCCAGGGCTCCCTAAACCTGTCCCAGTGATCCCATAGTCCATTGAGTTTTCAGGATATCCAAAATAAAAATGCATGACAAACATTTGCATACATTGAAGACCCAGTATTTGCAAATATATATGTTATGCATATTCATCACAGATAGCCTGAAAACCCGAAAGTGCCTGGGGTCTTATGGCTTATTGGGATTCCTCTCTCAACTGCTTTACTACCTCACATGATGATAGATAACAAACAAGTCTAGTCTGTTCAAATTCCTTCCAGGTGCAATACAATAGACCCAAGCTGATCTTTGGCTTTTCCCTCATTACATTAAAGGATCCTCTGCGTTTATCTCATGTTTTCTTGAATCTCATTATGGTTTGGGTTCTCATAAGCCTCACTGGAAATCCATGTCATGCCTTCATTACCCTTTCCGTTAAGAAATATTTTCAGATGTTGCTTCTGAGTCTTCACCCTTGGAGCCTCCTGTTGTCACCTCTTGTTATTCAGCATTCTTACCTCAGATTTCAGAAAAAGCTATAGCACTTAATCTATTTTACAAGCTCTATTAGATTATTTGAAAAAGCACTTGATAAAGAGTAATGAATCATTAATAGTGTTACCAGCCCTTTCAGCAGCTTTTGACATCATAGATAAGATACTGCTTAGATGCCTTTCAGATATGGGGGTTGATGATAGAGTGTACAAATGCTTTACTTTTTTTTTTTTTTAGTCAACAGATCACAGAAAATGTACACTGGCAACAATACAGCACAAAGTCAACATCTCATCCACAGTGTGCCCCAAGGCTCTTTATTATCCCTTACTTTAATATTAATTTAAACCTTTGGAGGATTTGCTCTATGGTCTGAATTTTAAGATATATATATTTAAGAGTTTATTTATTTAAGAGTTTTTATATGCCGTCTTTAAGTTATTCACCACCATAACGGTTTATAATAGGGCACCTATATCAAAGAAAAATATGGGTCGTACATTACATGGGTGGTGCCATTAGTTTTCGGTAACAACTGGAGTTTTATATCCAAAGGCATTTATTTAGGGGATTGAGTGTTTCATAGCAATTTGTCTTAATGGTTGACTACAGTTAAAAATAGGTTGAATTAATTCAGTTAGGAGCATTAAATTAGGCATTCGGTGCTTTATGCCGCTTATCCTTATTTAATTGCCTGCATCATTTTCTTTCTTGAAGGCTTGTGTGAAAAGCCAGGTTTTGAGCTGTGTTTTGAAAAGTTTATGATTGCTCTGGAGTCTAAGGTCAAGGGGCATGGAGTTCCATAATATGGGACCGGCTAGAGACAAAGCTCGCTCCCTCACTTGGGTAAGTCTTGCAGTTTTCACAGAAGGAATGGGAAGGAGTGCTCTGTTTGCTGACCTTAAATTTCTGTGTGGGACATGTACTCTAAGTGCTGTGTTCAGCCATTCTGCTCTATCGTCGTGGATAAGTTTGTGTATTAAGCACAGTGCTTTGAACTGTATTCTTTGTTCTATGGGAAGCCAATGTAGGGTGGCGAGTGTATCTGTTATGTGATCTCTTGTTTTTTCCAGTGAGAATTCTAGCTGCAGTATTTTGTAAAATCTGTAGAAGTCTTATTGTAGTGTTGGGTAGGCCTAGTAGCAAGGCATTACAATAGTTTGTGCTGGCAAATATCAGAGATTGAAGTACAGTACGAAAGTTTGGCAAGGATAGTAATGGTTTCAGTTTTCTTAGTATCATGAGTTTAGCATATCCTTCCTTAACCTTCAATGATATGTGTTTGAGGTTTAGTTCATTGTCAATTATTACTCCAAGATTGCGAACTTTCTTTGCTAAGTCAATTTGTTGGTTGTTATTGAGAAATATTGGAGTCTGTGTAATATTCATGCTTTTCCTTTCTAAGTGTATAAATTCGGTTTTATCAATATTGATTATCAGTTACATTTGGTTTAGTAGTTGTTTTATTATGTCCAGATACATCATGGCTAGGCCTATTGTTTTTTCAATAGTTTCGTCAATTGGTAGAATTAACTGGATGTCGTCAGCGTAGATGTAGTGTATGATTCCAAGTCCAGCGAGGAGATGGCATAGAGGCAGAAGATATATATTAAACAGCGTAGCAGATAGTGCTGACCCTTGTGGGACTCCTGTTTTCAAGGTAATCTGATTACCTTGAAAACAGTGCTGACCCTTGTGGGACTCCTATCTGCTATGCTGTTTAATATATATCTTCTGCCACTATGCCATCTCCTCGCTGGACTTGGAATCATACACTACATCTATGCTGACGACATCCAGTTAATGATGAGTAAAAAAAAAAATAAATATATATATATATATATATATATATATATATATATATATATATTTTTTTTTTTTTTTTTTTTTAAAGTCACCTTCAATGATGGGAACACTCTTCTCTCCCCCACCCTTTCAAGTATGCAATTAGCTATGTCGTGAAAGGGTCAACAGAATTTACATTTAGAGTACATATATATTTAACTCCACAGACATTCATATTCAGAAGCATTTAGCTGACTAAAACGTTAACCGGCTAAATGAAGATTTGGGCACTTATCCAGCTAAATTCTAGCCTTTAAATTCTATTTTATTTGCTGGCTAAGTTAGGCTTGTTCCGGTAACTGAGGAATTGAGTTAGCCAGATAAGTTATCTAGCTAACCCTAAATATCACAGTTAGCCAGAACACTTAACTGGCTAAATCTAGCAGGCCCACAGACCTGTCCTAAAGTTAGCCAGCTACATTCTAGCCGGCTAACTTAAGACAGCTGGCTGTATTCAATAGTATGGCTGCACTACTGAATGTACATCCAAAGTTTATCCGGCTAACTTTGCTACCTGGATAGTGAATGAATACAGCCCTCACAATTTGCTTGTTCCCAACAGGAGTCAGAACTCATCAAGCCTCTATATCAGATGACAGATATAATCTCAGCATCTGAGGATGTATGAAAACAGAGATGTCATTTTTTCCCTTAAAGTAGCAGGAAAATGTTCATTTACCCACAAGTGATTCTCCTGAACCTACATATGCTAGCTTTAGCATTCTTCACATAATGTAGAATTTTTCTGTTTTAAAAGATGATTAAGACTCTTCAGACTGAGTGACAGGATCTTTAATTGGGAAGTATTAGACAACGTACCAACTATATAATCACAAGAATCATATAACTACTGAATATATTGGAAGTAAGATCACCATTACTCCTTAGAATCAATAGGAACTTCATGTCCAAAAAATAAAAGGTGCAATTTTTCCAATAGTAAAAAGATAATTATACCTTTTATATCTCAAATCCTTGAAAAAAAGAAAAATTTCCTTTTAGTGAGAGTGCACACCAAAGCTAGAGTTCCCAATTTGCCCAAAATGAGTAAAAGAGAACACTGAATGGCATATACAATCTTACCTATTATTGTTCAATGATTTATAAACCACACTCTGATTCCACTTTAGTGACCTTAAAATTGTTTATACAATCATACATACACACAATATATATTTTTTTTATTTATAATTTGTAAAATAGAAAATTACTAAAAGTAGCCCACAACCTTACTATACCACTCAATATTAATCCAAGTAATCTCTAGAAAGTGAGATTCTTACAAGAATTGTCCATGTTTATAACTGTTAGCTACAAAGAAAGAAAAAGAAAAACACATTAACACACTGTCCAAGAAAAATTAAAGTTGTGAGAGACAAACTGCTTTTTTGCTAGTGAATAAAGAACAAATCGTTAAAGCATAAACCACTGAACAGAGGGATAAGGAATGAACAGAAGAATAAGAAAGTGTTACAGTATATGTGCCTTCCTAACCACTTCAGTCATCCATGTATTTCAACGATTGCCGCTTCAGTCAGACTCTGAAAATGGGTATAAACAAAGATACAGACATGACAAAATCATTCACGAGATTCTGCAAGTCATTGCAGCAATAAAACAACCGAGATATATTACTACATGTGAACTGCATGTACAGTAAGTGGGATAGAAAAGCCCAGCACTTTTCAAAAAAGTGGGCACATCCCCAAGAATCTTTTTCTTCTCTCAGCTGTAGACACATCCAAGTCTGCCATAAATATTTCATTTCATTGATTTAATAAAATGTATTAATCGCCTAACACTGAAAGGCCTAGGCGATATACATAATAAAACATACATAATAAAAATGTAACTGACAACATACAGCATACATATTTTAGTTTCACAGAAACTAAAGAGGAAAATATCATATATTAAACAAATACATAATCAATCCTTCAACAATAATATCTGCCTCAATCTGAACAAATTCACTACAAGAGAGAATATAACATGATTACTCATCTTTTCCCACAATCTCCCAAAATATGATCATACATCCCATCCAATCTTCCCATCCACATGTGCTGCTCTTCTTTATAGACCCTTCCTAAACCTCAGAGATCTTCTGAGCTTATCCCATTCTTGCTTGATACGGATACTGTCCTCCTCATAGTCTGGGAGGCCGTTCCATGTGTCCATCCATCACTCTCTCTAAGGAAGTGATGGGAATTATAATGCTAAATTAATTGGATGGATGGGCAGACTAGATGGGCCATACAGTCTTTTTCTACTATCATGTTTCTGTAAAAAATATTTCCTCAAATTAGTCCAGAGTCTACTACATCTTTCACCATTAATGCATGACCCTACATTCCAGAGCCTTTTTTCCACTGAAAGAGGCCTGCCTCCTATGCATTTATAGTACCTTGTACAAGTCGTCACACCCTTTATATTTTTCACCTTCTGCTGACTGCAGAGCTTAGCTTTTGCGAGGTAGTCGACTCTTAGGAAAGCGGTGGGGTATTAAGCATGGCTAATTCATTTGCTGTCTATGGAAAGCGAATTTACAGTAAGCAAATTTGCTTTCTCCGACAAGCAGGGCTGAATTAGCCATGATACATGGGGAGTCCCAAGCTGAGGGCTGTAACAAAGCACTTAGTGAAAAAGCAGCCCACATCCCATCATGGAGAGTGGACTACTGGGTGAACAGGCTGCGCAAAACTGCTCGCCCAAAAAAGTTACTTCACTCCTTGATAGATTGTCCAGACAGTAATGGGCCATGAAAGTGTGAACTTACGACCAAGTTGCATCTTTGCAAATGTCATCTATTGCTACAGCTCTTAGATAAGCCACTGAGGTAGTGATGGCAGAAAAAGAAGATACTATCTATCTTGTCTGCTATCTTTATGATTCCTACCATTCCTTCAGAGATCCCCTGTTCTTGTCCCATGCTTTCTTGAACTGAGATACAGTCCTTGTCTCCACTACCTCCATGGGGAGGCTGTTCTATACATCCACAAACCTTTCTGTAAAGAAATGTTTCCTTAGATTTCTCCTGAGTCTACCCCTTTTCATCTTTATCCCATGACCCCCTCATTCCAAAGCCTCCTTTGCCATTGAAAGAAGCCCACTGATATCCTGGAGGTATTTAAATGTCTCTCTCATATATCTCCCCTATCTTGCCTTTTCATCTGCTGCATATGAAATACATTACATCTACTCCATCTTCTGCTGTGGAACCAATATTGGAAAAATTGGCCATCCAAATGTAATCTATATCTCACATTCCACTTTATCAGAAAGAGAAAATTGGTTCTTACCTGCTAATTTTCGTTCCTGTACCACAGGTTCTTACCTGTACTTAATTTTCGTTAAGTACCTCGGATCAGTCCAGACCTTCATTAGGAGGCTCAGGGGGTTCCATTAACCAAGACTGTACCCAGTCTGTGCTGTCTGGAACGAATGGACTGGGACCTACCCAGTCCATTCATTCCAAAGGTTGAATCCTCTAAAAGGCCGCTCCTCTGTAGGGTCGAAAATATTTGGATCCCCTTGCGCAATCACGCATGCTAAAGGAGCATCTGCCTCTTATCCTCCGGCAACCAGGGAACTTGGGACTCACCCCTCTTATTGGCCATTTTCTCCAACTCACTCCCAAACAAGAGCGAGCCTTTAAAGGGTAACTTCATAAGGTTAGACTTGGAGGTTGCATTGACTGACCAACTTCTCAACCATAACTAATGCCTGGCTGCTATTACCGAAGCCACCCCTCTGGCTGAGGTGTGGACCAAATCGCAGCCTGCATCTTCCAAAAAGGTAGTTGCTGGCACCACACTGACCTGGAATTCAACCCCTGACAGAGAAGTAAGCAGGAGTGAGACACCAGGGAACAAGAAGAAGCTATCTGCAAAGTCATTGCCACTGCTTCAAATGCTTGTTTAAGATATTCTCAATTCTCCTATCATGCGCATTCTTCAAGGCCGCTCCTCCCTCAACAGGGATAGTCATCCACTTGGTGAGGGCACACACAAGTGCATCCACTTTCAGAAAGCATAATTGCTCTCTTGCAGCTGGATCCAGGGAGTACAGTCCTTCCAAGACTCGAACCCCTTTGAAATTAGCTTCCAGGATGCCCCACTAAAGATCAATCAATTCTTGAATGGCCTCCATAACAGGGAAAATATCAAAAGGTTTTACGTAAAGAATTCAAAATGGGATCTTTCTCAGGCTCAGACATGGATTCAGCCCCAGCATCTTTAATGCTGGGAAATCAGAGCCGGTAAGTCTTCTCTATCAGAGAACCGCAACAATGATTCCAATCCTGGAGGAATTTCCCCATCCTCCAGGGAGTAAGGATCGGCTTCATCATCCGCGCCATCCAGGTCGCTATCGGGAAGACTGGCCACCGATCTAGGTGTACTTCAACACTTAGCTGAAGCACCAGGCGTGTAGGAGTTCACCACCTGAGTCTCTGACCTGGCAAGATTGATTGAGGCAGAGGACTGCGCCTGAAGAAAAAAAAAAAAAAAAAAAAAAAAAAGACTACAATCCTTGAAAAATTCCACCCAAGAAAAGGCAGAAGGATCCATGCCAAAACCAGGAGGCACCTGTCCTGTGCCCACTAAACTACCTTCCCCCACTGACGAACCAGTTAGGGGAGTTCCAAAGTCAAGCGTCCCTTCTGACACGTCTGTACCCAGGGACAGGCCATATACTATCACCGCCTCACTCTGCTTCCTGCACCAGCTTGCCTTTCAGCTGTCTTTTACAGCTAAGTCCATGCCAGCTAAAAACCAGCTACCAGACCAAGGCACTCATCTGAGGGAAAATCCAATATATATCACCTCAGGAATTCTCAACTGAGGGAGGGACCATATAGTATCACCACAGGAGAGCGAGGAGAATTAATGTTCTCTCTTCTTTTCTCCTTCTAAAAAATGTAAACAATCCCCAGAAGGGATATACACATCCACCATCTGCTGGAGAAGGAGAATACTGGAGGGGCTAATGTCACTGCAGGGGTATATATACTGTGATGTCAGCTTTGCTCCATTTCCATCTGCTGGTTGAGGTGCATAACCCACTTGTTCTGGATCCACCTGTCTAAACGCTAAGAAACTGTAAAATTTTCTAGAAATGTGGAACAGCCAAGAAAATACTCCAAGTTGGTGCCATTAGATTTCACTAGGAAAATATAGAGACACAAAGGATCAGAATAGCCTCTAAAATCTAATACTCCAGAAACATATATGTAGGCTGCTCTCAAGTAAGCAGCCTGACAGCAAATTTCTGGCATCTAGACAGCAGGAATATTCCACAAAGTCGTGGGAACAATGTCACTAAAATTAGTATTCAATTACAGCTGGTGAAAAACAGGCACATGGAGACAAAGTGAGTTGCTAAAGTCACACAGATTAAAAGAAAGTTGGGATTTAAATCTATATCCCCGATCTTTTAACTTGTAAATCCAGTGCTGTCTCCCATCTTTTCTCCAATATTAAAATGCATTCTGAAAATAAAAACAACAGAGACTCAAGGGGTTAAATATTCAACAATAGTACATATCAAGCTGGCAGTTTTAGCTGGATTGTAAGAATAAAAGGAGGTCCATCCCCCCACATAGACTCACATGTGGTGCGGTGAGGAGAGGGGAGCTGGAGAGTGCAGAGGCCATGAGGGCTGTCGTTTTCACATTACTCTGCAGATGCATGGAGCTGGATTGTGGCAGCAACCTTCTGGGGCTCTGACTACCCTCCGAATCACTGCTGTGGCTACTGGGAGGAGTTGGAGGCAAGTGAAGGCTGTCCATGGCTAGAAGAGAGAGAGAGAGAGGGGGGGAGGATGAAGAAGCATTTAAATGCAGTACAGACTCCTTTTTCTTGCTTGAGATTTCCATTTATATATAGTTACCAAAACAGACAGAATGACCGGTTATGAGTCAAAGTCAGTGGTTGCACTATAAGATATCAAGTAAAATCAATATTTCATAAGAAGCCATTTAAATTTCACATGGGTAACTTCACTAATTTTTTCTGCTCCTTTTTAGAACTGTATCTATTTTATTCAGTGCTACCCCAGTCTCCATATAAGGATGCATGCAACATCTACTATTTTAAACCCTAACCTGGTGTCTCGTTAAATTCTGCATCAGTTTCTGGGATAAGATCTAGGCAATAACTCACGTGGGACAGCAGTACTTATGGAACATTTTATTTCCCAGGTGCTGCTTATCAATATGAAACTGACTAATCATAAAACATATTATAAATCTAAAGTGGCTCTAAAAATAGGCCATTTTCCTAGGTATTTGGAAATCTTTCATTGGGGCCAATGTAATAAGACCCATGGCAAAACAGGCGCTAGTTATGAGCGCAGGTTTTGATCACTGCACGTGGCTAAAGCTGGCGCCTCCCGGGATGTAAAAAACTATTATGCAAAAGATTTGTGCGCAGAAATCTGCACCGAAAAACGCAGTAAAGTCCTATGTAACAAGGAGACGCATTCACGCCGAAAAGCTTCACTGATTATCCATGCATAAAAGCGAGCGAGTGAACGGGTCTCCCTATTCAGGGAAAGTATGACCCTGGAATGTATTTTTAATATTTCTAATAGCCCTGTGCTGCAGAAAAAAGTGGCAAATATTTTCCTGGGCAATTATTCACATGCATGGAAGCGAGACAGGTGCTCAGCTGGGCATGAATCTGGCTGCTCGGGTGCCAAGATAGGCGCTCAGAAAGGCACCTAGCTGAGCACAAATCTAGCTGGAACAGCCTGCAGCTCACAATCCCTCCTCTCCGCCCGTTCCTCCGGATCCTCTCTCTCCTGCCATCCTTTGGCGAAGCAGCAGGATATACCACAGCATCAGGAACAGCTGGACACAATCAGAAATCTCCATCATCGAAATCACACCAGAGCTGCACGGACACACAACCACACTACACCAATGGAATAAAATGCACCCCCCCCCCGAGTCGTCAGTGTCATTTAACTAGTGTCCTGGCCGTGGCGGTAAAAAAAAAAATAACTGCATTAGCACAGCTACCTGCATTGCCCGTGATTAGGTAATTGCCTTTGTATATGCCATTATCATGTATTTGCGCAGAAAAAAAAAAACGCAGGTCAGTAAGCGCGTTCGTATGCATTTCCCCCCCCCCCCCCCCCCGCACAAAACCCTCATTACATCCCAGTATAGGGCTTGGCGCAGGAAAACGCACGTACATATATGCACAAACCGAAGGCCGCTTCAGCACTCCTTATTTCATTGTTTACCTGCTATATTATTATTTGTTTTATTTTTTGGACGCCTGATGACAATCTCTAGGCAACTTACAGCAATCACATTCACAATACATTAGGAATGTGTTTCCGAAGCCAGCCATATAAAGACTTTATTTAATAAATGCTTGAGGACAATCTCATTTTCGTTTTATTTATACCACTGCTCTTGGTATTCTTATAAATGAAAGGGAAACACACACATTTTAGGGAACCATCATCAGTGGTACAGAAGCAGCAGCAAAGGCAGTGGCTGAAAATGTCCCCTGATGAAGAGAGGTATTCTCGAAACATGGTGCTGTGTTTACATAAAGGAATGCAAATGTAATCCTTTGATTTTAAATGCTAGGAAATCTCTATCTATATATATATATATATATATATATATATATATATATATATATATATATATATATAAATATAAATATAAAAAGAGAGAACATGGGAACCTATGATTATAATTGGTATGATATACCTTGTGTAGTATTTCTGAAGGTCCTTTCAAGATTTTCTCTTTTTTTTTTGTCAATATTGGAAAAGGGTTTAAAAATGTGAATGTACCTACAATCACTACATCAACACGTGGACTCTTGATACTAATGTTGGAATGTGCCACAATTAGAGCCCTCCCATGGAGCCCCACAGCCCTCCCTTAGCCTAGGTTTATTAGACAAACAAACTCAGTAACTCCGGTAATATTTCTCTTTTTTACTTACATGTAAAGAGATCAGCAAGATTATATGCTAAACTATTTTAGAAATTACAGAACATTGTATTATTTTTGATCATTCATTAATAATCACTACTACTAAATTAGTATTCAGCTCATAATTGGATCATTGAATTTCTGGGTAGAGATACCTACAACATGATATCTTCCCATATAAGGTAAAAACGCTGATTTAGTCCAATAGTAACTTGTTATCTATTTCTAGCAGTTTCTGCACCCTCATGAATAATAATTTCTGCTACATACAGTCTTTGCTTCTCTAAATGTTTTATTGCTGACTAAGCAATTAAGCCAGCAGCTAGCTTTCTAAAAAAAAAAAAAAAGTCCACTAACAATTTATTTAAATGCATCTTGACTTCTGCAGGTCACTTGAAAAAATGTTAACATGTTCCTCTTTGCCTGTGTTTTGAGATAAAGCTTTCTGTAAGCAAAAAGTTGAAACATACCTAGCAACGCGACCATGAATAAAGCACCTAACTTCCTTCCCCCCAAGCTGACTCTGCTTACTTTTAAAGCGCCTAAATTTTGGCACACAAGGAAATTTTCATTTCTCCAGATCTAGGCATATAGGGTAACTTCTTAACTTTGAAGTCTAAATCTTTTGAATATCTATACCAATGTTCCTTATTTCAAACCCAATTATAAGAACCTAAGATAAGATATGCCATACTGGGTCAGACAGAGGGTCCCATCAAGCCCAGCATCCTGTTTCCAACAGTGCCCAATGAAGTTTACCAGTACCTAGCAAGTACACAAAAACATTAAATAAATCCCATGCTACTAATGTTGATAACAAGTAGTGGCTATTTCCTAAGTAAACTTTAATAGCAGTTTATGGACTTCTCCAGGAACTGTCCAAACCTGTTTTAAACCCAGATAAGCAAACTTCCGTAACCATATCCTCTGGCAATGAATTCCAGAACTTAATTATGCATTGAGTGAAAAAGAATTTTGTCCAATTTGTTTTAAACGTGCTTCCTGCTATCTTCATGGAGTGCCCTCTAGTCCTTGTGTATTATCTAAAAGAGTAAACAGCCGATTTACATTAAACTGTTCTAGTCCTCATGATTTTATAGACCTTTATTATATCCCCCCTTCAGCTGTCTTTTCTCCAGGCTGAACAGCCCTAACCTCTTTAGCCTTTCCTCATAAAGGGGATGGAATGCCCCTTTATCATTTTGGTAGCCCTTCTCTGTACCTTCTCCAGTACATCTATATCTTTTTAGAGATGCAGTGACCACAACTGAACACAGTACTCAAGGTGCTTCTCACTATGGAGCGATACAGAGGCATTGAGATGTTTTATTCACCATTCCTTCTTAATAATTCATAACATTTGCTTTTTTTTTTTTTTTTTTTTAAACTGCCACACAACACTAAGCCAACAATTTCAATGAATTGTCCACTATGACACCTATATCTTTTTCCTGGGTGGTAACCTAACATCATTTAAGATCAGGTGAAACCTAACATCGTTTAACATCAGGTGGTAACCTAACATCATTTAACATCAGGTGAAACCTAACATCATTTAACAATAACATGGGTTATTTTTCCTTAAATACCTCAGCTTGCAGTTGTCCATATTAAAATTTCATCTGCCATTTGGATGTCCAATCTTGCAGTCTCACAAGATCCTCCTGCAATTTATCATTATCCATTTGTGATTTAAATACCCTGAATATATTGTTTCATCTGCAAAGATGATCATTTCACTCACTGTTCCCTTTACAGATCATTTATAAAATATACTAAAAAGCTGCATATGCTCTTGTGTTCTCTGGAATTACCCTATTAGTGAGACATGCTTTTTTCTTTAAAGTAGAGAGAAGGAATCAGAGATCAGGTTTGAAAAGTTGTCTTCAATGGTTGTTGGCCCAACTCTGGGGAGCCCCTTCATCTCCTCAACTCCCCATCATCTAAGTCAGTGGTTCCCAACCCTGTCCTGGGGCCCCCCCCCCTCCCCAGCCAGGTTTTCAAGATATCCACAATGAATATGCACAAAAGAACATTTGCATGTTATGGAGGCAGTGCATGCAAATTCTCTCATATGCATAGTCATTGTGGATATCCTGAAAACCTGACTGGCTGGGGGGTCCCCAGGACAGGGTTGGGAACCACTGTTCTAAGTAGTGGGTTAAGCGGAGTCTGTGAAGGATTGGCCAACAGTGGCCTGGATTGGCCACTGTTGGAAACAGGATCCTGGGCTTGATGGACCCTTGGTCTGACCCAGTATGGCATTTTCTTATGTGGAGAAAGCTTCTAAAAGATCAAAGCATAAGAGGTGCATTGCTCCTAGGCAATCAAATATCTCCCTGGCATACTTTAAAGACCTTGAAAGGAGATTCAAACCCCACCCCACTCCAGTCACTGTTTTCTTTATATAAAAATTTAAAAAAGGGGAAAAAAAAAAAACCTCTCCCCCCCCCACCTTAGGAGGAAAATGTTCAAAATATGAGTCAATAAGTGATTTAGAATACCACACAATTAACCCTGATTTTAAAGACTAAGTTTAGTTTTGTGGCTGGTCATTCGCAAACTTGTATGAGTCACCTAGTTATCAATTTTAAAAAAAACTTAGATATAAAAGTCACCAAATAATTTAAAAATCCTAAAATTGAGAGGCATATCCAACTCTTTAATTTTAGCAACTCAACAAAATTAAGATGCAGACAGAAGTCCAGCAGTGAGTGGGGGCTATCCGGTCTTTTACATCAAGTACCACATCTATGATTATCTATCTGTTGGTGAGAAGTTGTGTGTGTGTGCATCCCATGCAAAGACTTCCTATATCTCAGACAATGAGTCCAATCTTTGGAAGTCAAGAGTGGCAGATCTAGAGTGGCTGAGGCAGACAGAGAGGAAAATAGAAGAGACATTCAGAGACATAGTGGTGCAGTCCCAACTCCAATCAAGCAGCTCTTGTGCTGCTTTGGAGGAACAAGGTCATCTGGCAGAAGACCATCACCTTGGTATGGCAGGAAGTGATGCTTTAGCTAGGGCTTGCTCTCCAGGTGAAGCTTTATTCTCCCACACCAAAGATGTCTAACCAGATGCATGGACCCAGGAGGGAAAGGATAGGATGACTATTGTAGTCGGTCATTCAATCACTAGGAATATAGATAGCTGGGTGGCATGAGGATTGCTTGATAACTTGCCTGGCTAGTGCAAAGGTAGCAAAAATCAATCACTACCTACATAAGATTTGAGAGAGAGCTGGGGCCAATGACGTAGAAAGCTGCAGGAGGGAGGTTCTGAAGGCTAAATGTAGGCTCTTAGGTAGAAAGCTGAAATCCAGAACCTGCAGGCTTCCATTCTCAGAATGTGCTCCGATCCACACAGAGAACCTCAAAAGTAGGCTGAGCTCCAGTTTCTCAATGCATGGATGAGTCGATGATTCAGAAAAAAGGATTTTAGATTTGTTAAGAACTGGGAAGCATTCTGGGAAAGGGGGAGCATATTCCGATGGGCTGGCTCTACCATAAGAGTGGTATCAGGCTGCTAGCACTATGATTTAAAAAGGAGATAGAGCAGCTTTTAAATTAGATTACGGGGAAAGTCAGTCACTCAGAAGCGCATGGCTCAGAGGAATGCATCTTCCAAAGATACTTGCAAAACAAGGAAGTTAAAATATCCTAGTAGAGAAGCTGTGATTAAGGCTGAAGTACTCCAGACAGATCAAGAGCACCCAGATATAAATGACTCTAAATTAACTGTCATTTGCTAATAAGCAGGTTGTGAATAGAAAGAGAAAATGAAAGTATAAATAAAACAAAAAACACACACTTTAAAATGTCTGTATAGAATGCCAGAAGTCTAAACAGCAACATTGGCAAGTTAGAAATGTATGGCATTATACAAGGATATAGATATTATAGGCATTTCAGACATGGTGGAATGAGAATATCCAATAGGACACCGTAATACAAGTGTATAAATTACACTGACATGACAGGGCAGATCGAATTGGTGGAAGAATGGGACTATACATAAAAGATACAGTCAAGCATGCCAAAACTCCTGCAGAAAACAAAATGCACTGTGCAATCCTTATGGACTGAAATTACATTTGTGATGTGTAAAAATATAGCAGTTGGAGTATCCATCGGCCACCTGGCCAAAATGAAGACAGACTGATTTTTCAATTTCAGCTAGCATTTATATTTGGCAACATAATAATAATAGGAGATTTCAATTACCCCAGTATTAACTGGGTCAATGTCTCATCAGAACATGCTAGAGAGGTTAAGTTTCTAGATGAGATAAATGACTGCTTCATGGAACAGCTGGGTCCTAGAACTGACGAAAAGGACAAGGGACAGCTACTTTAGATCTAGGTCTCAGTGGAACATGCAACCTGGTGCAAGGGGTTACTATAGTGGGGCTGCTAAGCAATAGCGAACATAATGCAATCAAATTTACCAATCACTAGAGGGGGACATCAAGTAAAACTACTACAATAGCATATAGCTTTAAAAAGGGAGATTATTAGAGAATGAGGAAATTAGTTAAAAAAAAACTAAAGGGAGGCGGTTGCAAAGGTTAAAAGTTTACATGAGGCATATACATTATTTAAAAATACTGTTTTGGAAGCCCATATAAAATGTATTCCATTCATTAAAAAGATCTGCCAGCATGGTTAAATAGTGAGGTAAAGGTGGCAGTTATAGCTAAAACAGCATCATTCGAAACTTGGAAAGCAGACCCAAATGATGGAAATAGGCAAGTGCATAAGCACTAGCAAGTTAGATGTAAAAAACAGTAGTTAGAAAGGCCAAGAAAGACTTTCAGAACAAGCTTGCCAGTGAGGCAAAAAAAAAAAATCTTTTTCAAGTAAATCTGAAGCAAAAACCTTATGAGAGAGTCAGCTGGGCTATTAGATGACAAGAGGGTCAAAAGGGATACTATGGGAGGACAAGGAAATCGCAGAAAAACTAAAATTCTTTACTTCGCTTTTTATGGAGGAGGATATTGGGAACACACAGACACCTGAAACATTCTTTAATGGCAGAGATTCTGAGCAACTAAAACAAATATCTGTGACAACAGAATATAATAGATCAAACTGACAAACTAAAGAGTAACAAATCACCAGGACAGAATGGCATCCACCCCCAGAGATCTAAAAGGGAAAAAAAACCCCATGAAATTACAGACTACTAGTAAAAGGTTTGCAATCTATCATTTAAAATGGTCACAATTCCTGAAGAATGGAAGGTGGTTAATGTGATGCAGATCTTTAAAAAGGACTCCAGGGGTGATCAAGAAACTATAGACTGGTGAGCCTGACATTGGTGCCAGGCAAAATGGTAGAAGTCATTATTCAAAAACAAAATCACTGGCCATATAGACAGACATGGCTTAATGGGAAGAGTCGACATTGTAAAACAAGAATTCCCCTTGCTAAAACAATCTTTTAGAATTTTTTAAATGTGTAAATAAAATTGTAGATAAAGGTGAGCCAGTTGATATAGTGTATTTGGACTTTTAGAAGACATTTGACAAAGTTCCCCGTGAGAAACTCCTCAGGAAACTGCAAGGTTATGGGATAGGAGGCTGTGTTCTACTGTGGATTGGTAACTGGTTAAAAGGCCATAAACAGAGGGAAGAACTAAGTAGTCAGTTTTCCAAATGGAGAAAGCTAGTTAGTGGAGTGCCACAAGGATCAGTACTGGGACCGGTGCTGTTTAACATATTCATAAATGATATTTGAGATAACACAAAATTATTCAAATCTGTTAAAACAGCAGTGGATTGCAAGAAACTGCAAAGGACCTTTGAGATTAGGAAAATAGGCAACTAAATGGCAGATGAAGTTTAATGTGGAAAAATGCAAAGAGATGCACATAGGCAAAAATTATCCCAACTACAGGTACACAATGCTGGGTTGTATATTGGGAGTCACTACACAGTAAAAGGACATTGGAGTCCTTGTGGACAAAACGTTGAAATCCTCAACTTAGTGTGCGCTGCAGTCAGAAAGGCAAATAGAAAGTTAGGAATGATCCAAAAGGAAATGGAGAATAAAATGAAAAATATCATATTGCCTCTATCTTGAGCCATGGTGAGACAGCACTTTGAGTACTGTGTGCAGTTTGGTCATCCCATCTCAAGAAAGACAGTCGCACTAGAAAAGGTGCATCTCTTCTATACAAGCTAGGGCTCTTCAGCTAAGAAATGAGACTTTCAAGGGAGGACATTTTGGAAATTTATAAAATCATGAGTGGAGTGGAATGGGTAAATAAAAGGACAGTTATTTACCCTTTCAAATAATACTAAAACAAACAGACACTCCATAAAACTAATAGCCGCCAGATTTAAAACAAATCGTAGACACTCAGCACATTATCAAACTGTTGAATCTATTGCCAGAGGACATGATCAAGGCAACTAGCACAGCATGTTTTAGACAAGTCCTGGAGGAAAGGTCCATAACACATTATTAGCCAGGTAGACTAAAAGCTATTGCTATCCCTGGGAGTAAAAGGAATTAGATGTATTTTATAGGATCTCCCAGGTATTTGCGACCTGGATTGGCCACTGTTGGGCTTGATGGACTTTGGTCAGATGCAGCATAGCAATCCTTATGTTCTAGAGATGTGAGTTAAACTTATCTTCCACCTTTAACCACTGAAAGTTTAAAAATTGTACTTTCAGTTTTGCCCACAATTTTAACTATGGTGCATTGTATATCGCATTTGCTTAATATAAGTAAAACATTTACTGCTGTAAATTTTTACTACAGTCTTGTTATATCAACCTATCCATTTCAAACAGAAAAACAGTGAATAAGGTTCTAGGAAGTTTGCTAACTGCTTGCATTGTTTATTTTCTGGACTTACATTCAAGAAACACAAGAGTGACTTCAGCTATGTAGGTATAATTCTAGTTATAGTCAAGAAGTGACAAAAAATGAAGAGTGAAATGTTGAGGCGAAAAGTAGATTAGGGGAATAAATTAAAGAGGGAATGAGAACTGAAAGAAAAAAAAAAAAGAGGAGAGAACCCTTTCCTCCTCCACTCATAACACACTACTCTCTGCCAAGAAATAAACAAACCTTCTTTAGAACATAGGTTAAGGAATTGATCCACTTCATGGGGTTCCAGTTCCTTCTTTGGAAGGACTTTGTGTGTCAAGGTTTTATCCTATAAAAGAAAGGAGGGGCAAAAACATGAAAACCATAAATCAAGATGACAATTATAAGAACGCAATGCGCATAGATCTCCATTGCAAGATTTAGTACCATAATTCTTTCACCACTTTGTCTAGTCTTGCAAGGCTTGCACTGGGTTCTATTCTCAGCAATGGTATTCTACTCACTGGTCAGCTTCTTTCCTTACTTATTCAGTTACAGGACAGATTCTATCCTCACTATGATACCAGGTTCAATGCAGCTTCTTGCTATTGTGTCACACTCTGCAACTCTTAAATACATTCTCATACCGAAGGAGTGTTGTCTTGCAGTCTTACAGATATGCACATAACTTGATAGACAGAGACAGATTATGATATGCTTGGCCATAATGTAGTCTTCTCCCTCTCTTTCCATCTCATTTTTTCTGCCAAATATGTGCTTTTTTTTTACTCTCCTATACAGCAGTGTTCCCCAATCTTTTCAAGCCCAAGGTATACCTGCATTAAAAAAAAATGTTGTGTGGCACATCAACTTCCACAGAACAGACTGTGCAGACATGCAGGCAGATTCAAAAAAACCCCGCGGGAGAGCCGGCGCTCCGTGCTGAGTGCCTGATTCTCTAATTTAGGGCTCGCGCTAATAAGGAGCAGCGGAAAGCCATGGCTGTCAGCGGGTCCCACAACCGATGCTTAATTTTATTTATTTATCTTATTTAAGAGCTTTTAAATATACCGACATTCATAGGACATATCATGCCGGTTTACAATCAACTTTGTAGTAAGGAAAGAGAAAATTACAAATAACAGGGAGAGAGGAAGGGGAGCAGGATTGAAAGCAGGAGAGGATGGGGGGCAGGTGAAAGCAAGTGCATGAGTAGCGGGAAGAACATAGGTAGTAAAGCGTAATGGGAGAGAGAAAATATAGGAACAGTATTAAGCATTAATATAAACATAACATTTCGTAATTACATAATCAACATTTCAGTAATTACATAATCAACAATTTTACCGGCATCGGTTGTCGAAACAGCTGACAGCCACGGGTTCGGAAAATGAACACCGGCAAAATTGAGCATCCATTTTCCAACCTGCGGGCCAGCGGACAGCTTTTTTTTTTTTTTTTTGAGACCTCTGACTTAATATCGCCAGTAGCCCTCTGACCCTAGAGACAGCCTTATACTATCACTGCAGGAGCTGCCAATGCCAATTCATTCAATCAAGGGCAATGCTCTACTGAGGGAGGAAGAATTGGTCTTTCACTTCAGGAGCGACTCCAATTTTTCACTTCATTCAGCCTAACCAGGCCTAAATCCACAACATGGGATGCTTGCCTACTGGCAAGCTGGTATCAGCATGGAGGTATATAAGGAGTGACATCAGAGAGCCTGTTGATTTTGGTCTCCATCTGCTGGTTGGTGTGCATATCCCACTTGTCTGGCCTGGTTCTGATTGGATGAAGAGGAAGAGTGAAATTAATTTAGTCTCATTAGAATAGGTCCAGTCCGTGTTTCACTTTTTGAATGTTTCAGCTTGGTGTACTGGCTCTACTATGAGGAGGTATGAGACCATTTGTCATAAAATGGCCAACAAAAATCAAATTGACTGTATCAAAGAATGACTAGAACAATGGCTCAGGATTCAAGACTATTGGACCAGAACTCAAAATCAAGAAAAGTGGAACTAAAGATTTACACTTGTCAAGGACAATCAATTTACAAGGTCTTTATTTCACAAAATGTGTTCAAACTGGAGAGAACAGCATTTGCTAAACATTGGGGGAAAATGTCCCAGATCTGCCCAGCATTTCATGCTATGAAAATGAAATCTGTGAAGCAAGGCTGACTTTTCTTATATCTATGCTTGCTAAGTGTTACCCCTCTCTTGGCATTTCCAGAGTCACTCAAAATGTAGCAACTTTAAGAGGTTAAAGCTCAACTGAAATAAAATGCAGGTTATCAATGACATCACTGGCAGAGACTTAACTGGGTTGCATGCTAAAAGTGAAAAAAGGAATATGCTGTTAACTGCACAAATAAAAATGCTATACTACCTTCCATCTTGCTTATGATTACAGTCCAGTATACAGCAGTTTTCAAATACTGCTATTGACAAATGGATAATGTTTTCAGTAATCTTAATGATTTAGATATTTACGATGTCACCCTAATACATCTACAGAGTTACTGTAGTATGGATATAACATCAGAAGGAAGCATCATCAGTCACTCACATCACATTGCCTTCATCAATACTAAGGGTCGTAACATTATAAGATTATGATATAAAGCTTAGGCAAATATTGATATATTTTACCATTGCATCAGTTGGCAGTTCAAGTTCTCCTTCACTGGGCATAATTACAGGTGCTGTTGCAAGGATCAGAGTAACAGAAGGGACGCAACAGGGGGTCTCATATGTGGCCAATTCAGTCTTTATCTTTGCTGAAGTCAATTCTGTGGCCAAACACCAGTCCTCATTATTGAGATCTGTTGATAAAAAAATGAGATGTTAGCAAGAACACTTCATGCCCAGTACTCATGGATGAACCACTGGCAGCCGGTTCCTGGCTGCAGAACAGCTTTCCTGTGACGAACGGTTTAAGCTAATCAGAAATCATTCTAGTTGCACAAAGGCTGCTTGTTCTGACTCTGCTTCACTTCCTCATTTCCAATACCTTCTAAGACACTGATTGTGTTTTTCATTGGTAATACATGCAGAGTCAGGGTAGTTGCTAAGGTCAGCCCTATACTACCATCCATTTATAAAGTTACCAGACAAACAGCACCATACAGAAAACACATAAGAGATGGTCCCTACTATATGGAGCTTACAATCTAAAGCCACACAGACAAACAAGTAAGAGGTTGCAGTTGAAAACAGCTGACTTGTGAAAGGGACTACTTCAAAAGACATAAAAGGTGCCACATTATGTTCTGTTACAGTGTTTCCCAACCAGTGAGCCACGGCACACTGGTGTGCCTTCAGAGCTGATCAGATATACCATGGGCCGGTCACCACTCTTTGAGGCTCAAACCCAAACTAGCACTTTGACTCTACTCTCAGCACCGAGTCTCATCAGTAGTGGTCCTTAAACGTGCAGAGTTCTTTTCTGAGAACATCTGGAATCATGCATGAACCCTGGAGCGTGGGAGTTAATGGGCAGCATGCAGGGCTCCACTTTATTCAGCATCTCCTCATTTCCCCCCCCCCCCCCCCTCGAACGACTTCTTTCAGTCCTTTCTGCCTGTCTTATCCCTAGGCTGAGGGAGACAGGGAGAGCATACACTGAGGGCTAATTGCGGCTTATCCTGAGTGCTGGGAGGAGCAGCAGCAGTGGAGGAGCTGTGGCAGCCACATGGGGAAGCCAAAGTAACCAACCAAGCCAGCTGTCCACAGCATTCAAACTTCTCCCTTCTCCTGCACTTCTATAATAAATCAAACTGGCCCACTGGGATGAGCTCCTTTGTTTTAAAAACTGGAAGAGAGACTGGTGGGGCTTTCAGTGCTTCCCTAGCTCTTTTGACCATATGAATCCTCTCCATGTTTGCACAGCCTGCCTCGTGGGGAGAATTTGGCGCCACAGGGAAGGGGAGCTTTGTGCGAGGAGCTCCTGTTTGACTCAAATGTATGATCTGAGAGTGTCTGTCAGACACGGATCCAAGACAATAAAAAAAAATAAAGAAAAAGAAAATAGAGAGTTATGTATTTACTATGGGTTTGTTTGGTTTTTTTTAACAGCATGAAACAATGTATAGAGGCTGCCTAGGCAGTGATAAAAATTGTGAAAAAAAACTTGAGGCCTTACAAAGATACACAACAATTTCACAAGAGAGAGAAGGTACAAATCCATGCTGAAGTGCAGACAAAAAGATGGAGGGGCTTGCAAGGAAACATGTGTGTGGAAATTCCTGTACCTGCTCAGCAGCAAATGTTCTACTGAGCTAAATACATGGGTCCGTCTGGTGCCATCGGATTACATCACCCACATGTCATGGCTAATTCAGCCCTGCTTGTCGACAGAGAACATTCACTGTTAGCAAGTTCTTTCCCTTATTAAGACATTTCTTCAAATTCTCCACGGTATTCCTTTACCATCTTCCACAAGCAAGAAAATATGTTTCTGAAATGGCTTTGAAAATTCAAACAACACCCTCAAGCATATACATTCATCACCACGTGTGGCATAAACGCACACATACTCTTGCTCCATCGCCCAAAATAGAAAGGAAAACAAAACTGGTCATCCACATCTCTTTTCAAGCTAACACAACACTACATATGGAGGGCACTGAAACTGAACATTTACCATACCTGCTACCAGGTAAGGTGTGATCTCAGATCCCATACCAAATACTCTGACTTCCCTAGCTCAGCCCTAGAAGTACCTTCGCTGAAGTTGTCATCAGTTGAAATATGCGTGAGCGGGGACTGTGGGCGTGAGTCACCACAGAACGAATAACTGTGCTCGGCTTGGATGAAAGGTGCAGGTGAGGCTGGAGACAGTTCTGTTTCCATCATCTCATTTTTCTCTGACAAGAATGGGTCGTTCAAGAGCTGGCCAAGGACATCCTGAGAGAACTCATCCAGGAGCTCGCCGAAGTGCTGCAGACACAAAAGACAAGGACAAGAGAAGTTTGTTTCATGTTAGTTTAGAGGCAAGACAATTTTACATGAGTTGACAAAGCAATACAGGTAGAGGATAATTTTATAAACAGAGGGCTAAAGTACACACAGATTTCAGCCCGAAATGTCAAAGCAGATTTACACACAAGTCCACTATGAAAATTAGCATATGCATATGGTACCCGCACACATTTCAACCTACCTGCTTGGGAGTAGGTGAGAATATGTAAGCACGTATTTACATGTATAATTTAAAAAATCCAAAGTATGCATATAAATGGTTTCCCCACCTCCAATGCCTCTTTCAAGTACACGATGAAGTATTTGCGAAATATTTTTTGCGTGTACTTGCAAACAACCTCCAAGGCAATTTTCAAAAAGCTAATTTATGCACATCCAGTCCATCCAGCAAGTTTCTTGTGGTAATGACTACTGCTCCAGACAGGTTACCCTAAAGCCTTGTGTTAAGGGAAGCAATATTTTCAATCAAAACTAAGCAACAGTCAGATTTGATTGCAAGGAGACACACATTGCTACCTGCTCTTGTGGCCAGTTAAGTTGAAAAATGTAAAGTTAGCCATAATATAGATTGCTTTCTTGGCGATCTTCTGAATTTCCCTCCCATCCCTAGGGTGATTTCTTCTTAAATAGTTCATCCAAGGACTTTGGTACTTAAATCTAATCTAACAACTTGTATATTAGTCAGTATTAACAGAATGTCTTTAATTCAGTGTAATAATTGTGGTGCTTAGCCCCAAGACCTGACTTTTGACGATTTAAGAGTTGTCCAATTTGCTTTCAGCTGTCTATATTGAAAAAGCAGTTGACACATATGAAAAAGGAATTGCTCAAGTTTCAGATAACCTCTCCTCCCTGGCAGCGGGCTCTGGCAGAATAAGGTCTGTGATGAAGAGACACCCACTTTTCCCACCATTACTCTTACATAATACCTTTTCTCCATTGGACAATGAAGAAGCTCCAGGAATAGAAAATGAGGTGATATCTGAAAGGGATGTAGTCACCCTGTGTACCCAGAAACCCTTAAACATTATCAAAGGTCATAAAAGGAAGCTTCTTCTGCTGGGAGACTCAGTCATCAGAAGAATCAATTTGGGTAATAATTTTGATGGAGACACAGCAGTTAAATGCCTTCCAGGATCCTAGCTAGTAGAAATGCCAACCAGATAGTCAACGCAATTACAGAAGAAAGTAGACACTCCAGAATCAATGTTATCAGCCATGTGGGGATCAACGACCTTGCTAGACATGGCATCCTTGCAGTATAGAAAGATTTCCAAAACCAAGGGATGAAGATTAGACACATGGCAAAGACCATTGCCTTTTCAGAAGTATTACCTGTTAATGGAAAGGGGAAGGAAAGGTTCTGCCATATAGATAACTTTGATATTTGGCTCAAAGCATGGTGTAAATCAAATGGTTTTGGTTACATTGGTGGATGGGATAGTGCTTGGAACAATAAACAGGTTATACTTCAAGGATGGTCTACATTTGTCCTTGGCAGGAAAAGGATGCTAAGTGAGAAATTCAGAGAATATACTATGAGGCATTTAAAACTAGAAGGTAGGAGTGGCAGGAGGTGGCCAATGAAATTGCCATATCACTCCCAAGCAAGACTGGAATTGGGAGAAGAAAAACAACAAAGTCAATCAGCTCAAAATAGCAGAAAAAATGACTAAGAAGAGCAGCAATCCTAAGGAGATGAGCTGGAAAGCTGTGATCACAAATGCTTGTAGTCTGGGAAATAAATAAAATCCCAGACTTTAATGATGGAAGCAGACTTGGACATAGTTGCTGTTACAGAGACCTAGTTCCCCCCAAGTCTCATGACTGGGATATGGCCAGATCGGGCTATAACTTGTTAAGGACAGAAAAAGGGGAGGAGTAGCTCTTTATGTCAAACACAATATCCAAGCAACTGAACTGCAAGGAATGAGAGGTAGAGAAGAAGCATTATGGGCGGTCCTTAAAAAAGATGATGGTGTATCCATTTTTACTGGAGTGGTTTACAGGCTTCCGACTCAAACGGAAGAACTAGACAGAGATCTGGTTGAAGACATCCAAAAGATGGGAAAGAACGGTGAAGTGTTGATTGTTGGAGATTTTAATCTGCCGGACGTAAACTGAGAATCCCTTCTGTGGAATCTGCCAGAAGTAGAGAGATAGTGGATGCCCTTCAAAGAGCTCTGTTCAATGAAGGAGAGTTATACTCGACCTAGTGCTCACTAACGGAGATACTGTTTCTCATGTCCAGGTGGGTGTCCAGCTGAGCACCAGCGATCAAACAGTATGGTTTGATATCACAAATAGGATAGAGAGAGGTCACACAAAGACCTGAGTTTTGAATTTCAAAAATACGGACTTTGTCAAAATTGGGAAGTACCTGGAGGTAGAACTAGAAGACGGAGAGAAAATGAGAGAGGTGGAACAACAGTGAGCCAAACTAAAAGGAGCAATTACAAAGGCAACAAATCTATATGTAAGAAAAGTAAACAAAAAGCAAGAGAAATAAGAAACCAAACTGGTTCTCAAAGGAGGTAGCTGATAAAATAAAGGCAAAGAAAGCAGCATTCAAGAAATATAAAGGATCCCAAAAAGAGGAACATAGAGAAGAATATCTGGTGAAATTGAGGGTGATGAAGAAAAATCAAGAAAGAAAAACATCAGGCAGAAGAAAGGATTGCCAAAGAGGTAAAGTGAGGTGACAAAACATTTTTCAGATACATCAGAGAAAGGTCAAAGTGGTATAGTGAAATTGAAAGATGACAAAGATCAATGTGTAGAGAGAGACGAAGAAATGGCCCAAATATTAAACAAATACTTCAGTTCGGTGTTCATTAAAGACGACCTTGGAGAAGGATTGTCACTAGCTGACAAGACTGTGAATGGGGGTGGAATAGACAATACTCCGTTTACAGAAGAGAATGTATGGGAAGAGCTAGGAAAACAAATTGGACAAGGCCATGGGGCCAGATGAGGAACATCCCAGGATACTGAGGGAGCTCAGAGATGTGCTAGCAGGACGGTTGAAAGACCTGTTCAATAGATCCCTGGTAATGGGAGTGGTGGTCCTGCTTCACAAGAGTGGGACTGGAGGAGGCTGGAAACTACAGTTCAGTTAGCCTCACATCGGTGGTGGAAAAATTAATGGAGACTCTGTTGAAGAAAAAGATAGTGAACTATCTACAATCCAGTGGGTTGCTTGACCCGAAGCAACATGGATTCACCAGGGAAAGGTCCTATCAGACAAATCTGATAGATTTTTTTTGATTGGGTGACTAGAAAATTGGATCAGGGAAGAATGCTGGATGTGATTTACTTGGATTTTAGTAAAGCTTTTGATACGGTCCTACATAGGAGACTCGTGAACAAAATGAGAAGCTTGGGAGTGGGTGCCAAGATAGTAACATGGATTGCAAACTGGTTGACTGCCAAGAGGCAGTATGTAATGGTAAATGGAACCTACTCTGAAGAAAGAACAGTGTTAAGTGGAGTGCCACAGGGATCGGTTAAGGGACTGGTTCTATTCAATATCTTTGTGAGCGACCTGGTGGAAGGGACAGAAGGTAACATTTGTCTATTTGCAGATGATACTAAGATCTGCAACAGGTGGACACACCTGAATGAGTAGAGAATGAAAAATCATTTAAGAAAGCTTGAAGAGTGTTCAAAGATTTGGCAGTTGAAATTCAATGCCAAGACATGCAGAGTCATGCATCTGGGGTACGTCAATCCAAAAAAAAAAAAGAGCTGTATGTGATGAGCGGTGAAAGACTAATGCACACGGACTGGGAGAGGGACCTTGGTGTGATAATGTCTGGTGAAGCAATGTAACAAGGCGATAGCTAAAGCGAGAAGAATGCTAGGCTGCATAGAGAAAGGAATAACCAATAAGATAAGTGATAATGCCCTTGTACAGGTCCTTGGTGAGGCCTCACCTGGAGAACTGCGTTCAGTACTGATTGCCGTATCTCAAAAAGGATTAAGACAAGATAGAGGCGGTCCAAAGAAGAACAATCAAATTGGAGAGGGGTCAGCATTGGAAGACCTATGAGGAGAAGCTGAAGGATATGAATATGTTTACTCTGGAAGAGAGGAGATGCAGGGGAGATATGGTACAGATCTTCAGATACCTGAAAGGTTTTAATGATGCACAATCAAACGTTTTCCATTGGAAAGAAGTTAATAGAACTAGAGGTCATGAAATGAAACTCCAGGGAGGATGACACACTTGCTAGTGTGGCAGTTACTACCCTTAACAAATAACAGTATCAAGGCTTAATGCAACTCCATCATTGCTCTCTGCTTCAATGGCAGTGGGAAAAGGGGAATTGGATTCAGACCTCAACCAACGAGGGCCCCAACTTTTACAGTTTGTGGATCAAATAAACATGGGGGTAACTTGCTGAGGCGCCTTTTACTACCCTTAATCATTAAGCCTGATACTTTTGATGTGGATCCATCATTGCTCTCTGCTTCCACAGCAGGGGTTAGGGAAAATTGGATTCGGACAGCATCCGAGGGCCCTGACTTTTACGGTCTGGGAAACTGATAAGCATGGGGGTAACCTGCACGGTTCAGCAGATACTGGCATAAGCTTGCTGGGCAGACTGGGTGGATCAATTGGTCCTTTTCTGCCATCATTTCTAGGTTTCAACTGCCAAACCTATAACAAAATTACTGCTAGCAACACTTTTACAGGGTGAGCAGCCTTGATAATTCAGACAATGCTGCTAGAACGCGCTTTGCTTTTGGACATGGCCGTAGTAGCAGTGCTACACTTTTTCCCCTAATGTCTGTGTATCAGTATCCAGACTGTAAAAATCAGGACCCAGCATCAGTTATCGTCTGAATCCAATTCCTCTTTTACCCCGTCACTGAAGCAGAGAGCGATATTGCAATTGGATCATGAAAGCTAATTCGTTAAGGTTAATAACTGCCACTCCATACAAGTTACCTCATGCATCCTTTTCTTCATTTCCATGCTCTAGCCTTTAAGGCTCCACAGTTTATCCCATGCCTTTTTGAATTTATTTTTTTTTTTTTTTTTTTACTGTTTTCGTCCTCACCATCTCTTCCGGAAGGACATGCCAGGCATCCACCAACTTCTCCATGAAGAAATATTTCCTGGTGTTGATTCTGAGTCATCTCCCTCTGAGTTTCATTTCATGACCCCCTAGTTCTACTATCTGCTTTCCAACAGAAAAGGTTTGAAGTTCGTGCATCATTAAAACCGTTCGTGTATCTGAAGGTCTGTATCACATCTCCCTTGTACCTCCTCTCTCCCAGGGTATAAATATTCATATCCTTCAGTTTCTCCTCATAAGTCTTCCCATACATGCCCCACACCAGTTTGGTCGCCCTTCTCTGGACTGCCTCTATCCTGTCTCTATTCCTTTTTTAGATACAGACTCCAGAATTGAACAGGCTTCATCAAGGACCTGTACAAGGGCATGATCACCTCCTTTTTCTTACTGTTTATTCCTCTCTATGCAGCCCAGCATTCTTCTGGCTTCAGCTATTACCTTGTCACATTGCTTTGGCGCCTTCAGATCGCCAGGCACCATCACCCCTAGGTCCCTCTCCCAGTCCCTGTAGTCTTTAACCCCGCATTACATACAGCTCTTTTGGATTACCACACCCCAGATGCATGACACTGCACTTCTTGATATTGAATCCTAGCTGCCAAATCTCTGATCACTCTTCAAGCTTTCTTAAATCACTTTTCAATCTTTCTATACCTTCAGATGGGCCTACTCTTTTGTGGATCTTAGTATCACCCGCACACAGACAAACTTTACCTTCCATCCCTTCCACAGGGTCACTCAAAGATATTGAACAATCCCGGTCTCAAAACTAATCCCTGTGACACTCCACTTAATACTGTTCTCGCTTCAGGGTACGTTCCATTTACCATTACTTATATCGCCTGTCAGTCAATCAGTTTTTAATCCACACTACCACCTTGGCGCCAACTCCCAAGCTTCTCATTTTATTCACAAGCCTTCTGTGTGTGATATCTTACAGTTTTTGTTGATTTATATATTTATCTCTCTCTAATTGTTTCTTAGTTTAAACTCTGCACTGTCTTCCATTGCCCAGGTTTTATGCTCCCTGTTTAATGTAACTTTACTTTCTACCTTGATGTTAATTGGTTTCCCCTCAGTTACATTGTAAACCGGTACGATAAGACCTAGTCTTGAGCATCGGTATAGGAAAAGAAATTAAATAAATAAATAAATAAATAAATAAATATCAAAAGCTTTGCTGAAATACAAGCAAATCACATTGAGCGCTTTTACTTAATCCAATTCTCCAGTCAGCCAATCAAAAAAACCTATCAGATTTTTTTTTTTGTAATTTATATTTTTATTGAAGTAGATAACATGAAACATGCAACATTATGTATAAACATTTGTATAACATTGCTGTAATCTTGACCATCCATTTGTGTATTAACCCCCAGTGTCCCCTCCTCCCTCCCTCCCTCCCTAAGGAGTAATGCTATTATTATTGAGCAGTAGGAATTTAATAATGTAATCTAACATGGGACTAATCATGTCGATTTATGAACAGTAAGCTTCAAACATTAACTTCATCCACTCCCCTTGCCATATCACTCTGTGTTAACCAAACATGTAGGGGGTTCCATAGTTTCCAATTTCTTTGGTTAGAGTGCCAAGGTTGTGTAATCCTTGTTTGAAAGGACCAAACTTTAGTCAATCGCGCCCTAAGACTCATCTCTGTGGGCAATGTGTCAGATCTCCATAACAGTGCTAACTCACATCTAGCTGCTATAATTATGAGAAGTGTACGTTTCCCCTTCTCAGATGACACATACAAAGGTAGATTCAAAAGGACATTCTCGGGAGTCAGAAACACCCTTTCACCAATGATTATCTGTATTATTTGGGTGATGAATTCCCAAAAGACAGCAATATGCGGTTAGCAATATACGCTCAATGGTATTCAATATGCACAATGAAGGCTATAATATGTGCTTAGTCATAGACATGCGCCTATCATGGGCGCTCAATACCTGAACAAGGCCCACAAAATGGCGCCCTCCACGGCGTGCCACGCCGCCGATCCTCGGTTCCTCGGAGACCAAAAGTAAGAGATGTACGCCTTACCTGATCCTCGGCGCTTCCCGGCTGGAACCTGGGCGGTCTCCGGCTGCGGGGGGAGAGGGCAAGTACCTTCACCGCCGCGTTTGAGGATATGCACCCGCTGCCTCGTCCACGCCGGGACCGAGGCGCCTCGCTCGCCATGCCCAAGCCTCGCCCGGGGGCTACGTCCCTGCCGCGATTTGGCCACCGGACCGAGGTCTTAAACCTCCGGGGGATCACGGGAATCACCCCGGGAAACTCTACTGGGGGAGGGACCTTAGGGTATCACCGCAGGAGTGCGGGGCTCGATGGTGCTGTAGAAATTTAGTAAAAGAAAGTAGAAAGTAGATTTGGAAAACACGCTCAGCGAGCGTGCAGGCTCTCCAAACTGCTTTGGAGACTGAAATTACTGAGTTGCTACGCTTCCTGTGGGGGTATATATACCCGTGCTGACGTCAGATCCGTCTCCAACTGCTAGCACGAGCATACTATACCATTCGTTCTGAGTCCATCTGGCTACACGCCAGGAAAGACCCTTTACATTCATTGAGAGAAATTATAGTCCCATTATACATGTACAGGGGTAGATTTTAAAATTTTGCGCGATTGCGTACTTTTGTTCGCGCACCAGGCGCGAACAAAAGTACGCTGGATTTTATAAGATACACGCGTAGCCGCACGTATCTTATAAAATCCGGGGTCGGCGCGCGCAAGGGGATGCACATTTGTGCAACCTGCGCGCCCCGAGCCCAGCGCGCGCTGCCTGTTCCCTCCGAGGCCGCTCCGATTTCGGTGCGGCCTCGGAGGGAACTTTCCTTCGCCCTCCCCCCACCTTCCCCTCCCTTCCCCTACCTAACCCACCCCCCTCAGCCCTATCTAAACCCCCCCTTACCTTTGTTGGCAGATTTACGCCTGCTAAAAGCAGACGTAAATCTGCGCGCACCAGCGGGCTGCTGGCAGCGCCATCACCCGACCCGGGGGCTGGTCCGGAGGCCTCGAGCACGCCCCCAGGCCCGCCCCCGAAACGCAGCGTCATTTTGAGAACGCCCCCGACACACCCCCTCCCCGCCCCAGGACTTACGTGCGTCCCGGGGCTCTGCGCGCACCGGTGGCCTATGCAAAATAGGCGCGCCGGCGTGCGAGGGCCGGATTTACGCGCGCAGGGCATTTAAAATCCGCCCCTCAGTGAATAATAAAAGCGCTTTCCCCAGTGATATAACATTCTCATTGAAACGTGTGTGGACCTTTCCGTCACAGCCCCCTCCCGCATCACTCCTGACCAACCACCCCTTCGCTTGGCTGTGGTACTGAGGCCCACGTGGAGTATTGTTCCTACCGCTGATAACCATATACCACCCATCCTTCCTTCCCACCTAACACCTTCCCATTTCCCGTCCCTCCCTCCTTCTTCCCCATTGTAATCGCCATGTTTCCACGGCCTTCCTGCTGAAGCAGAGGAGGTTGGTATGCGTCCTAGGACAAACTGACTGCCCCGCCCGGGTCCCCCTGACTGCACATAATAATGCACTCCCATCCCCCCCTTGTATCTAATGACATTCCCCTGGCTTATAGATGGCAAACAAACAACGATCTCATGAGACATCCTTCCCTGCAAACTGTATTTCCGTCAAACCATTTTTTTCGTATTATTACTGCCAGTTCGCTAAAATAAACAGCGGTCTTGTCCTCTGGTTACCAAATCACCCAGGGCCTTCCATCGCGAGTTGTGAAATCGCCTCGGTGTTCCAACGAAGCCTCCGACCTCCCTTCTCAACGCGTTGCCAGCGCGGCATCTTAGGTCTGTCGCGTGCTACTGCTGGCACTGTAGCCTTAATCTGGAGACCTTCTGACTTCAAAATGGCTGTTGCTTTGGCGAGAGAGGTGGCTTTGGAAGTGATTCCCTGGATGGACATGGAAATCCCTAGTGGAAACATCCATCGGTAACGTATGTTTTCTTGTCTCAGAATCATAGTAATAGGTTGGTATTCCTGGCAGCGCCTGAGAGTTCCCAGAGACAGGTCTGCAAACACTGAAATTGAATGTGTCTTTCCCACCACTCAACCCTTGATTTTTAGCCACGAGACACTTTCTCATTAAAAATCAATCAGGGTCTTATCTAAATCATACTATTGTATCAGCCCTTATTGAAAGTTTAATCATCCACTTGTAGGACACTAACTGATTAATTAATAAAGTCACCTGTAAATTTAAAGTACTCTCATTCCAACGCCCTTAGTATCCTAAACTTAACTAGGAATAAAACTAAGATGAAGGCAGCAGTCCAGCAGCAAGAGGGGAGCTTTCCAGTCTTTTGTATCGAGTGTCACATGTATGATTTTTTACCCGCCGGTGAGAGATTTTGTGTGTGCACTCTGTGCAAAGAGCTCCTGGCTCTCAGGGAATGAGTCCGATTTCTGGAGGCTAGAGTAGCAGACTTGGAGGAGCTGAGGCAGACAGAGAGGTAGATTGATGAGACCTTCAGGGACATAGTAGCCAAGTCCCAAATCCAGTCTGGCAGCCCCAGTGCTGCCTCGGATCAGAAAGGTCTCCCAGTAGGAGAACATCACCCTGGTGTAGCAGGAAGTGATCCTGTAGCAAGGACCTGCTTTCCAGGTGATGTATTGTCCTCTCACACTGAGGACAAGTCTCCCAGGGCTACTGCCCAGGAGGGAAGGGTTAGGCCAGCCATCATAGTTGGTGATTCGATTATTAGAAATGTAGACAGCAGGGTGGCTGGTGGACGTGAGGACCACCTGGTAACTTGCCTGCCTGGTGCGAAGGTGGCAGACCTCACGCGTCACCTAGATAGGATTATAGACAGTGCTGAGGAGGAGCCGGCTGTCGTGGTACATGTCGGCACCAACGACATAGGAAAAATGTGGGAGAGGTTCTGGAAGCCAAATTTAGGATTTTAGGTAGGAAGCTGAAATCCAGAACCTCCAGGGTGGCATTCTCTGAAATGCTTCCTGTTCCACGTGCAGGTCCCCAGAGGCAGGCAGAGCTCCAGAGTTTCAATGCATGGATGAGACGATGGTACAGGGAAGAGGGATTCAGTTTTGTAAGGAACTGGGGAAACTTTTCCCGAAAGGATGGGCTCCACCTTAACCAGAGTGGAACCAAGCTGCTGGCACTAACTTTCAAAAAGGAGATAGAGCAGCTTTTAAACTAGAACAAGGGGGAAAGCCGACAGTCACTCAACAGTGCATGGTTCGGAGAAATGTATCCTTGAAGGATACGAATGAAACAAGAGAGTTAGGGTATCCCAACAGAGAGGTTCCATTAAAAGCAAACATAGTCCATATGTCTATATGTAAAAAATCCCCGAAGCTAATGATTTCTGAATTATCCCAAACAACTGAAAAGCAGTTTGTTAATACAAACAAAAACACACTTTGAAATGTCTGTATGCCAATGCCAGAAGTCTAAGAGGTAAGATGGGAGAGTTATAGCAGCAAATGATGAGATTGACATAATTGGCATCACAGAGACTTGGTAGAAGGAGGATAACCAATGGGACAGTGCTATATCAGGGTACAAATTATATTGCAATGATAGTGAGGATCAACTTGGTGGGGGTGTGGCACTTTATGTCCCAGAGGGTATAGAGTCCAACAGGATAAAGATCATACAAGAGACTAAATGCTCAGTAGAATCTATATGGGTAGAAATCCCATGTGTGTTGGGTAAGAGTATAGTGATAGGAGTATACTACCGTCCACATGGACAAAATGGTCAGGATGATGATGATGATGATGATGATGATGAAATGCTAAGAGAAATCAGGGAAGCAAACCAATTTGGCAGTGCAATAATAATAAGAGATTTCAATTACCCCAATATTGACTGGGTAAATGTAACATCACGACTTGCTAGAGACATAAAGTTCCTGAATGTAATAAATAACTGCTTCATGGAGCAATTGGTTCAGGAACCAAACAAGTGAGGGAGCGATTTTAGATTTAATTCTTAGTGGAATGCAGGATTTGTTGAGAGAGGTAACGGTGGTGGGACCACTTGGCAACAGTAAACATAACATGATCAAATTTAAACTAATAACTGGAAGGGGGACAATAAGTAAATCTGCAGCTCTAACACTAAAAACTTTCAAATGGGAAACTTTGATAAAATGAGGAAAATAGAAAGAAAAAAAAACTGAAAGGTGCAGCTGCAAAGGTTAAACATGTTCAACAGGCTTGGACATTGTTTAAAAATACAATCCTAGAGGCACAGTCCATATGTATTACACACACAAAGACAGGTGGAAAGAAAGCAAAAATAATTACCGTCATGGTTAAAAGGTGAGGTGAAAGAGGCTATTTTAGCCAAAAAAAACATCCTTCAAAAACTGGAAGAAATTCTGCAGAAAATAGAATAAAACATAAGCATTGTCAAGTTAAGTGTAAAACATTGTTAAGACAGGCGAAGAGAGAATTTGAAATGAAGTTGTCCATAGAGGCAAAAACTCATAATAAAAACTTTTTTAAATATATCTGAAGAAAGAAACCTGTGAGGGAGTCGGTTGGACCATTAGATGACCAAGGGGTTAAAGGGGCTCTTAGGGAAGATAAGGCCATTGCAGAAAGACTAAATGAATTCTTTGCTTCCGTGTTTACTAATGAGGATGTTGGGGAGATACCTGGAAGATGTAGTAGGCCAGATTGCCAAACTAAAGAGTAGCAAATCTTCTGGACCGGATTGTATGCATCCTGGGGTACTGAAGGAACTCAAAAATGAAATTTCTGATATTAGTTACAATTTGTAACCTTTCATTAAAATCATCCATTGTACCTGAAGACTGGAGGGTGGCCAATGTAACCCCAATATTTAAAAAAGGCTCCAGGGGCGATCTGGGTAACTATAGACCAGTAAGCCTGACTTCAGTGCCAGGAAAAATAGTGGAAACTATTCTCAAGATCAAAATCTTAGAGCATATAGAAAGACATGGTTTAATGGAACACAGTCAACATGGATTTACCCAAGGGAAGTCTTGCCTAACAAATCTGCTTCATTTTTTGAAGGGTTTAATAAACATGTGGATAAAGGTGAACCAGTAGATGTAGTGTATTTGGATTTTCAGAAGGCGTTTGACAAAGTCCCTCACGAGAGGCTTCTATGAAAACTAAAAAGTCATGGGATAGGAGGCGATGTCCTTGCGTGGATTACAAACTGGTTAAAAGACAGGAACAGAGAGTAGGATTAAATGGTCAATTTTCTCCGTGGAAAAGGGTAAACAGTGGAGTGCCTCAGGGATCTGTACTTGGACCGGTGCTTTTCAATATATATATAAATGATCTGGAAAGGAATACGATGAGTGAGGTTATCAAATTTGCAGATGATACTAAATTATTCAGAGTAGTTAAATCACAAGCAGATTGTGATACATTACAGGAGGACCTTGCAAGACTGGAAGATTGGGCATCCAAATGGCAGATGAAATTTAATGTGGATACGTGCAAGGTATTGCATATAGGGAAAAATAACCCTTGCTGTAGTTACACGATGTTAGGTTCCATATTAGGAGCTACCACCCAGGAAAAAGATCTAGGCATCATAGTGGATAATACTTTAAAATCGTCGGCTCAGTGTGCTACAGCAGTCAAAAAAGCAAACAGAATGTTAGGAATTATTAGGAAGGGAATGGTTAATACAACGGAAAATGTAATAATGCCTCTATGTCGCTCCATGGTGAGACCGCACCTTGAATACTGTGTACAATTCTGGTTGCCGCATCTCAAAAAAGATATAGTTGCGATGGAGAAGGTACAGATAAGGGCAACCAAAATGATAAAGGGGATGGAACAGTTTTCCTATGAGGAAAGGCTGAAGAGGTTAGGCCTGTTCAGCTTGGAGAAGAGACGGCTGAGGGGGGATATAATAGAAGTCTTTAAGATCATGAAAGGTCTTGAACGAGTAGATGTGACTCGGTTATTTACACTTTCATATAATAGAAAGGACTAGGAGGCATTCCATGAAGTTAGCAAGTAGCACATTTAAGACTAAAATCGGAGAAAATTCTTTTTCACTCAACGCACAATAAAGCTTTGGAATTTGTTGCCAGAGGATGTGGTTAGTGCAGTTAGTGTAGCTGAGTTCAAAAAAGGTTTGGATAAGTTCTTTGAGGAGAAGTCCATTAACTGCTATTAATCAAGTTTACTTAGGGAATAGCCACTGCTATTAATTGCATCAATAACTTGGGATGTTCTTAGTGTTTGGGTAATTGCCAGGTTCTTGTGGACTGGTTTGGCCTCTGTTGGAAACAGGATGCTGAGCTTGATGGACCCTTGGTCTGATCCAGCATGGCAATTTCTTATGTTCTTATGTCCCATGCCTGCTGCTTTCTTAATGCTAACAGAACCTTTTCTGTAACTGGGTATCTTAGAAAGCAGGCTTTGATATGCCTTGGCTGGTTGCCCTGTCTGGGTCCCAGGGTACGGTGCGCCCTTTCGATTTCAATCTGCGGGCTATTGTCTGCTGTATCCCTCTCTCCTGTTTGTGCTAGGAAAAAAGTACAGAGAGACTTGACCACCATGTGGCAATCGCTATTCGCCTCCGTTTCGGGGACTCCACGGAAATGCAGGTTGCATCTGCGATTTTGATTTTCTAAGTCCTCTATTTTAAGAAGCATATCCACCTCAGATTTAGACAGCTTACCGCATTGGGACTGCATTTTATAAATCTTGTCTTCTTGGGCGTCCAGCTGTTTGTCGCAGTCATCCACTCTTCGGCCTATCTCCACCATTTCTTCTCTAAGCTCCGACAATTTTTCCAACATTTCATGCTTATTCGCTTTTAAATCTTTGCGAAGATCAGTGAACCATTGGCGAAATTAGTCTCTAATAGGCACCGAAGAGGATTGAAGATCCGGATCGGATTGTGTATCCACATCACTATCTGGTAGGCCCGCCACCTCTGTTTCTTCTCCCTCTAGTAGGCCATCTGAGTCCGCTCTACCTTTAAAGTAGGAATAATGGCTGAGATCAGTGCCTTTTCTTTTAGACATCATGAAGGTGGATAGCAAGGGATGTCTCAGGTCTTTTAATTTCCACTTATAGGAGGGGATGGAAGGCGATTCTCTCAATTGTTAGCTCAGGGTGCCCGGGAGCTCCCTATTCAAGCAGCCATCTCTCACCGAGACGTCACCGCCTCTCCCTATCAGATTTTTCTGACAGAACCTTCCCCTGATGAATCCATGCTGCCTCAGGTCCAGCAACCCACTGGATTGTAGAAGTTCACTAATTAATTTTCCCACCACAGAGGTGAGGCTAACCGGTCTGTACTTTCCAGCCTCCTCTTTGCTACCATTCTTGTGAATCAGAACTGCTATCACTCTTCTCCAATCACGCGGCACCACTCCCGATTCCAGGGATCTATCGTACAGGTCTTTCAGTGGACCCGCTAGCATATCTGTGACCTCCCATAGTTTCCTGGGATATACCTCATCTGGCACCATGGCCTTGTCTACTTTCAGCTTTCCTAGTTCTTCTCATACATTCTCTTCTGTAAGAGTTGTGTCTACCCCATTCCCATCTATGGTCTTGTCAACCAGCAACAGTCCTTCTCCAGGGTCTTCTTTTAGTGAATACCAAACTGAAGTATTTGTTTAATACTTCTTCCATTTCTTTGTCTGTCTCTCCACATTGCTCTTTGTCACCTTTCAATTTTACTCTACCACTTCGGGCCTCCCTTCTTTCTCTGATGTATCTGAAAAATGTTTTTCATGCTGAAATGTTTTCAGTCATGTAAATCTGAAAATTCTTAAGCTGATCCAGTAAAAGTTATGTAAAAATACTGTATAAAAGTTTTCAAACTACATAGATCCCCCTTTCATATAATCAGATCATGGGACCTATACTGTCTCAATAGCTCATGTACAATAGTTTTGGATAATATTTACATAGCTTTTATTGTTCTATAACAACCTGCCAAGAACACAGTTTTTCCCAGAAGCCAAATCAAAACACCAATAACCCTATCTAAGAAAAGACAACACTGCAATTACATCAGGTCCTAGAAGGCCAATACACCTCCTATTAAAAAAAAGGACATGTCGGACTGCTATAGACCTATACACAGAAAATGCACACTAGCAGAATGTACACCTCGGTCACACATTCAGAACACAGACAAACCTTCACCAAATACAAGATTTGGAAGCACAAATTAGAAACAGAAACATGCACACACAAACTAAACTGGAAATTCAAAGAAACTAGACTCGCCAGTGCAACAGTAGAAAAACAAACACCACCAATCATTTTTTTCTCTTTCCCAGACATCTTCCCAGCAGGCAGTCTGGCATGTTCTCTTGCTGCCACCAATTCACCCACAGCTCTGGGTCCTGCCTCTCACGCAGACTCAGAAAAAGAATGTGAGAGGCATTCTTTCTTTCGAGACTGCGCAGAAGCGGGACCCAGAGCTGTAGGTGAATCAGAGGCAGCGAGGGAACATGCCAGACTGCCTGCTGGGGAGACGTCTGGGAAAGAAAAATAGTTAGCGGAGGGTGCCACCGAGTCTTGGGTACAGGCCCCGTGTGCCCGTACTAACAATGCCCCTGAGTGTGGCTTGCTTGCAAGTTCAATTGAATACACAGAAATAATGGTTAAAAAATATATAAGGTGATGCCAATATATTTCTTGAGTAGCTTTTGAGAGCTAAGACTCACTTCCTTGGGTCAGTTTTCAAAAGCTAATCAAGAAATGTATTAAGTTAATCCAATAAAAAGGCATCACCTTACATATTTTTTGTTTTTTGTCAGCCTTTATAACTTTGCTCATCAATGCATGCCAGAATTCTAGCATTTCAAGACACAGATGGGCCAATGCAATACCATGCATGGTATGCGTGTCCATAACCCCAGATCCAATAAGGGGATTACTACGTCCAAAACACATATCCAAATCACAGCATAGCTAATAGCGCTCATCACATGTAAATTTCATGTAGATGAGGGTATTAGCTAATCCCCGCCACGCAAAACGTTTTCTGCATGGCCAATGCCCTGGGCTGGAGTAAAATTTACTGCGTTGCAATGGGCACTAGCGTAAATGTATGCCACACTCAAGAGCGCATTGAAAAAAAAGAAAAAGAAAAATCTTGCTTTCTGTGATTTCTCTTAGTAATACCATAGCAATACTAAGTAGTAGAAATCAAATAAGGCACATTTAGTTATTAAAAAAAAAAAAAAAAGTTTTTGAAAAACAAAAATTTATGGACACCCAATGGACATACACAAGATACACCTTCCACGACTGTGCCGGTAGCAGGCGAAAACAGATGCTTGTAAATTGAGCATCCGTTTTCCCAACCCGCCTGACAGCCACCTCTTCTGTGCGCCTGATGCCGAGGAGGTGCTAGGGACGCAAACATTTTCCCTAGGGCCTCCTTTTTCGTGTGACACCTAATTTAAATATTGGATCATTGCACCCAGGAGAGGTGACTGGGTACACGTTAGGAAAACAGGCGCTCAACACTGAATGCCCATTTTCTGCACTCAACTATTGCATCAGCCCCAGAGTAAGATAAGGGATGTAGTTAAGGACCATTTAGTCCTTACAATCTGTTCAGCTACTTCTGCCTACACCACTGTAGTTCTATTCATCAGTCTTGCTCTTAAATCATTCCCCACCACCCTAAAGGAGAACACAAAGCTCAGTCATGCAAGCCTGACTGACTAAAAATTACATCTTACTTTTTTTTGAATCAAATGTGTATTTCACGGCCAGCTCTCAATACCTTTTCTTAGCTTCAGTGAGAGTCATAGGAACTCTCTCCTATAATCTTTTTTACTCCCCATGAACTCCTGTAGTAGTTTTAAAACTTGCAAAACACCAGGGGAGCAAAGCTCCTTTTCCCACGTCCAATGAAAAGTACGTGTGCATACACTGGACACATAGTAACAGACACAAAAAGGGGGGTGAATTCGAATATGTTTGAAATTTGTGAGCAGCAGCGCCAATTGTCAAGGCCTGAACCCTGGCTGCTGTCCATTCACACGATCCACGAATGAAGAGTAGCCAGGGTTCGAGCCTTGATGATTGGTGCTACTGCTCAAGTTCCAAACTTGTGCTAGTTCTACCCTTTTCGTGTGTCTCCCACTCTCAATGCAATTTTCCAACTAGAAACGTCCACAGCCGATGCAGCTGATGTAATACCAATAACAGCAAACAAAACACCCATTTTTCTGAAGCATGGTCTTGGCAACAACTACCACACGCCATACACAATCCATCCTGGCTACAGTCCAAGTCAACTTATCCACCCTCCTTCACATCTATAACATCGTCACATGCACGCCCAGTCCGAATCCAGCTACGGTTCCCCGGGTCTGCCCGTCGTCAAGAGCCAAAACGCGACGTCACTAAAAGGCTCACATTCCGAACTACACCCACAGGCTCACCGTGCTGAACAGCAGGGAATCCGAGTCCGGCGCCTCCGACAGCTCGCTCAGCTTACGATCCCACCGCAGCACGGGCTCTTCGCTCTCCAGCACCTCCATGGCGAACAGTGCCAGCGAAGGCAACAGACTGGCTTCGCCTCTCCGGAGCCGCGCTGAGATGGCACCTCCCCAGCACACGCAACTGGAGAGTGAGCCTTTTATCGCCCTGGGCACTAATGAAGGAAGCCCATTGTCCCCCCACAGCGGTCCGCCCAGGTCTCAGGCGCAGCCCTGAACCCGAACCTCCCCCCTCTTGCAGAGCACCCAAGCTAGGCTTGCGAGTCTCGCCCGCGGCCACACTCCCTCCGTCGAGCTCCACCCCCCTACAAAGCACAAGCAACCAATCACCGATGCCAAAGAAATTTACCTCACCCAATCCATTCCAATCAGTGACAGCCCTTGACAGGAGGCAAACGCTCGTCAGCTGATGGAGCCGTCTTGTAATGGTTTCTTTTTGACCATTAGAGACAAAACATTGGCGCTTACGTCGCCCTCAACGAATTGGGTAGCCGAGACAGTTTTGAGTGATGGAGGCTGTTAGCCAATTGTATTCCTCAGCAACTATGCGATCCAATAGAATAGGGACAAGACTTACAAAGAAAACAGGAGCCCGCCTAGTTATTTGTTTGAGGGCTCGAATGACAACATTGCTAGGACTGTAGTGCAGGGTGCATAATGGGAAAGGGAGTTCCGCTGTGGAGAAGATTCTTTACCTACATAGGGCAAGGAAGGCACCACTGAGTAAAATGTATTTACTGAAAAAGGCAGATAAGGCACAGTATTGCATCTGGGCCTAAAATGTTTTTAAAGTTTCTTTCTCGTATAGCAGATATTTTGCTCGGAGCACAGGTCCATGGGACTAGAAATGATTAGGCTCCTGCTGAGGGTTTGGTATAAATGAATCACAGTCGGCCTTTAAAATACACAGGCCACTACTGTTACGGAAATGCGAAGAATTTAAGAAATCAACAACAGCCCCCACTGGAAGAGCCAAGTACACAGTACTGGCTAATTTTACAAGATTTAGTGATGTGGTGCTAGCTTCGTAAAGGGTTCTCACTAGTTCTGGTCCACATGGGTAGGACATTCTCTTCATTTTCACAAAATTAATTAACCTTCCACCATCACATCCATATAACAAAACTAAATGTTACAATTTTCAGTGTTATTGTTCAATGTATTCCACTCATTCAATTCTAAACAGATTCTGAAAGCTTTTAGTGGATGAATATACAACTAAAAATATTGTACAGGAGCTTTTGAAAGCAGAGAGGTTCCTTCTTCGGATGGCATAAAGCCATTATTTACATCTAAAGAAGGGAACCGAGGTGGTAACAATAGCTCCTGCAACTGTAGTTGAATTAACTTATGAATCTGAAATTGTTGGCATAAGACTTGCCATACTGGGTCAGACCAAAGTGCTATCAAGTCCTGTATCCTGTTTCCAACAGTGGTCAATCCAGGTGACAGGTACCTAGCAAGATCCCATGGGGTAGATAGATGCTAAACAATGGCTTTCTGCAATTCCACCTTAATAATATTTTATAGACTTTTCCTCCAGGAACTTGTCTAAACCTTTTAAAATGCAATTATACTAAAGCTTTCACCACACCCTCTGGCAACAAATACCAGAGCTTAATTACACATTGAGTAAAAAAAATATTTTCTCTTATTAGTCTAAGCCAAGCTCCACCTCCAACTTCACCCCCATTCCCACTGCCAAGTTTTGTACATTACATATACAGTTTGTCATTTGATCTTACATATCATTCTTCACATAGAAATGACGGCAAAAGAAGACCAAACAGCCCATCCAGTCTGCCCAGCAAGCTTTCGCATTCTTTTTTTTTCATACTTATCTGTTACTCTTGGCCCTTAGTAACCTTATGGTTCTATTTCCCTTCCACCCCCGGCATTAATGTAGAGGTTGTTGTTGTTTATATCTCTATATATCTATATCTATCTATATCTATATATCCACTTTTCTTCATTCCCCCTGCCATTGAAGCAGAGAGTTATGCTGGATATGCATTGAAAGTGAAGGATCAGGCTTATTTGGTTTGGGGTAGTAACCGCCGTAACAAGCAAGCTACTCCCCACTTTTTTTGTGAATGGAAATGCTTTTTTCCACATTACCTCTTGCCGTTGAAGCTTAGAGCAATGTTGGAGTCGCATTAACCGTGTGTATGTTTATTGAATAAGGGTATTATCTCCACGTAGTAGCCGTCGTTCCCACGAGCCACACACACTTCATTCACATCCTCTAGACTTTATGGATCCACAGTTTTTATCCCACGCCCCTTTGAAGTCCTTCACAGTTCTGGTCTTCACCACTTCCTCCAGAAGGGCATTCCAGGCATCCACCACCCTCTCCATGAAGAAATACTTCCTGACATTGGTTCTGAATCTTTCCTCCCTGGAGTTTTAAATCATGACCCCTGGGTCTGCTGATTTTTTTCCGACGGAAAAGGTTTGTCGTTAACTTTGGATCATTAAAACCTTTCAAGTATCTGAAAGTCTGTATCATATCACCCCTGCTCCTCCTTTCCTCCAGGGTGTACATATTTAGATTCTTCAATCTCTCCTCATAAGACATTCGATGAAGACCATCCATCTTTTTGGTTGCCCTTCTCTGGACTGCCTCCATCCTGTCTCTGTCCCTTCGGAGATACGGTCTACAGAACTGAGCACAGTACTCCAGGTGAGGCCTCCAAGGACCTGTACAAGGGGATAATTACTTCCCTTTTCTTACTCGATATTCCTCTCTCTATGCAGCCCAGCATTCTTCTGGCTTTAGCTATCGCCTTGTCACATTGTTAGACACTATCACCCCTAGGTCTCTCTCCTGCTCCATGCACATCAGCCCTTCACCCTCCATCGAACACAGTTCTTTTGTATTTCCACACCCCATATGCATGACTCTGCACTTCTTGGCATTGAATCGCAGTTGCCATATCTTCGACCACTCTTCCATCTTCCTTAAATCCCTTCTCATTCTCTCCACTCCTTCCGGCGTGTCCACTCTTGCAGATCTTAATGTCATCCGCAAACAGACAAACCTTTCCTTCTAACTCATCTGCTATGTCGCTCACATAGATATTGAACAGGACTGGTCCCAACACAGATCCTTGTGGCACTCCGCTTAACACTGCTCTCTCTTCAGAGTAAGTTCCATTTATCATCACACATGGTCATCTGTCCATCAACCAGTTTGCAATCCAGGCCACCACCTTGGCACTCACTCCTTAGATTCTCATTTTATTCACCAGCCTCCTGTGAGGGACCGTATCAAAAAGCCTTGCTGAAATCCAAGTAGATGACATCGAGCGCTCTTCCTTGATCCAATTCCCTAGTCACCCAGTCGAAAAAGTCAATCAGATTTGTCTGACAGGATCTTCCCCTAGTGAATCCATGCTGCCTTTGGTCCAGCAAGTCTTCAGACTGTAGATAGTTCACTATTCTTTCTTTCAGCAGTGATTCCATCACTTTTTCCACCACCGAGGTGAGGCTAACAGGCCTGTAATTTCTAGCCTCCTCTCTGCTCCCACTCTTGTGAAGCGGGCCACCACCGCTCTTCTCCAATCACTCGGCACCACTCCCGTTTCTAGTGATCCATTGAACAGGTCACGCAGCGGACCCGCCAGCAAAACTCTGAGCTCCCTCAGTATCCTGGGATGAACCTCATCAGGCTCCATGGCTTTGTCCACTTTCAGTTTTCCCAGCTCTTCCCACACATTCTCCACTGTAAATGGACTTACATCTACTCCACTCCCCTCCCCTCCAGTTTCTTGTTAATTAGCGATGGTCCTTCTCCTGGGTCCTCTATAGTGAAAACTGAACTGAAGTATTTGTTTAGTATTTCTGCCATTTCTTCATCTTTCTCTACACATTGATCCTTTTCACCTTTCAATTTCACTATACCACTTGGAACTTTTCTTCTTTCTCTGATGTATATGAAAAGTGTTTTGTCACTTCTCTTTACCTCTTTGGCAATCCTTTCTTCCGCTTTACTTTTTGCCTTCTTGATTACTTTCTTCGTCTCCCTCAGTTGTACCAGATATTCTTCTTTGTGCTCCTCCCTTTGGGATCCTTTATTTTTCTTGAATGCTGTTCTTTTAGCTTTTATTTTGTCAGCCACCTCATAGAGTATAATTACTCATTCCCAGACAAAAATAAGTGTTTGATACTAAAATCCAGAGTGGTAAAGGAGAAAAAGCCAAAATCAGTATTAACATAAGATATGCCATACTAGATCAGACCAAGAGTCCATCAAGCCCTGTCTCCAGCAGTAACCAATCCAAGTCACAAGTTTCCAAACATTAAATAGAACCAATGCTACTAATGCCAGCAACATGCAGTAGCTATTCCCTATTGATTAATAACAGTTGATGGACTTCTCCTCCAGGACCTTATCCAAACCTCTTTAAAATGACTACACTAACTGCCTTAACCACATCCTCTGGCAACAGATTCCAGAGCTTAAATGAGTTAAGTGAAAACAAATTTTCTTCATAGGCAAACCTACAAGGCCTACACCGACAACTGGCAAACACACCCTGATGCGGGACATGCTGGAGCTTCGCCTACACCAGCCACCTCTCCCTCTCGTTGAGCCCCTGGGTACTGGCACCCAGTAGAACTTAGCTATATCCCAAGGGTGGTATAGAGAACAAGAGTCCAAGGATACACCAGGGTCAAGATAGGCAGCGGGCTGGAGATATCAGGACAGGCCAAGGGTTGGGGCAGGCGGCAAGCAAGCGTAATCAGGTGCAAGGCAATATGTCAGATCCAGGCCACAGGCAAATGTGGTGAAGTCCAAAGCAAGTCAGTATCAGGAAGTCATGCCAAGGATGGACAAAGACACACAAGATACACGGGAGGAGACAGCCAGCATCAGTAATAGAAATGCAGTACAGAATAGTTACTTAGTACTGATATGGATAGAAGTTCATCAGGTAGCAAAGGTGATGGCTGTTATTTTAAATATCACCCCCAACAAGAGAAATGACAAAGGCTTGATAGTGCCCACGTAATTATGTTGGAGCTGCTGAGCCTTTGTTTATTTGAGGAAGTTGGTAGGGATGGGAGCAGGAGGTACAGACAGCAACAGGAGGACTGGGAGCAGAGAGGAGGGAGGCCAAAGGAATAGAAGGGGGATGGGACAAGGGGCAAGAGCAAGAGGGGAGATGGGAAAGGGATGTGGGTAAGGAAGGGGATATGGGGGAGAGATTTCTGGTGCTGAAGGGAGAAGATGAAGATGAGAAGAGAGCAAGGAGAGAGGATAGGAGAGTAGTGCAGGCCTACATTTGTCAATAGGCACACTAAGCCTGTGCCTAGGTCAGCAGGCCAGCTGAAAATTTGTTGCCACCCCTTTCTGCTGAATCTCACTCAGCAGAGAATGGCCTGTTTCCAGCTCCAAACTGCTCCACTTCCAATGCAGAGAACAGGAAGGAAGGGATGAGGTGGGAAGGGGCAGAGCAAAGAAAAACATCTCTGCCCCCTATTCGAGCCCTTCCTATCATGTCCTGTGCAGGAAACAGGAGGTACCCAAGAAAAGTCACTGCTCTCTAATCCTGCCCCCTCTTCCTGTCATTCATGGACTTAGGAGGTGAGCTTGGAGCAGAATGAGTAGAACAAAGAAGGCTGTCTGAATAGAGAGTGGGGAGAGGGGAAGAAAAGGAGGGTAACAGCACCAACTCTGCCTAGGGGCAACACAATTCTAACTCTGTAACTGGAAAGGTGGGATGCTGAAGTAGAAGGGAGATAGGGATATAGGTGGGGTGCTAAACAGAAAAAGGAAGGAGCGTCAGGAAAGCAAGATCTAGGGGCCATGAAGAGAAGCCCACCTCCAAGAAAACCAAAGGCTCTTCAACCCTAAAATAATATGCTACTAGGTTAGCCCTGCCATGCCTTGGCTGTTTTTCTTGTGTGGGGTGGGGGTGGGGGTAGGGGCAAGAAGGAAGGGTAACAAGGGAAGCCAAAGGGAGCAAGGGTGAAGAGACGAGTTGAAGAGAGAGGCTGAAGGGAGGTGGTGGCTGGGAGAGAGAGGCAGGATGCTGATAGAGAGGGGAGAGGAGAGATGTAGGATGCTGGTGGGGAGCATGGAGAGACCTGCCTTCTCACTCACCCTGGTATTTTCCCTCCCTCTCCCAACAAAGTGGTTCCACCCCTCCCCCTACCAACCCACTTTCCCCAGTTCTCCACCCCTTCCAAACCCCTCACTTTCTCCAATTCACTCCTTCCCCTTCTCAAACCCTTCATTCATGCTGGTTGATTTCCCCCACCAAACAGCGATCCTCAGTTCACTCTCTCCCTTGCCCCCCTCCCCCCGCCCCATCCCCTCACTTAACAGCTCATATCAGTTTGAAACAGAGAAGAGCTCCTCTTCCTTCCTCCCCTGCTGGGGCCCAAGTGCTGTGCTTTGAATCACCTGGCAAAAAGTGCACCATTTAGATGCAGGCAGGGGAGGAGGGAAGAGGCCATGGAAGAGCTCTGCTGTTTCAAAATGATATGAACTGCTGAGTGAGGATTGCATGGTCCACTGCTACCAATGTCTTCTTTGTTCCAGGATGGACAAGAAGGAGAGGAGAAACACTAATGCTTGCTAGCTTACTATTTGGGGGGGGGGGGCATGGCCCCCTGCACCCCCCCCCCCCCCAATTCCAACACTGATCCATTATTTTACAGACTTCTGTCATATCTCCCCCTCAGCTGAAGAGCCCAAACCTCTTTAGCTGTTCCTCACAGGAAAATCATCCATCCCCTTTATCATTTTGGTTGCCCTTCTCTGTAACTGATTCTGATATATCTTTTTTGACACGTGGTGACACACAATACTCAAGCTGAGATCGCACCATGGAACAAAACAGAGCCATTATGTTGCTCTTTGTTTTATTCACCATTCCTTTCCTAATAATTCTTAGCATTCTATTTATTTTCTTGGCTGCTGCTGCTGCACACTGAGCAGAAGATTTCAATGTTTTATCAACCATGACACCTAGATCCTCTTCCTGAATGGTGATTCCTAATGTGAAACCCTGCATTGTGCATCTATAATTTGGGTTATTTTTCCCCAAGTACAGCACTTTGCACTTGTTCACATTAAATTTCATCTCCCATTTGCATGCTCAGTCTTCCAGTTTTGCAAGGTCCTCTTTCAATTTCTTACAATAGTCTTGTGACTTAACAACTTTGAATAATTTTGATTCATCAGCAAATTTGATCATCTCACTCATTTCCATTTCCAGGTTGTTTATAAATATATTAAAAAGCAATGGTCCAAGAACAGATCACGAGGACTCTCCACTATTCACTTTTTTGCATTGGGAAAATTTACCATTTAGCCCTACTCTGTTTTCTATATTGTAACCAGTTCCTGATTCACGATAGGACACTGCTCCCTATCCCACGACTTTTTAATTTCCTAAAAAGTCTCTCATGAGGGACTTTGTCAAATGCTTTCTGGAAACCTAGATACACTATATCAATTAGCTCACTTTTAACATTTACGCCCTCAAAATAAATGTAAATTGGTGAGGCAAAACTTCCCTTGGCTAAATCCATGTATCTATAAGTTCAACAATTTCTTCTTTATGATAGTTTCCATTTGTCCTAGCACAGACAACAGACTCACTGGTCTGTAGTTTCTTGGAACACCCCTTGATCCCTTTTTAAAAATTAGTGTTACATTGGCAATCCTCCAGCCTTTAGGCACCATAGATTATTTTAATGATAGTTCACAAAGTACCAATAGCAGGTCCGCAATTTCATTATTCAGTTCTTTCAGCACTCTGGGATGTACCATCTGGTCCAGGTGATTTGCTATTCTTCAGTTTGTCAATTTGCCCTAATACATCTAAGTTCACTGAAATTTGTTTCAGTTCTTCAGAATCTTCACCTTTGAATATCATTTCCAGCCTGGCTATCTCTCTTACATCTTCCTCAGTGAAGACCGAAGCAAAGAATTTATTTAATCTGGCTGCTATGGCTTTATCATCCGTAAGTGACCTTTTATCCCTTAATCATCAAATAGTCCAAATAACTCCTACACATGCATTTTACTTCAAATGTACCTGTAAAAGTCTTATGTTTTTACTTCTATTGCATGCCTCTTTTCAAATTCTCTTTGCCTTCCTTATCAATCCTTTGCATCTAATTTGCCAGTGCATATGCTGCTTCCTATTTCTTCATTTGGATTCAGACAACAATCAAAGACATTGAACTGTATGATCTGGGGGCTCCGCAGCCGGTCTAACCGTCAACGGCGCGGACTGAGGAAATTTTTTTTTTTTGCCGGGGGGGGGGGGGGGGGATGGGGGATGACCCTCCTCCTCCTGCAGGTTAACTATATAAAATCTTCGGAGGAGGGCAAAATCAGATACAAAACGAGCCCTGGAAGTCCCGGGTGCGGGAGGGGAGAGAGAGGCAAGAGGGTGACCTGGGATGACCTGTCTGCTGAGAAAGTCTGCTCTCACATTCTCTTTTTCTGCAATGTGCGAGGTTGAGATCTCCTGAAGAGGCACTTCCACCCATTCCATAAGTTGGGCTATTTCCTGCAACACTTGCTGGCTCTTGGTTCCCCCCGCCCGATTGATGTACACCAACTGTTGTTGCATTGCTGATATTATTTGGACTGCTCGACTCTGCAATCTGTCACCAAACCAAAGCATGCCAACCAGACCACATGGGCTTCCAGACATTGATGTTCCAGTTTTTCTGCACTCCAGCGCCCTTGCACTGTCAGTCCAGTGATCTTAGGGAAACCCCTTTTCTTAGATGATCCACTTTTAACCACCACTGTAGTTGAGAGCAGACCTCCATCGGCAGGTGGAGCCGAATCGAAGAATCTTGAGACTGTGGGCTCTGAGATAGCAGAGTGCGCTGAAGAGGATGCATAACCGCCCTTGCCCACGGCACCACATCCAGGTTGCCACCATCAATCCAAGCACCTGAAGACAGGACCACATTGTTGGGCATATTGTGTTCGTCAATAGACGCACCTGTGACATCAGCTTCTGAATATGGCTGTCTGGCAGGAACACCCTGCCCTGTTTCGTGTCCAACCGAACACAAAGATATTCCAGTAATGTGATGGCTGAAGATTGCTCTTGGCCAGGTTCATGACCCAACCTAGCTCCTGCAATAAGGAGATCAACTTGCGCAAGACCCAGAGGCTCTCTTTCAGACTCTTGGCCCAAATCAGCCAGTCGTCCAAATTCGGGTGTACCAGGATCCCATCTTTTCTCAACTCCGCCGCCACCACCACCACCATAACCTTGGAAAAAGATTCTGTGCACAGTGGCCAGACCAAAAGGTAGCGCTCGAAACCGATGACTTCCCAATACCGTGAAACACAGAAATCACTTATGCTCTAGCCAGATGGGAATATGCAGGTATGCGTCAAACAGATCCAGAGACATCAGGAACTCCCCCCAACTGTACTGCCATTATCACAAGGCGCAAGGTTTCCATGTGAAAACGAGTCACATGTAAATGACGTTTGACTCCTTTGAAGTCCAGGAGGGGATAAAAAGAGCCCTCCTTCTTAGGCACCAAGAAATAAATGGAATAATCGGCCCATATTTTCTTGAGACATGGTCACTAGGAATCACAAACTGCAGGCTGAGGAATCTTGACAACGTAACCTCCATTACCTGTCTCTTCTGTGGAGAGTTGCAGGGAGGCACCATGAACACGTCCCAAGGCACACTGCAAAACTCCAGCGCATAGCCATCCCTTATCACCTCCAGCACCCACTGGCCCGTTGTGATCGCAACCCACCTCCGATAAAAAAAGAGTGGCAACCTCCTATCTCCTGATCCCGGAGGTGGGTCAGCACACCTTCAAGTAGGAGACTCGGGGTGCTCCACTACCTGAGCCTACATCCCCTTCTGGGCTGCCTGAGACTAAAGGACTGAGATCTACCCAAAGAATGAGTCTTTTGAAAAGTCACTCCTTTGTAGGGTCGAAAACGTCTGAACTCCCTAACACAACCTCTCGTGCTGAAAGATCGCGGCACCTGTTTCTTATCAAATTAGCACGTAATTTAGGAGTCTGGATTGATTCTAATGTATCTTTATCCCAGCACATCTCTAAAATAGTAAAAAATGTGTTCTTTAAACTGCATGTATTGAAACGACTTTGTCCTTTACTGTTCTCTCATGACTACTGATCAGTGTTGCAGGCGTTAATTTTTTCGGGCATAGACTATTGTAATGGTTTATATATTGGTCTGCCCGATACAGTGATTAGACCACTTCAATTGATTCAAAATTCAGCAGCCAGACTTCTTACCGCCACTCCTCTAAAACAGCATATTTCTCCTGTTCTACAGAAACTACACTGGTTACCAGTTAAATTTAGAATACGATATAAGATCATTTCATTAATACACTCCTTGTTAAATAACATTGACTCTACCTGGCTGTGTTCTACCTTGTGAATTTATAAGCCTGGGAGAGACCTTAGATCAGCGGGAAAAAATCTTCTGGAAGTTCCCACAGTGAAAGCAGCTGCGTTAAATATAACAAGGCAAAGAGCTTTCTCTATCGCTGGCCCCATTTTGTGGAATGCCTTGCCAGATCCTCTAAGACAAATATCTAGCCGAAAGGAATTTAAGAAGGCATTAAAAACCCATTTATTTTTTGAAGCATTCGGGAATGGAGAACTGACTAGCTAACAGCAAAATTGCTAGGAAACTACTTTGCAATTACATATTTAAAGGCTAGAGAATATCCTTAACTGCTTGTTAATCTACCTTTTCCCCTCTTTTAGTTTTTAAAGTAATGGCCAACTATCTTTAATTTATTCAATTTTATGTTTATTGATCATGTTTTAAAACTGTATTTTTATTCAGTTCTGTTTATTTTATTTATTTCTCTTTTTAAAGATACATTTTATGTTGGTTTGATTATAATGATGTTGTTGTAAACTGCTTTGGTCAATGTCATATTGGTAAAACGATATATAAATACGTTAAATAAATAAATAAATCCTCTGATAATTGAAGAACTGGGAACTCACCCCACTTATTGGCCATTTGCTCCAGCTCACTCCCAAATAAGAGCAAGTCTTTAAAGGGCAACTTCGTAAGATCAGACTTCAAGGTTGTATTGGCCGACCAATTTCTTATCCATAGCTGACACCTAGCCACTATTACTGAAGCCACCCCTCTGGCCGAAGTGCAGACCAAATCGCAGTCCGCTTCTGCCAAAAAGGCGGCTGCTGGTTTCATCACTATCATGGAATTCATACCAGATTCATCAATCTTCTGAGAGAGCAAGTAAAAAGAGTGAGCCACCAGGGAACAGAAACAAGCTATCTGCAAATTCATTGCCTCAAAGGCCTGCTTAAGGATAACCTCAATTCTCCTATCCTGTGCATCCTTCAAGACCGCTCCCCCTTCTATGGGAATAGTTGTCTGTTTGATAACAGCACACACAAGCACATCCACCTCTCGCAACTGGATCCAGGGGATACAGTCCTTCCAAGACTCGACCCCCTTTAAAATTAGTTTCTGGGGCACCCCATTCAAGATCAATGAATTCTTGAATGGCCTCCGTAACAGGGAAGAAGCATGAGGCGTTACACAAAAATCAAAATGGGATCTTTCCTTGGCTCAGACATGGATTCAGCCCCAGGAACTCCCAGCATCTTCAATGTCTGAGAAATCAGAGCTGGTAACTCATCTCTATGAAAGTTCCTCAACATAGTTCTAAAGGGCTCCAATCCTGTAGGAATTTCCCCATCCTCCAGGGAAGAAGGATCAGTCTCATCATCCATGCTATCTGGGTCCCTATTGGGAAGCCCGGCCACAGGCGTACACCGACGCTTACCTGCAGCTCTCGGCATGAGGGATTTCATCGCTTGCGACCCCAACCTGTCAAGATTGGCCAGGGCCGGGAACTTTGCCTGAAGGAAAGAATGCAGTCCTTAAAAAAAAATTCTACCCAAGAAAAGGCAGAAAGATCCATGCCAAAACCAGGAGGTAACTGTACTGTGCCCACAGAACTACTTTCCTCCACTGATGAACCAGTTAGAGGAGCTCCAAAATCAGGCGACCCTTCTGGCAGCTCTTTTTCTATTCCAGCACCAGGCTGGGAAGAACCAGGCTTAGTAAAATCAAGAGGTGGTAATTTTCCCTGAGCTTCCAAACAGCACTGACACAAATTCGACAGAATACCAGGTTGGGATGTTCGAATATGACAAGCAACACATAGGGCAAAGCGCTTAGGTTTCTTTGGTATGGGCGCCATTAGTCTGTCAATATGCACTTACAGGAGTCTGACAATAGTGCACCCAAACATTGAGGCGCTCATAGATAAGACGCACAACATTGTGTCTATATAAGTGCCCAAACTAAGCTCCCCCAGGATGCTAAGATAATGCGCACAAAAAAGAGCATGCATGCACAAATGGATGCTCTGGTTGGCACTCCTATGTGCCCAACTAGGTGCCCAACCAAACACACAATGATCCGCATAGTCAGGCATACAAGGATGATCCAACGGAACTGAAGAGGGCAGTCTGTGGCACACAAAAGACACGCAAAAATGCCGCCGCGGCCTACCACGCGGTGAACCAGATGAGCCTTGGAGTGGGGCCTAGCCACAAGGGCTGCTCAACTTACCAGGCTGTCCCTATCCCCTTAACTCCACTGGAGGCGGGGAACGACCGTCTGATTGCATGCTGAGCACAGGGCCCGGGAAGGGGGGGGGGGAGGAATCCCTATTCAAGTCCCTTTTCCTTACCCTTTCTTTCTATTTTTTTTTTATTTTTTTTTTAAATACCCTTTACCTGAGATCAGCCCGTCCCGGCTGAGTACAAGGTCAGTTTCTGGCTGCAGGGAGAGAGGGCATAAATCTTCACCGCCGCACTCTGCTTCCTACACACACTTGCCTTTCAGCTATTTTTTTTTACAGCTAAGTATGCCAGTTTGAAAAACCAGTTACCAGATCAAGGCACTCATCTGAGGGACCACAGAAATCACCTCAGGAATTCTCAACTGAAGGAGGGACCCATAAGGTATCACCACAGGAGAGCAGGGCAAATTAATTTCCTTCTTTTCTCCTTCTAAAACTCACAGCAATCCCCAGTAGGGAGATGAATGTCCACCATCTGCTGGAGACGGGGAATACTGGCAGGCTGATGTCACTGTAGGGGTAAATATACTGTGATATCAGTTTTGCTCCATTTCCATCTGCTGGTAGAGGTGCATAACCCACTGGTTTTGGACTCACCTGTATGTACACTTTCTTTTAACTTTCCTTCCTCACCTCCTTCTGACCCTCTTTCTGCCTCCTAAGCCAGAAGAGCACAAGAGCAGCAGCTTGCCCCAAATAAAACAAAAACCTCTTGGCAGATAAGAACCCAGGGTAGAGAAGAAAGCTGCACCACAGTAGAAGCAGAACTGCATTGGATATAGCCTCTATCCTGGAAGCACTGCCAGTCTGCCATTCAGGGCTAAGGGATGGAGGACCGCAATCCTCTTCACTGCTCCACGGCTGCAACATGGCTACCAGAGCCTCTGGCAATATCAGGGGTCCCGCTGAACTTTGGCTCACAGTGGCACTAACCCTTTTTTTTGTTTGTTTTATAGCTCAGCTGTCCAGCCAGGATAAAAAATTAAAGGCAAAGTAATCACTGTCACATAATTAAGAGGATCTAAAAGGGAGGAAAACAAAGGGGTGGGGTGGGAACAAATAGAGAAAACTCCCCCAAGGATCCCCTAGTCTTGAATTGTTCAACAATGGAAGGGAGAACTAGGTTTTCCCCACTATTTTTTTTTTTTTTTAAACTATACCAGATACCCTGCTCAACCGAGGGAGTGAGAGCTAGTCTTTCACTTCAGAAGCCACTGCCAAATTTTCCTTTTCAGCCTACCAGGTTGCAGTCTACAGCACAGGATGTTTGCCTCTCATCTGCTGGAGACAAAGAATACTGGCAAGCTGGTGTGAACACAGATGCATATAAAGAGTGACATTAGCAAGCCTGTTGATCTCATCTCCATCTGTTGATCGGTGAGCATAACCTACTGATCTGGTTTGATCTGACTGGATGAAGAATTAGCTTTTATACAGTAGCACACACTTATAAGTAACAAACAGGTTTGAATGTGCTCTACAAAGTGATATCCCTGAAGGTCAATTCCATACTCTACCTGTCAGTCACTGAATCCTGCTCAACAGCTGAATGAGTAGCAGGTGGTGTCAAGTTTATAAGTCTGCATGGTGCAAAGATTAGGAGGATCCTCCTCATCCCTCTGATATCACATCACAAAAGTGTGCTGCACTCAGGCCCTGGGAGGAGGGGAGCATGACTGCTGCTGCAGAGTGGACCCTACTGGGATAGAAGGAGGACTATAGCGTTCAAGCCTCAGTCAGCAAGGAGGACCTGATTCTTTTTGGAGAATGTGGATAAATCAGAAATGGAAAACATTGAATTTGGAGTATATATTGACTGAAGGCTCAGAGAATGTCATGAAAATTACTATCAGGTCCATCTCCCTCTATACAGATCCTCCCTAATATGAAGGAGAACCTCCTCTGTAGTGAGACACCAGGGCAGGAGCATATCTGTGACAGAGATCCATCATTAATATTCCCAAGTATGAGCTGCAGAAAAGATAGATTAAATTCCAGTACTAATCTTGCCACTCATATAAAATCCTTTTTTAATTAAAGAGCATGACAAGTGTGTGCATGATTATAGAGCTAGCATACAAGCCACAATGTTCAAGATCAGAATGTCCATTATGAAGAGTGGAACTTATGTCTTCTCTCGCACGTTATCACTCAGGAATATGATATTATCTGCAGAGAAAGAGAGGAAGAAATATTGAATTTTAAGGAAGGTTTTCAGAAAGTCAGGTTATCTAACAACAAATAGCCTGCCTCCCTCTCCCAAACAGCAGCAGATGAAAGTTGATAAACAACTTCTTCCAGCTGAGCTAGAGAAGCAGCTCAGCTCCAAAATGGAGTTCTGGATTTGGAACCAAAAGGCTGTACAGTCAAATCCCGAGATTTCAAATTGGAAAAATGGACTATAGTACAAAGAAATGCTGCAGGGAGAGCATGGAATCTTGGTGTGCGGTGGCTTTAGTGCTGGGGAACACTATAGGAGGGGTATGGAAACCTTGTGTGACTGAAGCCAAGATCCCTAAATGAAATGCAATTCCTTTACAGTACTGAACACAAATCAAGAAGCTTTTTTGTTCCCCTTTTGCATTAAAATTATTTTATTATAGTCTATAAAGCATAGAAGTGGTTTGCAAATAAATTAGTGGGCAGGACCTAGAAAGGAGCTCACAGATGTGGGGAGAGATAGTAACTTATAGCCATTTCTCCCTATGATGCAATATGAAACTTTTCAGCAACCTTTCCTTTTACAGTTCTGCTACCTGCTGAAAACAAGTTTAACTATCAATACAACCCTTTGGTAGAGATGGCTAACTCTTGTCCTAATTATTTCAACTGATCAGTGTTTTTTGTACAATGTATGTAAACTGATAATGCATGAGAAATCTACAAACAACAAATCCCATTGTGCTTCTGAGTCCTGACTAAGGCCTGGAATCTCTAAGGTCACAGACCTAGGAGAATCCGGCGGTAACGGGGGGGGGGGGGGGCTTTCGCACCCAATAGCACCATTGTAAAAGGTGGTGCTATTGTGCTTGCTTCTGGCAGCGAAAAGGGTTCTTACCTTTTCGCAGCCAGTGATCTTTCCGCCACATCCGCCCCAACGACACCCCGACTCCTCTTCTGGGGCCGACTCCACCGAGCTAGCTATCGCACGCAAAAAGTCCCTTTTCACGTGCGATACGCTACGAAAATGACCCCTTAAGTCAGGTACTGTGTGCAGGAAACTCAAATTTCCTTTCCACCTCTAGGACCCAGGGATGTTGCAAAGATGAGAGGGTTGATGTGATGACTGCCAACCCAGCTCAGGGGTCTTCAGTCTCCAAAGAGATTCCAGTCCTCAACCAACAAAGAATCTGTGTCTTTGAGGAAGCTGTCCTGGGGAGGGGAGGAAAAAAAACCCCAAGAAAAACCCAAAATGCTGACCATATTTAAGCTATTTCCTAAAATAGGAGAATCCAGTCCCTGATCACTCTATGTAACTTTGCAATTAGGGGGTTCTTTCCTAAGACAGACAGGAAGAAAACACTTGAAAGCTTCCAAGTTGAAGACTTCAGAGGAGATATCTCAAAGCACTTCAAATTATCAGCCTGATTCTTGGCTTTTTCCTTCCCTCCACTGGTCTTCTTTCAAGGTCTCCTTTCTTTTTATCCAAGCACCTATTTTAGGCTTTGCTATTTCTTCAGCAAAAGATATGCACAATTTATTATGGTCATGCCCCATATTTTTTAGAAATCTTCCCAAAATCCACTCTTCACCTGTTACTGTTTTGATACCTTGCTTGTGTTTCTGCAATGTCTGTACAGTGTTGTTCCCATTTATTTAAATTCAGAATAGCAGGTGAATTTAAATAAATGAGAAGAAACTTTAAACAAGAATATAGCTTCAGAAATTAAAACAAAATGGTGTTAGTTTATAAAACTATGAGTACAGGTCTTGCTCAGCATTTGGCCAATTACCTAATTCTATTCAGACCAACTTATTCCTTTGCTCCTCTCAGCTTGACTGCTGGTGGGTCCTCCCTAACTAGGATAAGACAAGAACATATTCGCAAAACTGCCAATTTTTATGGAACTGGCTTCCACTCTGTATTAAGATGGAGAAATATTTCAAATTTCTCAAGAGCCTTAAAGCTTGGCTGTTCTCAGGTTTTCATGTGGATTCAAATTTTTTGACTGGTGTATTGACTGTTGTATTGGGTTGTTTCATTTTTCTTTTTATTATTTACACTGTGTGTTTTGGTACCTTTGATTTAAGAAATTTTGTTTTAAATGTGTCTCTCTAATTGAAATGGCTGTCAGATCTGACTTTGTTAACCACTTTGATGGTACTAATGGAACTGCGGTATATCAAGTGTTTGTTTTAATTAGTAACAAAGTGATAGCATGGCTACTTTAATCCCTCCGCAGAAATGCTCTAGAGTCTGTGAGGCTTTGTCAAAATGGGGGCGAGGGATATGGAATTTTCCATCCTAAAACAGTAGGGTTAGCTATAAGCAAGAGTTGGACTGGTCCTGGAGGTCTATCTCCTTCCCCTCTCATGGTATTTGGATCACATCTTACCCACCCTCCTCCATTACCTGCTATGATGGTGGTAGCTTGCCGCTTCACATTATTTTTATCTGTATATTCCCCATAGTCAATCTTGCCTTCCACATAGACTCGAGCCCTGACAGACAAAAATAAAGAGAAATAAACTAACAGTGTAATATTATCATTATCAAATAACAAATGGCATGCAAATATACAGAAGATTGTACATCAAAATATCAATTACAAAGACCTCATTCATAGGGTGTGATTTACTAAGGCTTCTCTCTCATCTGTCTCTATGGGAAAAAAACTTAGTAAATCAGGTTCTTAACGCGTATGTTATTCTCATAACATTTGTTCAATATTTGATCATTTGTCCATGAGAAGATAGTTTTAAACTTGTGTGTCATGTGCAAATCAAATAAGGCAAGATTCTTCCCCAGTGATTCTCAATTCACTCTTTGGATGCAGACATTTCAAAAGGCATTTTGTGCAGGGAGAAGGATCCTTAATTCATCAGGTACACAGTAATGTTGAAATTTTGCATTATAGATATTAATTGCAAAGATACATAGATCCTTCTCCCTGAAGGAACAATTGAGAATCATTTTGGGGAAATACCTTACCTTTGATATAATTTTCTCATGGACCAATTATTAAATATTGAATGTTATTCTTAAAACATATATATTAAAGTATGAGGTCCTTACTATTGATTTGTTGTATAATATTATATAGTTTTGCATACTACCTCTGGCGGGTGCATAGCCTGCCAATGTATACCTTTCAAACTCAAAAAGGTAATGGTGCCATAACATCTAGACACAAAATCTTGTGTGTTTTTGGTGAACACACACTATACTCAAATACCCAAAGCTCACAACATTAATTAGATGGTTATACTGTCCCTGCTCTAAAGAGCTGACAACCAACGTTTGAGCACAGGAAGACTACATACCTCTCACAGGAAACGTGTTTAGCTCAGTGCTGAGTGCCTATCCAGATACAGAATAGGGCAATATACCAGTAGTAAAACTAAAGGACATTTATTTATTTTATTTTAAAACTCTTGTATTCAGCATCTTCCAATATTCATCCATTGTGGATCACACGATAATGTTCATAAAATACAAACCATTAAATCTGTAGTGTTGCTCCAGATGCTAGGTGCATTCTGGTCCATCAGTCAGCTGTTCAGAGGTCCTGGCTTAGATGGAGAGCAGCCTGTGCCAGTATGAACCAGGTAAGTCAATTACTATCAAGGCTTCTAAGACTGGACTTCCTAACTCCTTAAGATACCAGGGCTCGCACTTAAATCCCTCTAAGCCTAACATGCTTTATTCTCAATATCACTTTCAGTGCTAATGGCGCTCTGATTCTAACACATGCTATTCTCAGTACCTCTTCCAGTGTTTGTTCAGTGCTGCATACATTCTGTAGCACCATAGAAATGTTAAGTAGTTGCAGTTCTAATGGCAATCTTTCTTCCCCCTTTAAATGTAACATTATATTAAAGCCTAGTACAAAAGGTCATCTCATTCTCCCAATATCTACCTTGAGTGCAACAGATTAACCATGCACTGTGGCCAGTGGGACCACTCTTAGTGACTGGAATAAAAGCTTGCAGGTCTGCAGTACTCTGTTATCCAGGATTCCCAATCCCCTTGGGGTTTGACTTTAATTCCCCCTTCGTTATGCTAAACCACATATAACGCACTTTGAAACCAGCTTCCTTTTAATAGTTTATTCAACGGTTCACAACCAGTATTGCATCTCATATTCAATCAGTGATTTCCTTTAAAATTCTTGGCTAAAACACCTAATGAACATCATTTTTGTTCTGCACGTTTTCTCTAGCAACTGGCTGAAACATGTACAGTCCCCCCATATTTTAACTCTACCAGTAGTGGATGGTAGTAACACAATCCCAAGATCACAAAGTTCTCTAACAAAATTGCCCCATTCCAGTTACCTACAAACAGAACTATAATGCTTAAATCTATTTATCATCTTTCAATACCTTGACAGTGAACACTGTACCTTAGAAGCGAACTCCAGCTTAATATCTTAAGAATAAAAATTCCTATCTAGACTCAAGAGCTCTTCCATTAGCACAAAGAAACAGTGACATCAAGACTTCCCTTCAAACTCTTACTAGCAGGGCATCCTCTAGAGCAGTGGTTCTCAACCTTTTTTCTGTCGGGGCACACCTGACAGATGGTTCTCACATGCGTGACACACTGAACACATGACCATCATAGGGCTAAATGTAAAAGTACAGTTTGCATCCACAGGAACCCCCTGACCCACAATTATGGATGTAAAGCAGAATTATGACATTCCCCGTACAACTCACCTTACGAAAAATATATTCTGGTTCTAGTGTCATCTCAGTAACAGCAACACAAACTCCAACTACCAGGCTCAATAGCTCTACTTATGAAAAGACAGCAGTTTATCACTAATGCATGTCCTCTTGAGAAAATACAACAAATAAAACTGATACAGTAAAATACCTCACCTCGGTCAAACACACACAGAACCGACCTAACATACTCCCAGGATCTGCAGTAATGCACAAACTAATCCGCACACAGTTACACTTGTATTATGGAATGCACTCAAACAGTAACAACCCTACCTATGAAAAGGCAACATTACAAATATTAAATCAGGCCCTAAACACCAATACACCTCCTATTAGTAAAACAGAACTAGCCAAGCAGCTATAGATCCCAACACAGAAATAATTGTATAACTATACTAATAAGCAGAATAAATGTTTCACAACAACTATGAACAGAATAATATCCAACAATTAAAAACTCATAAAAATTATTTAAAATTCTCCAAACACCAATAAAATATTTCAAAACAGCAGACATTTATTTAAAAATTTTTCTATACCATCATTAAGTTAAATACCATCACAACGGTTTACAGAAGGGCACGATAAAGAGAAATATGGGTGGTATAGATTACAAATTATGGGTGGTATAGATTACAAATTACTCGTGTGCCATCATAGTACGGTAACATAATATTCAGTAATTAAAATGGCAGTCAATCAAGAAAAGTAAACTTAAAAAGTCACCTTTACTAACCCCCTCCAGCAGCTCTCCTACTCTTCCATGCAGGCCAGTAGCACACACCAGAAGCAGTAGTGGCTGAAGCTCTGTACTCATGGTCCTCTTCTTTAGAGCTCACGACCAGTCTCTCTGATCTCACAAACACACACACACATACATACCAGTTACACCCCCCATGACCAGTTTCTGTCTTTCACACACCAATCATCTCCTGACCAATCTCTCTCTCACATACACACCAGTCACCTTCCCGATCAGTCTCTCTCTCTCATGCACACACACACACAGGCTTCCCATTCCCATGTTCTATCTTACATAATTAGGCTTCTAACTCCCATGCTGTGTCTCACACACACCCATGTTTCTCACTCCTATGCTAGCTCTCTCCACATGCACAGGCTTCTCATTCCCACAATCACTTTTTCTCTCACACACACTCCAGTCATCTCCCTGACCAGTCACTTCCATTGTCTCTCCTATATTCACACACATCACCTCTCTGACTAGTTTCTCTCAATCACACACATGCTCTCTCTCACACACTAATGATCTCAATCAAATGCTCTCACTTACACACAGGCTCTCAGTCACAGTTACACATGCACACTCTCAATCACACATACATTCTCTCACTTACAGACAGACTGTCTGTCTCTCTCATTTCCTGCCCCCCCCCCCCCAAGCACAAATGGTAGCTGCAGGAGCCGCCTCCTCTAGCCCCCACAGGCCAAGAAAGAAGAATTCCATCGTCCACGGGAGGCTAATTCTGCTGTCTCCTGTGCAGATTTCTGGCTGCTTCTGATTTTGCTTTGGGCCCATGCTCCTGCTCGGGGCCGCCGCTGCTTTTTCATGCAGCATGACTCTTTCTTCTTCCCGCGCACCCCACTGCACATCACTTCCTGTTCCGGGCCAGTGGGGGCAGGTGCGGGAAGAAGAAAAGGCCCAGCCGCAGTTGCCAGCCTCCACTAACACCGCTGTCGTTCCCATCCAGGCTTGAACGTGCTGATAGCCCGGGCGGCAAGGGCAGCAGTGGAAGATAGCCTGCCTCTTGCTCGGTGAAGGAAGAGGGGAGAAGAGCAGCGGGAGACCGGTAGCACATGCGACACACCTGCCGCTGCTTGGCGACACACCTGTTGAGAAGCGCTGCTCTAGGGCAAAAACCATTATTAAACTTTCTAGATCACCACAGCCCTGCAGTTGCCACAAATTACCTGATGGCTTGTGGTCCATATCTCCCTGGAAGACTAACTCTGGTGTCAGCATACACTGAACCCAGGCTCTCAATTAGTACAAATTAAATTAATCTAGCTTTACTCCCCAAATAAGGCAATGTAGGCTTTCTCAGCAGTGTTACTAAACCAGCTAGCCAGTCTTAACCTAATAGTTTTCCTAATTTCTCTATATATAACATGATATCTAGCTCTAGTGCACCTACTGATGATAATCGGGATTTAAATAGTTAAGGATTAAATGATGAAAATTAATGGAACAGTTTTGCACAAGAAAAGGAATGAGTTTTTGTTTTTAACAGGCAAAACAGGCCTGGCATGAGACACGCAAGCAGTTTGTGTGGAGCCAGCTCAAGGCCTAGTATGCCAAGATAACGGTACTTTTACATCATTAGTTTAGGTAAAGATTGAGTAATTCTGCACTCCAAATAAGGGAGTGATCCCAAAACAAAAGAGAAAAAAACAAAGAAGAAACGCTGTCAGCCATACATGTATATAACGTATCTTGTATTAAAGGAGGAGAAGAGAGAAAGCAGGACAGGTTAGGAAGTACTTTGCTTCTAAGACAGATTAATTATATATTCATTTCTTGCATTTTACTAACAAAGATTATTCGTTAAGACAAGAAGTTGTGACTTATTACAGAAGGGCAGGCCTTCTGCCCCAGAGCTTAGACTCCGGAATTGAACTCTCTGCGTGTTTAGAGCATTCAGATGATGATTTGAACTCCCTGCAAAAGCAGGTAATGATACTTTTGAAATCCCAGAGTATCGCAGCGCTCTGGTAATGAACACTACCGGCAATTCAGTTCTAACAACAAGCTATCATTCTGCAGAACTTATGTTCCTTCCTTCGCCTAGGGCTCGCTCTTTCAGGATCTAAACTCAACTAAAGCATTTCTATATTTCATCTCTAGCTTTGCAAGCTTCTTATAATTAATACAACACAGACTTAATGCCTTTCACAAAAAAAAAAAAAAAAAAAAAGAACAAAAACTTAACTTTAGGTCCATGATTGCTTTTCTCCTCCCTCAGAGGTTTGCTCCATGATTTGGCTAGGATTAGCTCTTCACCCTACTACTGCTGCTCCTGGACCTCTGCTTCTCTCCCTTCTGCTGGTTGTTTCAGCTCCACCCCTCTTATAGCTTCTATCAGCCAACTGGGGTGATTCCACTGAATCACTGTGATTCAGCTCTTCTAAGCACAGCTTCTCTCCACACTAGCCCCAGTTGGGACCATTAGCCTTAATGTGCCCTGTTTTACTGCTAGTCTGCTGTCTTATACTTTCTGTCTTGCGCAGGGACTAATACATTCCTCTTACATCATCACATACATAATTAACAGAAAGACAGCACATTGCAAATGAAACTAGAGAAATCTGGTATAGTTAAAGAACCTGTACACAGTGCACAATAGGGATGTGAATCGTTTTTTGACGATTTAAAACAATCGTCAGATATATTTTAAATCGTCAAAAATCGTTAGAGCCGCGATACAATAACAATTCCCCCGATTTATCGTCAAAAATCGTAAATCGGGGGAGGGGGGGAAAACCGGCACACCAAAACAACCCTAAAACCCACCCCGACCCTTTAAAATAAATCCTCCACCCTCCCGAACCCCCCCAAAATGTTTTAAATTACCTGGGGTCCAGTGGGGGGGTCCTGGCGCGATCTCCCGCTCTCGGGCCACGGCTGCGTTAAGAGAAATGGCGCCGGTGGCCCTTTGCCCTTATATGACAGGGCAAAGGTAGCGCCGGCGCCATTTTGGTTCCTGTGACCTGACGTCACGAGTGCAGGAGATCGCTCCCGGACCCCCGCTGGACCCCCAGGGACTTTTGGCCAGCTTGGGGGGGCCTTCTGACCCCCACAAGACTTGCCAAAAGTCCAGCGGGGGTCCGGGAGCGACCTTCTGCACTCGGGCCAATTTGCCAATATTCAAAATGGCGCCGGCGCTACCTTTGCCCTCACTATGTCGACATAGTGAGGCCAGAGAGCGGGAGATCGCACCGGGACCCCCCCCCCCCCACTGGACCCCAGGTAATTTAAAACATTTTGGGGGGGGGGTTCGGGAGGGTGGAGGATTTCTTTTAAAGGGTCGGGGTGGGTTTTAGGGTTGTTTTGGTGTGCCGGTTTTCCCGCCCTCCCCCGATAAAACGATTTTTTAACCTAAAAAACTAAAACGATCAGATTCCCCCCCCCAGCCAAAATCGATCGTTAAGACGATCGATCACACGATTCACATCCCTAGTGCACAGTCCCTTTGAAAAACTGGTAAACATGAGGAAATACCACCACTCTCCTATCACTTCATTTAGTGGAAAAGAAAAGTCTGGACTCTATGATGTACCATCCCTGGCCTAGCCTGAAATGTATGCTGCTCTATTGTGCTGCAGCATGACACATGAGCCAAGGCCAACATCACTCATTGGTGTCAAGGATGGCTGTTTAGCAGGCCCTAAAGTAGGACTGCTTTACTGCTTCCACTCCTCCTCCCAATGTAATCATTCAAACAAAAACCAATAGCCTATATGGATCCCAGTCAAAGGATCCCAAGCGCTGGTGCCATTTACACACAGCAGCTCAAACTGATAAATCTCTGAATACAACTCATAAAAGGCTACTGCAAACAGCTTTCATTTTCATACACTATCTCATTAACATGAAACAGCAAGAAAGATGCATAGAAACACAACTGTACATAATTCACAAAACTATTGTACAACTTGCCTCTTAAAAATGCCTGTTATGCAACCCATAAAGATTGCTGTGAGCTAAAGAAAGCAAAGAATTTCCTTTGTGAAACTGCTGTGAACAGAAAATATTCGTGCCACACTTACCCCTTCTTTACATACTGATAAGCAACATCTCTCAGGCCAGGCCGGAACACAGACACTCTGTGCCACGTAGTCTTCTGGCTGATGTCTCCTGAGCCATATGATAGAGAGAGAGAGGACTATTAGTGCATGTCCCAGTCTTAAAATCTCAGATCCAATTTTTAGATCTCAAGCCCCCACTTGTAGCATCTTAAACCTCTGTCTGCGGCATCTTTCTGCACCTTCTTTCATGCCAAGCCCTTGCCTGTAATACACAATATACACAAGAAGAGGACATATCAAACATTTAATCTCATTTATTAATGTATACCCCAATTACCTATCTAACATTAAAATTCTCTCTAGCACACTCATCCATCACACATACACACATCTAAAACCAATTATCCAATATTCATCAATAACATAAGATATTCTTTATAATTTATGTGTCTTATAATATGACTTCTAAATTTTAAGAATTTTGAAACACACTGATGTTAGTCCTAATGTCCAACAAAGATCTTCATTAGGACTAACATCAGTGTTTTTCAAAATTCTTAAAATTTAGAAGTCATATTATAAGACATATATAAATTATAAAGAATATCTTATGTTATTGATGAATATTGGATAATTGGTTTTAGATGTGTGTGTATGTGTGATGAATGAGTGTGCTAGAGAGAATTTTAATGTTAGATAGGTAATTGGGGTTTACATTAATAAATGAGATTAAATGTTTGATATGTCCTCTTCTTGTGTATATTGTGTATTACAGTAAGGAAGAGGTAGTTTGTTGTTTTTTGACCCTTGTGTGACTATACCATAAGCCCTTGCCTGTGACATCTATATGCACCTTCCTGCACTACTACCACAACTTATTTCTTTAGTAACACTAGCATAATAGATAGCAGATAAAGATCAAATATGGCTTATCTAATCTGTCTAGCAGTAATTGTCCACGTTGGGTAGATGCATATTCAAATTCTCATCTGGAACCCAACATACACACTCTTTCCCCCATGTCCTTCACCTAACCTTTCAAAGCACTATCAGAGGATTATAATAGGGCCTCTAGTCTCCTGCAATTCTGGGCCTTTCCATGGAATTGCCTGTTCCCAGCAGAATTGCCGCAGGAAACTAAGAGCCATACAATCAGCAATTGCAGCCTTCTCTTTTGCATGGAAGCCACTGGGTCATGATTGCTGCTACGCTCTGCTCGCTGCCACTTGGATCTGTTCCGCTCCTTCCTGCCATGCGCACCCACATGTGCCGCCATCATTTCTATGGTGGCCAATAGGATCACTACCTTGTGATAGGAGTCGTGGAGAGAGAGAGAGAGAGAGAGAGAATGCCCCCCCCCCCCCCTTCCTCTCCTCCGAGGCCGGGCACTGCACTACTGCATCTCTCTCCTCCACACTCCTTGCCGTGATCAACACAGCTGGAAAGACTGTTGCCAACTGCTCCGGAGGTTTAGTGGTTCACACCACAAAGGCCCCCCACAGAATAGAATAAAGTGGCCTGAGCTGCTGAAATGAATGAAAGGACTGGGGAGTGGAGGCCAGACAATGGTAGCAGATTTGAGGGTGGACATGCGGGGCGCGGGGAAGAGAGTGAGGGGATGGGGAGTAAGAGTGAGTGAAAGGTTGTGGGAAGGGAGAAAGGCAATCTGAGAGGTTGTACAGAGCAGGTATGAGAGGTACAGAAGGGTAACAGTGAGTAAGAGGTTGGGAGTAGAGAAGCAATTATGAGTGAGGGGTTCTGAGGTGTTGTAGAGAGGGAGAGAATGAAAGGTGAGGGGGAAAAATTGGGTGTGATGGGGGTGAGGGGAGAGGACTGGAATTGCTGTGGAGTATGAGTGAGGATAGGGGGTTAGAGAGGGAATCAAGGAACTGTGATTTGCGAGTAAGATGATCGAAGGGATGTATGTGGACATACAGTGAGGAGGAGGATCAGAGGGTGTGGGTGTGTGTAAAAGGATTGCAATGGGTGTGAGTAAGGGTACTAAAGGGAGTGAGAGTTAGAGAGAGGATCATTGATGGCAGGGGTGGATCATTCCTTCCTTTCCTGAGCCCTCCTCTTCTTCTCCCTCTGGGCCTCCATCCTCCTCCATCCCTTATCTCTCTCTGTCTCCTGCAAGAGAGACCCTCTCTCCCTATTCCCAGATCACTTCCCCTCCTTCCTCTGTAGTGCTAATCACCAAGATACTTTTTTCCAATAATAAAGAACCAAATAAACTGAAAAAGAAATATCAGAAAAATAACTTTTTTTAAAGTACATTTTCAATATTTAGCCCCAATAGGGAACATATTAGCCTTAATATGAAAATGTAAATGTATATAAAATTATGCAAATTTGTCACACAATTGCTGCAGAATTTTGGAAAAATATGCCACAAAACTGGCTCTATCTTGCAGCAGAATCTTGAAAAATAAGCTGCAGGAGACCGGGGACACCAATTATAACTGCAAATTGCTTCACTTCTATCTTCTTGCCACCAAGGACCCCTCTCTGTGTCTACTTCTGGATTTTTTTTAATTCTCTTGCCGTTTTTGACTCAGCCACTTCCTCTGGGAGGTTATTCCAGGCACTGCCCTTTCCTTGAAAAAATATCTTCTGGCTTTGTCTTGAGTTTACCCCCTTGCAGCTTCATATTGTGACCCCTAGTTCTAAAACTTCCTTTCCATTATACATTATTAATACATTTCAGATACCTAAAGGTCTCTCTATCCCTCCTGTCTTGCCCCTCCTCTAGGGTATACAAATTTAAATCTTCAAGGCTCATTTAATTTGACTTCTGATACAAACATGCCATTTTGACTGCTTTTCTCTGAAGCAACTCGTGCCTCTCTTCGTCCTTTCTGAGGTACAGCCCACAGAACTAGGTGTGGTTTCACCAACAACTTGTAAAGAGGCATTACCTACTGGCTATGCCTCTCCCAGCATCCCTTTGGCTTTGGCCACTACCTTACCAAACTGTTTTCCTACCTTAAGATCATCCAGTACTATCTCTCAAAGATCCCTATTCAGGTCGGTGCACATCAGCTATTCACCATCTATCATATACCACTCTCATAGATTTCTGCACCCCAAATGTTTCTGTAAAGCCTGTGGCTGTTAAATGTTTTAATGTTTAAACTGTTATAGGTAAAGCCTGTTGCTAATTTATTGTTTCACTGTAAACCGAGGTGATGTATGTCTATACGTACCGCGGTATAAAAGAATCTATCAATAAATAAAATAAATAAATGCATGATTCTGCACAATTTAGCACTGAATGTTAACTGCCAAGCATTTGATCACTCCTCAAGATTCCTTAGATCATTTCTCATTATGTCTACTCCTTCAGGGATGTCCACTCTTTTGCAAATCTTTGTGGCAACCACAAAAAGGAAAACTTTTCCTTCCAACTCCTCTGCTATATCACTCACAAAGATGTGGAACAGAACTGACTACAGGACAGATACCTAAGTATTCCACTTTGCTCCTTATAATAAATTCCATTTACTTTGTATTACTCAAATCAGTTTCTAATCCACTTCACCAGCTTGGGGCCCAGCCTCAGGTTGTTCAGTTTGTTAGTGAGCCTCCTATATGGCACAGTATCAAAAGCTTTGCTGAAAATCAAGTAAACTACATCAAATACACATCCTGGCTATACTTCTCAAGTCACTCAGCTGAAGAAATCTGATTCCTTTTACACAATCTGCCCACAGTAAAACCATGTTGTCTCCAATCCAGCAATCCACTGAATTGTAGTTAGTCCACTTTAAGAACATGCCATACTGGGTGAGACCAAGGGTCCATCAAGCCCAGCATCCTGTTTCCAACAGTGGCCAATCCAGGCCATAAGAACCTGGCAAGTATCCAAAAACTAAGTCTATCCCATGTTACCGTTGCTAGTGTAATAGCAGTGGCTATTTTCTAAGTCAACTTAATGAATAGCAGGTAATGGACTTCTCCTCCAAGAACTTATCCAATCCTTTTTTAAACACAGCTATACTAACTGCACTAACCACATCCTCTGGCAACAAATTCCAGAGTTAATTGTGCGTTGAGTAAAAAAGAACTTTCTCCGATTAGTTTTAAATGTGCCCCATGCTAACTTCATGGAGTGCCCCCTAGTCTTTCTACTATCCGAAAGAGTAAATAACCGATTCACATCTACCCGTTCTAGACCTCTCATGATCTTAAAGACTCTATCATATCCCCCCCTCAGCCGTCTCTTCTCCAAGCTGAAAAGTCCTAACCTCTTTAGTCTTTCCTCATAGGGGAGCTGTTCCATTCCCCTTATCATTTTGGTAGCCCTTCTCTGTACCTTCTCCATTGCAATTATATCTTTTTTGAGATGCGGCGACCAGAATTGTACACAGTATTTAAGGTGCGGTCTCACCATGGAGCGATACAGAGGCATTATGACATTTTCCGTTTTATTCATCATTCCCTTTCTAATAATTCCCAATATTCTGTTTGCTTTTTTGACTGCCGCAGCACACTGAACCGACTATTTCAATGTGTCATCAAATTTTCCCACCACTAGGTAAGGCTAGCTGACTTAAATTTCCAATCTCCTTCTGGTTCTCTCTTATGAATAGAGATCACATCTGCCCATCTCCAGTCCCATGAAACCCTCAAGACCTTCAGAAGACCCAACAGAACCTTTCTGAGCTCCTTTAGTAAACTGGGAGGTATCCCATGGCTCTGTCCACTTTTAGTTTACCTAGTTGCACACAAACATTTACTTCTGTAAATGGTGTTGAATCTACCCCACTCCTATATGTACATATACAATGCTGTGCAAATACACACAGTCCCTTCTCCATACAGCTTACAATCTAGTCAGGAAAAATACATTTTGTGAATTTAATTTATTAAGAAAATAGTTAAAATCTACAAGGATATGATAAGGAGAACCAGGATAAAAGAACTGGGGGTCTAAAATTGAAAGATGGCCATTTAAGTAACTTAGCTGGATATGACTAGATGGCATGGGTATGCTGCTGAATATCCCTGCACAAGCCGCTACTTAGAAGGATAAGTTATATCCGGCTACGTTAAACATGCTTGTTTTCTGGTTGCAGTGTTTGACTTGTAATGTGTCCGTGTGGTTGTTTCACGTGCAAATTAATAAACATACTTAAACATAAACCTGCTTGTTGGCAGGTATAACTTACCACCATAACAGATCTGCCCACTGCTTGCCCACTTTCAAGCCGGCTAAGAGATTGCTGGCTATCTAGTAACCACGAATATTGAGCGGCCCGCTAGATAGCTGAATACGCTTTCAATTCTGGGCCCTGGGTTTTTAGGTTGGATTTGAATAAGGCCAGAGAGGGAGTATGATGCACCTACTCAGGAGGCCTAGTCCAAGTTACAGCATAGCAAAATGGAAAATGGAGGCGATGGTCAAAAGAGGCATAGATCAGAGTAACTTGCCTGATAAAATTCACAAAAAAAAGCGTACTGACAGATAAAAGCAAGTTCACTTACCATAATCTGTGTTTTCTGTACATAGCAGGATGAATTAGCCATGATCTGTGACACCAAATGGAATCATCATTACAAGCTAGTAGAGCTTTGAGATCTACTGAGCATATGCAGGAGTTCCCACGTGGGCGCTGCCTCAGAGCTTCCTCAGTTTGTTTCAGAGCTAAGTGTGTAATTAACTCTCCAGGAAGGAGTGTGGGTATCTCATGGCTGATTCATCTTGCTATCTATGGAAAACACCATTTATGGTAAGCAAACTTACTTAGCCATGATCTGTGAGAAGTCACAAGCTGAACATTGCAGTAGAGCATTTACTTAGTAATCAACCCAGACGCCACTGTGGAGCGCAGACTACTGCGAGAGTACATAGTGCAGGACTTCCTTTCCCACTGCACTGTCTAGGCAGTAGTGAGATGTGAATATATGCATTGATAACCACACAGTGGACGATCGAGGAAGCCATATTTCATACTTGAGCTTTAACTGGATTATCTAGATCCAATCCTGCAGCTAAGTAACAGTGTTGAATACAGTCTAATATCCAGTTTGCCATTACAATGCCGTCTATTTGAATCATAAGAAACAGACAGTTGTGATGTTTGGTGGTAGGATTGAGCTCTGTACTTATTGCTCTCTTGCACTCCAAGGTGTAAAGTGATTTTTCCCCCTCATGAGCATATGAATGGGAAAAAATGTTGGAAGCACAATTAACTGATTGATGTGAAACACAGACAATCTTTGGAAGGAATTTAGGATGTATATGAAGAACCACTTTATCGTGGAAAAGCTGTAGATAAGGTGGGTAGTTTATGAGTGCTTGTAGCTCACTAACTCTGCAAGCAGAGAGGATAGTAACCAAAGACTACTTTCCAGGTTAGGTATTTAAGAGAAGCCATGTCCAACAATTCGAAGGGTGATCTCATCAGATTTGTGAAAACTACATTAAGATCCCAAGGAACTGCTGGTTTGCAGATTGGTGATTTAATGTTCAATAAAGATGGGTCAAGACAAGTCTGTTGTCCACTGAAGTATGATACACAGCGATTGCACTTAAGTGCTCCCATAATAGAAGATGTAGCTAGGTCAGACTTCGACAGAAGATGGAAGTAAGATAAGAGATTTCAAGGCTTGCATGAAAACAGATTCAAGTCATTCTGTGAACACCAGCAAGAATACTTCTGCTATTTCAAGGCAGAATTAATTCTAATGGAAGACTTTCTCTCCAAGAGGGCAATGTCCTATACTTTTTTCAGTAGAAACAAGTCTGCAATCACTTCACGCTCAACATCCATGCTATCAGGTTGAGGGATGGCAGACCTGGATGAAGAAATCAACTGTCTTCTTGCATGAAAAGGGAGGTGTCTGATCACAATGACAGCTGCATGAAATATGCATACCAGACTTGCCTGGGCCAAACCTGGAGGCTATGAGAATCATTCAAGCATGGCTCCTAATAAGCTTTTGCACAGTCTTCACAATAAGTGATAGTGGAAAAGCGTATATGAGGTCGGACTCCCAATCCACAAGAAAAGTGTCTTGAATGGTCCTGATAGAATAGAGCAAAATTGATCAAGTTTTCAATTGTTCTGACGCAGAGAGATCTATTTCTGGCTGACCCCATAAACTGAAGAACCTGCTACAGATTGAGCGAGCAACCACTTGTGCAGACAAAATGCCAAGCTGAGGTGGCCCGCCAACGTGTTGAATAGTACGGGGAGATACGTGGCTTAAAGGTTTGTCTGATGGTATATTACCCATTCCCATATTTGAAGCATTTCTTAACATAATATCCAGGAGCCTGTAACTGCCTTGTTTGTTTACAAAAATCATGGCCACTTGTTTGAATCCAAATTTATTTATTTATTTATTTTAAATCTTTTCTAGACCGTCATTAAGGTGGGTATCGTCACAACGGTTTTCAGTAAGGCACAAAAAGTAATTTTATTAAAATCTAACATTTTACACAGGTGCCATTAGGTTCGGTAACATAGTTTTTAATCAATGCTAGTTGTTAAATGAGTGTTATGACTATTGTGTCCAGGTCAATTATATGGCAGTTTTGAGTCTGGGACTCATTCTCTAGATTTAGCTTATCCTTTGGTGATGAATTCAATTTAAAAAAGATACACCCTTAGTTTGTGTGGGTGTTTTGTATCTCGCACTTCCCTGGTTTGAACCTTGCAATTCCCTGGAATCTATTCTCCCTTCTCTTTTTGAAAGGCTTGTTTAAATAGCCAAGTTTTTAGATTTTTTCTGAATGTTCTGTTTTCTCGTTGTAGTCTTAATTCCAAGAGCATGGAGTTCCATAGTATGGGTCCCGTTAATGATAATGCCCTTTCTCTTACCTGGGTTAGTCTTGCTATTTTGACTGATGGAATCGTTAGAAGTGCTTTGTTGGCTGATCTTAGATTTCTGTTGGGGATGTGTACACGAAGGGCTGTGTTAAGCCAGTCTGCGTTTTCGTTGTGTATTAATTTGTGTATGGTGCATAGTGTTTTGTACTGTATTCTTTGTTCAATGGGAAGCCAGTGCAATTCAGCCAGTGTTTCCGTAATGTGGTCTCTTTTCCTTTTTCCAGTTAATACTCTTGCAGCTGTGTTCTGCAATATTTGTAGTGGTCTTATGGAGGTGTATGGTAAACCTAGTAGAAGGGTGTTGCAATAGTCAGTGCTTGCAGTACTGACCGAAAGTTGGCGGATGTTAGGAGTGGTTTAAGTTTTCTGAGGACCATGAGTTTGGCATATCCTTCCTTAACTTTTATGGATATATGTTGTTTTAAGCTAAGTTCTGTGTCTATTATTACTCCTAGATTTCGTACTTTCTCTGCAAGTATTATTTGTTTGTTGTTATTGAGTGTGATAGGGTTGTGTGAGATCTCCATGTTTTTTTTCCTTTCTAGATGAAGGAATTCTGTCTTCTCTATATTAATTACTAGTCCCATTTGATTTAATAGTTGTTTGATAATGTCTAGATACATGTTCGCTATGTTTAATGTTTTCTCCATTGTATCGTCAATGGGTAATATAAATTTAATATCGTCCGCGTACTTTTCCCTCTGAGATGTGTGAACGTAATGTGTGCTTTCTTGATGGCTCTGAGTTCAAGGTGAATGATTTGTAGCAGACATTCCTATGGAGACCAGGTACCCTGGGTCCAACAGGACAGTGTGTGTGCCCCAGCCTACCATTGAGGTGTAGGTCACCAACTTTATCTGACAGGGAAGAGGGCAGAGTGGTGCTCCATTGATGAGCACTCAGGGTTGCAGTTACAACTTGAGCTCCTCTTTCATTTCCAGCATGATGTTCACCACTGTGTGTAACAGCTGAAGCAGCTGATTCCACCAGAGACAGTGGATGTGTAAGCAGGTTAACAGAACAAGTATTGATGTTGCCATATGCCCCAAAGATCACTAGCACTTATTGTGCCATGGCGGTTGGAATAGATAGCTCAGTCAGAAAAAAACCCCACCAAAAACCACTATCTTTCCAGGCAGGAATCTATGAAAGCACAGATAAATTGAAGGCACTGTGTCAAGATGAGATTGGGTTTTTTGAAGTTGATGAGAAAACCAAGGTTCTGGAGAAGCTCAACCATCTGTTGCAGGGCATGCATGACTTTGTTGCAGGAAGATGCCGTTATAAGCCAGTCATCCAGATATGAAAAGACTTGGATGCCCAGTCACCTGAAGTGAGCAGATACCACTGCAAGGTACTTCATGAAAACTCTGGAAGCAGTCGAGAGGCCAAATAGGAGTATCTTTGGTGGTGAACAGAATCTACTAGAAGCGAAGATAGTGCCAAAAGGCAGGATGGATGGGGATATGCACATAAGCATCCTTCAGATCCAGAGAGCCTATCCTTTCTATTTATTGAGGGAATCCATCTTTAATTCAATTATCAATGTCAAGGATGGGTCTCAAAATTCTTGACTTCTTCAGTACTAAAAAAAATAACAGGAATAGAAGCCACTGTTGGATTCTCAGGGTAGAACTCTCTCTATTGTTCTCTGTTACAGGAGGAGTTATACCTCCAAATGAGAGAGCTGCAAGGAATCTACTGGTAAGGTGTCATGATAAAGCAGCAAATGGGAGAAATGGAATTAGTATCCATGCTGAACTATTTTGAAGACCTTGCTGTGCCATGGGATTCTACCCACAAGTATGGCAAGTGGGTTTGTAGGTGTGCCATCATCCGTAGGATGGGATACCACTGTATGAGTTCTGATCAGCGTGCTTTTACAGCGGAGGGCACTATTCATCCAGTTGCCCTCTATTGTATGGGGGTGTGTGTGCATGGATGTGTGTGTTTCCCTCATGGCAAGCACAACAGGGTGCTTGCCATGATTGACCTAAGACTGCGTTCCTGGCTGAATCCCTATGGGAGTGGAAACCAGGAGAGTAGTGTTGGGAAGTCTTCCCCTTCCTCAGAAGAGGACTATGTCTTTCGACCCCTCTCATGTTAGAAATCCCCTTTGTGGGGGAAGCCCTTGGGGCTCCATCCCTTGCAAGTTTATCATCAAATTGGAGCCTCGAATATTTTGAATCTGTGCATCTCCTTATAGGCCAGGACTGGGGGACAGCAGCAGCGGTCATTGGACTGCTTTTGCTGGGTTCCCTCTGATAACCAAGGTGGCCTACTCCATCTGAGGGTGGCCACAAGTGGCAGATTTGGTTGCTTCTGAGCCTCAGCGATCAGTGACTGTAACCCACCTTTCTCGCCAGTGCTCCCTAGCACCTTATGGTGCAGAACAGACGAGGAGGCTGATACCTTGACACGATGATGGCAGAACCCTGGTATGGCTGTGTGCTGCACTGACAAAGAGAATGCCGCCTGCCTGCATCCTAGGTGCTTGGAGTAGATGACCCCTGCCGTATCAGACCATGCATGCTGTGTTCCAGTGTCGCACTAACTCCCAATAGAGTGAATAGAAACACTGTGACTATAGTGTCTCCAGTATCACTGGAGCTCTGATTATGACGTGGTGGTAGATGGTGTTCAATGGCGCCACACCCATGGTACCTCCACAGTACCTGATAACGCTCCAATTAAATTGTGTTGGAAATGGCTCACCGCTGTTCCCCTCATGGAATGGCAGCTGCGAGTCCAAAGCGACAGATGGTGCCCATGCTGCTCTGCAGTAGTATCCTGCAGCATCCGATCGCATCCACTGGTGCCCACCGTGGTGATGACACCCATGGTGCCCAAGAGCTCTCACACTCACCAACAATGGATTGCATCAATGGAACCAAACAATGCTGCACCCAGAGTTTTGACGGTGCTTGACCGTGTCTTGACCAGTTCAATAGTATATAGCGCCATCCCTAGCACCCCAGGACATAGACAGTCCGGCGACATCACTAAAGACCCGGGTGCCCGAAGGCATCAATGGACCGGCGGTACTGAGGATGCCAGGGGCGCCTGCAACAGAGGTTCTGCAGCTCCAACATGGTCCAGACACGTCTCATTGGTGCACAAAGGAACCAATGACTGCTGGCGCCATAAACTGTTCACCTTGGTTCACCTATATGTCCGAAGGTGTCGATGCTGTGAGCTCAATGGCATCCCTCACCAGCAGCTTCGGCTAACGATAGCCTCGACAGCAACCCTAGCACTCATTAGCACCAATGATGCACAAAACCAGGCGGATTCTCCAATGCCCCCCGATCCCAGCGGCTCAGGGCCCCTGAGATCACTGGCATCCATGATGTCAGATAGCCATAGGCCAGTGATAGGACAGCATGATGCCTTTCGGGACACCGCCTATGAGCCTCAAAAGCATTGGACCACTGCGCACGGATGCCTCAGCACTGCATGGCGCCTTGGGTAGACAGCGACTCAGGCGCTCGACAGCACCAAATTCACCGAAACCCCTGTCGCACAAGGGCTTCAGTGGTACTTGAGAGCTCTCAGGAACCCCAGCGGTCGATGGTCTCAACATTGTCGAAGGAGGCATCGCTGGTCAACATGCCCGATGGTCTCCATGGTGGCCCTGCACCTCGATGGCAGAGGGCAGCCATGTTCGCACCTCAATGGGATTGAGGGCATCGATGGTATCAAAGGTGGCTCCAATGTTGTCGAGGAGGACCATGGCACTCAATGGCAGTCCTGGTCCCCGACACTACAGGTCAGTGCCACTACTCCGCCACAACAAGGCCCAAGGCGCTTGATGACACTAAAGTTGACTCCATTACTTGAGACTCTACGGTACCCGCAGATGCCTAAGGCACAGAAAGCCCCGCCAGTGCACTTGAAGTGTGCACATTGCTTGCTGGCACCCACGTGGCCCTTATGGAATAGAGGGTGGTCACGCACTCAATAGAATAGAGGTCACCCCGGCACCTCGATAGAATCAACGATGATCATAGCACTCAATGGCAGTCCTGGTTCTCAACGCGGTCCTGACATCGATGTGTCAGATCATTGGTGCACTGGTCGCAGATGTGCATGGGCAACCGATAACAGGGCATGGCACCAAAAGGTGCAGCAGCAAGCTGCTTGCTCAAGCTCCAACTCACCCTCTCTCACAAGGAGACTGCATTGCCATCACTGGCAAGCATGAGGGGAGGCTTGTGTCTTCCAGGGCTCCTGGAAGGACTAATTCCTTTGAATGTGGAGAGGATGAACATGGAGTGGTCCTCGATCTCTTCACTGTCCGAACCTCCAACAATGCCAATCGATTGGTGAAACGACACGGAACTACTGCCCGGGTAGAACTTAGGCGAGTCCCCAGGCTCAGTGATCTACACAGATCACCCACGGATTGCATTCTGTCAAAGCAAGGAAAGGACAGAAACCAAACTGCAGGTGCAGTATTTATTTAATAAGGGATAGTATTAGACTCTGCCAGGCTGCAGAGCAACTATGGCCCACCATGTGGCTGGCAGACAGTGGAAAGAAGAAGAAAAGAAAAAAATAAAACTACTGTAAGGTAAAGGAAAGAAAAACAGCTACAGCTCTAGAAAGAAATCAATTTAAAAAACTGAGGAGAGAGCAAATTTGAATACCATGACACACACGGCTCCCGCGACCACATGGCTCCTCAGAAAAAAAAAACCAAGAGACTGAGGGACTCTGCCTAGGGGACAAGGTGATAACTGCAGCTGCACATGCTCAGTAGGGCATATTTGAAAGTTCTAGAATCTTTGAGATCAAAGTTCCAGACTGTGTTCCATCCGATGTCACCCATATGTGAGGACTACCATCCTGCTTGTCCTCAGAGAATCAAAGATGACCCCAAACTTACTAGCTGAGGGAATTGAGAGGATGACAGTGTAATCAACAAAAATAGAGAAATGAGTAAAAAGGGTTTGGGGTGGGGGGAGAGGGGAGGTGAGGAGAAGAAAATAGAATTTTCCATCATTTCATTTATTAAAATTTATCACTTAACACATAAGGCCTAAGCGATGTACAAATATTAAAACATTCATAATAAAACATAAAAAAGACAACATCACAATATCTTAATCAGCCACATTACATCGTGGTCATTTAAATTTCCAAGCTTTCACCTGTAGCATCTCTGCACTTTCTATATCTCAAGCAAAAATCTTCATACATTCAAGCACATATGTAACTAGTAAGCAATGCAATAGCATCCTCTGTGGTGAAATGCAAGTCTTGTAATCCAGCACCCACTGATAGCATGGTTGGTTGAAGTCAGATGGGCAGACTATGGGATGTGTGATAAGAAACTTCTTTAGTGGTGACATTCAGATTGATTCCTTAGACCAGAGAGTCTCCACAAAACAATATTGTCGCAGTAGTTTGGGCCACTATGGGTGTCATGATGGTGGATGAGCTGCAGATAGATTTAAAAGATCATTCTACAGGGCAGGCTTAGATGGCCACAGATCTTATCTAACTGCAGCTACCACCAGCATTGAGGTCTTGACACAAACTGTATTGCATACATGCCTGCAAGTCTTTTTTGTAAAGTAGTCCCATAGTAGCATTGTAAAGATAAAGACCAAAATGGACCATCCAGTCTGCACAGCAGCGATTTGTCCACTTTGGGTAGATGTGGATAGATATGTGTTACAGATCTCCAAATGGAATCAGATACCTATTCCCCTTTCCCCTATGTGTCCTTTAGGGTTTTAAGGTCTGCTCTGTGCAGATTAATGTATTTATTTTAAACAATTTTATGCCACACTATCTAAAATCCTAGACGGCTTACATATACCCTAAAATATTCCCTTGCACATAATTATACTCTATCCTCATGTCTCCTGACCAAGAGTGTAAGTAGACCCACTCAGACCCTCTCCCTGTATGCCTTTAAAGCAGAATGCTGTCATCTTACCTGTTTGAAAAGTTTCATTCTCGCCTGATCGCCACATCTCATTGGTTGCTAAGGAGAAGATAGTCACTGGATTTCTCCCATCTGCCTGCCTCATAACAGGGTCTTGACCCACTCGGCCAAGTAACTGCACCCGGTTCAGAGCTAAAATTTAGGACAGAAAAAAACAGTCAGGTTCAGCATACAAGGAAACAGAAAAAGGCGTACAGAGCAATTTATATGAGTACTTTTTAAAAAAAATTAACCAGCTGTCAAATGAGTTATACAGTGCCTTCAAATGTTCATTTTTCACATTCTCCTGTCTAAAACACACATCAAAATGTATTAAAGTAGGAATTTGTATTCAAAAAGTAATTAAGAATAAAAAAAGCAAAAAGTCTTGATTGCATAAGTCTTCACATCCCATGACTCAAGCCAGGGGTTTTTTAGGAGAAGACCAATTCTGAATAGCAGGATGGTCCAGTTTTGGCCATTCTTCTTGAAAGACGTGCTCAAGCTCTTTCAGGCTAACTGGGGTTCATCTGTGGATTGCAGCATTCAAGCCTTGCCACAGATCTTCTATTGGCTTCAGGTCTGGGCTTTGACAGGACCACTTGAGAACATTCACTTTCTTCTTCCTGAGCTACTCCACTGTTGCTTTAGCTCTCTGGTTAGGATCATTGTCCTGCTGAAAAAGTGAATCTTCTCCCCTCTCCCAGGTCTACAGCAGACTGGAGGAGGTTTCCTCCAGGATCTAGCTGTACTTTATACCATCCTTCTTTTCCACAAGCCTCCTTCTCCCCACTGCTGCAAAGCACCCCCACAACATAATGCCAACACCACCATGCTTTACAGTAGCAATGGTTTAGCAGGGTGATGTGCTGTGCTTATTTTATGCTACCACCAGTATATTTTAAACACCTCACAAATGTGCAAAACCAAGTATATGTAGGCCCCTTACTTCAAGGGTCTGTATTGTGCAACAGACTCTATTATTGTATAGGGTCACCTTGCTTTAATTTAAATTTTTTATCAATTGTCCATTTTTGTTAAGATTTTTTCTATTATAGTAAAATCACACAACTCCAGGGAGGGGGACACAAATACTCATCTACTCCATGGTAGTTCACCCGACACAGCTGTGTTTCGGACGATGCCGTCCTGCTTCAGGGGGTGTCCTTCAAAGTTTAATTTTGAGAGCGTCGTAGGGAAGCCTTTTGTACATTCATTGGTATTGCTTCTTTCTTATAATCCACGGCAGCCCCCAACGGGGGCTGCCGTGGATTATAAGAAAGAAGCAGAAGCTGCTGTTGCCACAGAATCTGAGGCAGAGCTCAGTACTTAGGGAGCAGCCAGAAGAGGCATCTCAAAGTACAACCACTTAAAAGTGAAGTAGGACTATCTTGAAGCGGACTGTTGCTCTGAGCCAGGTGAGAACGTGCAAGGGTGCAACAAATGATGGACTACTACATGTTGCCCCTTGATTTGAGGAGCTGTTTCTCAGAGGAGATAATCTCCCAGGCAGGGGACATCTGCTAACTTATCGTGGACATCATCACACAACTACTGGCTCTCAACCAAGCCATTCAGCGTGTTCCAATGGAGGTCGAGGAGGAGCACGCCTCATAAACAGAAGAGTGAATGCGCCATCAGATGGCGCATTCACTCTTCTGCATCTAGGAGCTGCTGTGGGTATGCAGAGCTGCTATCCTTTAGAGAAAGTAAAGGTTCAGTGTTTGAATGCAACCATGTAAGTATTGAACCATGTAGAACTGGTGAGCAGAAATACGTACATTAAGCATGGAGCTCTAGAACACCTTCCTACCAAAACTGTCCAGAGCCTGAGGTCTTTTCCCTGGTGAAGTGTTTGAAAATAGTTTTCTTTTCTCTTTTTAGAGCAGACTCCACTACAGCTGACAGATGAGGCAGCTGCATCACAACGAAACCTGGAATCTTTTGAACTCTATACCAGAAGTCTTGCTACTGGGGTACAGGAAATTGGATTCTCCAAATTCATGTTTACAACTCTTGCAGGATAGCATGGATGGGAATGGCTGCCTGCTCCACTGGGGCATAAAGAATTTAGAGAAGGCTGAAAATTTATGTGCAAGGGTCTTTGTCCTTATGGATGTTACTCAGAGCACTATGCCCAACTTATCCAGAAAACTGCAGTAAGAGAGATCCTCAGGTAAGGGGGTTGGAGGAAATTCCTGTTGAACCCTTCTCAGATCTTAGAGAGGACGGAACACTAATACAGAACCCCAGTAATGAAGTAGGTGACTGAGGAAGGGTCCTTGGTCACTTCAGAGGGGTGTTTTCCTGGTAGGCAACCTCCAAATGGCTGCTGCAAGTGAACGTTGCAGATTAGATTCACCTTGTGGGAGTTCTGAAGGAATACCCATCTGTTCAGATGTTACTGGGACGACTCCTTGCAGGAGCAAATCTAATATCCTGGAAAGGAGAAGATGAAGAGTATCCTCCTTGTCCTTAGCTGCCAGACAGGTAAAGATAGTCTTCACCAGCTCTGCCATTTGGTCTAAGGGCTGACATGCCCTCTGACTAGGCATTGGAGGTGGAATATCCGGTTCAGAAACTAGAATGGAATCTTCCCGCACATCCTCTGGACTTGTAAAATCTATCCCAGGCACTGGTTAGAGATTTTGGGGTACATTTTTAAAAAAAAAGCGCGAGCGTGTAATTTTGTTCGTGCACGAGGCGCAAACAAAAGTACGCCGGATTTCAATAGATACACGCGTAGCCGCGCGTATCTTTTAAAATCCGGGGTCGGCACGCACAAGGGGGTGCACATTTATGCACCTTGCGCGCGCCGAGCCCTGTGCGCACTGCCCTTTCCCTCCGCCTCCCCCCACCTTCCCCTCCCTAACCCCCCCCCCCCCACCTTTATCGCAAAAGTTACGCCTGCTTGAGGCAGGCGTAACTCGCGCACTGGTGGCCCGCCGGCGCGCCATCACCCGACCCGGGGGCTGGTCTGGAGGCCTCGGCCACGCCCCCCCAGAACGCCCCCGGGCCGGCACCATGCCCCCCGGAACGACCCGAACGTCGCACCGCCTCCCAACACGCCCCCCTAGCAAAGCCCCGGGACTTACTTGTGTCCCGGGGCTTGCGCTCAGCGCGCGCAGGGTTTTGTTTTGTTTTTTTAAGGGTTACGCGCATAACCCTTTTAAAATCCACCCCTAAGGGCAACACGGAGTAAATGGGATCTGGCATGTCCAGGCAAAGGCCTTGCTCCAGTCATTTTGATGGGGACATTGCTCTAGAAATTGGCTGTGGTAAGTGAAGTATATCTCCTTCTATCCCTGACGATCTTCCCAAAAGTATGGAACTAGTGATTTAGTGAACAGCTATATCAAAAGCACTGTGGCCTGGTGCATCTAAATTGCAGTAGCTTGCTCCAATGTACAAGGCATCAAAGGAGGGAGCACTGATGGCACTGAGACTAGATGCTTTTTCAGAAATGGTGGTGCCACTGCCTCCGAAAAGTGGCATTTCTTCTTTTCGGTAGATCATGAGCTTCACAACTTCTTTTGTTTGCTTGACCCCACTTTAGCCTGCTCCAGCAAGGGAGAAGATTCTTGAGAAGCTCCTGCTTAATTCAGTACCCAGGAAGGAGGAAGGGCGGTAGCTCATCAATTCCTCCATTTCCTAGGCCCTGGACCTCTGAGAGCACGGAGACATGTAGCCACAATGATAGCAATTTGCCTGGTCATGGTTTGGTCTTATTTGTCCTAGGCAGGAGTAACAAATATCATGTCCATTTGTAATGGACGTTTTCCTACCGCATACACAATCTTTGAAGCCACTAATGGTGGGCTTCTTGGTGTTAGACATCCTGTGAAGAATTCTGTTTATTTTATAGCACTGAGAAGTGCTGTTTGGGAAGCTGTCAAGGCAGCAAGGCAATGAAGTAACTGAAATTTTTAAAAAGAATGAATATACTAAAGATATAAAATAAGAAAAAAAATATCAGAAAGACGGGGTATACGTCCGTGCTGATGCTCAAATGAAAAAAGACTGAGGGCCCATGAGGCAATGCCCACACAGGAACTCCCACACATTCTCAGTAAAGCAAAAGCTCCATGAGCTAAGACAAAAGAGTTCGTTCAGAGCAGTCAGATGACGCTACCCACGAGTCATGGCTAATTCAGTCTGCTTGTCGACCGAGAAAGAAGGTGACCTAATACCAATGAGAAATATGCAAGTCTCTATGAAGCAGACTGTTGTCTTTCCTTTATTCTCCCAAAATGGTAACGAGAACACTCAGCACTTCTGCAAAGTCCCTAAGCAGAGAGGTCTCATTATCAAAGCAATGAAGCTCAAGACAGAAGAACTCGAACTCCCAACTGTGCCATCAGCTGACTGTGGAATAGAGGCCTTAAATTTATCCACATGCAATTAGCACAACACTATTATAGCACCTTTCCTTCTCCACTTACCCTCTGTTAAGCAGATAAGTAGCCCTAGAGGTGGCTGTAAGCAAGTTTCAGATGTATTAAACTGACAAGCGTACTAGGATCCTGATGAAGTAAAAGATGCTATATGAAGCCAAATTATTATTTCATGGCACATACACTGAGGTACAGATTCTCCAACCAGCAACCTGCTATCTTGGAAGAAATAAATGGAGACCAAGTGAGAATTCTTTCACATTTCCTACAACTCCTGATATTTAATACATTTGAAAGATAAAATCTGATCACAAGCCAGACACTTACATCTCTCCAAAACAAGGGACATGGAATCTGTGGATACAGGCCTTACCAGTCGCTGTAACACCTGGAAGGAAGAAAAGATAGATCAGCATAGCTCTGGTGCCCCACTGCACAGATTCTGCTGTTTTATACATCGTTGTGCTCTTTTAAGCCACCGCTAGCTATTCCTATATATCAACATTTCCTAACTGAAATATGACAAGACTATTCCAGAGCCTATTCACTTGGACTGTAAAACCAATGGCTCTTTGTTTTACAGTAATTTATCCTTGATCAGTTTCCATCTTAAATCACTGGAATATCTATTTAGTATTCTGCAGAGTTCTTCAAGTAAGACTTTGTAAATGCGTCCATAATATTATAGGTCCCTATCACATTCATTTTTCTGTAGTAAGCTGCCCATGTCTTTTTTTTTTCCCATTTAAAGTTTATTGTGGTATATCAGTTATAATAAACATCTCAATGACATACATCCAATAACCAGCAAACTACCACTAAACCTTTTATCATAACGTATACTTATTTTTATTTAGATTTTTATATTCCACTTTTCGCACTATTTTCAGCGCTTCAAAGTGGATTACATTCAGGTACTGAAGGTATTTCCCTAATCCCAGAGGGCTCACAATCTAAGTTTGTACCTGAGGCAATGGCGGGTGAAGTGACTTGCCCAATGTCACAAGGAGCAACAGTGCGACTTGAACCCTGGTCTCCTGGTTCGTAGTCTGCTACTCCAACCACTAGCCTATTCCTCCATGTATACATGCAAAGCATATACAGCACTTATCTACATACTTAAATATACAACCCTCCACCCCCCTCCCTTTTTCCAGAAATCTAAAGATTGCGAAAACAAAGCTCTCAGAAACTGCTAACATAAAACTGATCGCATACCCCCAAATCTTGATAAAGTATCAGTCACATTTAAAATAATTGATTTGAGAGAATAAAGGATTAATAATAATGATTATAAGTTTCGAATATAAAGATTATGTAAATTCCTGCCCGATTGCTTATATTTGCATCACTATAAGCAAACCAGAACCAACAAAACTGGGGCTACACCTCCCCATCCCTTCCTCCCCCCCCCCCCCCATTTACCTAGCATTATAAAAGAAGACAAAAAACATGAAAAAGAAAGAGGAACATGGGCCTAAATATCCACTGTAGCTTCCTAAACCTAGTTGTATTCATGGCTTTTCATAACCCATCCTATACAGGGATCCCACTTCTCAAATTTATCTAACTTCTTATGTCGGAATTGCGGTTAACCTATTCAAGTAATAAACTCTACCCAATCTCTGTACTATCTTCTGGACAGGAGGTAATTCAGACGCTTTCCAAGCATAAACAAGTTTGCATCTGGCTGCTATAATTATTTGCCCGTGTCTTCTACACTCCCTAGACAAGCCCATCGGTCCAATTCCCATTAAACTCTTACCTAAAATAAATACACAGTCTAATTTTCAATAACTTTACATAAGTCATCAAATGTGAATGTAAGTAGGCCAATGGAGATTTATACTAGATTTTTACAGAAGCCACAGAGTTTATAAAATACCAAATATTTCTGCCCCAAAAGCACATATTTGTAATTCAAATTTTTACTGTACTACTTGTTACAAACACAAGGTTATGATGTAAACAGATTCCAAATACAAAGCAAGGAATCAAAGAATGAGTGAAACATGAAAGGCTCGGAGTTTTCAAAATACAATATCCCCCCATAGGCATATATGTGTAATGCAGGAAAATGCATACTTCTCTACCTCTTTTATATAAATACGTACGTATATTTTACGCATGTAATGAGCCTGAATTATAAGCAAAATCATGCATTTTATTAAGAACGCACGTACTCCGCTTCTGAAAATACTTGTGCACATACTTGCAATCACCAGTTCACCAACACCTCTACCAGTTCGCCCAGACCCCCCACCCAAAAACTGCAGACCAAAAAAAAAAAAGGTGTAACTTATAATTTCACTTCCGCGACTTAATTAGGAGGTGTAAAAATGCACGGACAAGTTTGGTTACATGGAAGTTGATATTCAAAACTGATAACCTAAAAGTTATCCGTCTAAATGGCCTACCCAGCTATATTCAGCCTTTATCTGGCTAAATTCTAGCCAGGTAATAACTTAGGAGACTAGAATTTAGCCAGATAAGTCAGCAGTGCTCTGGGAGCATACCTGGGAGGAGTCAATTTAGCCGGCTAACACCGATATTCACAGTTAGCTGGGTAAGCCTGGTCGGGTCAAAGAGCTGTCAAAGTTAGCCAGCTAAGTACTTAAGATAGCTGGCTATATTCAAATGTGCGGCTGCACTACTAATATGCCTCCAAAGTTAGCAGGTTAAGTTTATTCAGCTAACTTTGCTATCCGGACCGTGTCTGAATATAGATTTTATAGCATATACTGCTTAAATAATAGCAACTTATGTGCATACTTCCGAACCCTGCTCCCAAAACACCCCTAAATTGCATACTCATGTTTCCAAAACAGCATAGATGTATGTACATGCTACTTACATGCATGTCAATTTTACATGCAGAAACCTTTTGAAAATTAACCCGTCTTACATACATTTAATACAACCAAAATTATTAATGTAAATATCCACCTAGTATTTATTTTTGCTACCCAATCTCATGATCAACATGTTTCACTAAAAGGGAAGTCTTGCCTTGTCAATCTATTAAATTTTAAGAAAGTGTAAATAAACGTGAGGATAAAAGGGACTAGTTGATATAGTGTATTTGGATTTCCGCATTGCATTTGATAAGAAGCTCCTCATGAGAGACTCCTCAGGAAACTAAAAAACCATGAGCTGCCTTTGGTGCAGCACACAGATTCCTACCACACATGCTAAAAATAATTGAACTCCTGATGCAGTAAGCAAATGGCATGCTAATGCATCAGGAGTTAAAATGTGTACAAACTTGAATATGTACACAGACGACATGCTTAGAACACATAACATGATTTATGCGCACAGAATATATTTTCTGCACAGCAAACATTTTCCTGAGCACAAATGGTATCTTCTTCAAACAAAGCATGTTTTGCACACACAAAATATGGTTAATGCACACAAAATGTGATTTAGGTGCATAAATCACGATTTGTGCGCATAAAAGTTGTGCTCGATAAGTTCTGTGCACCAAACATGAGTTAGACACATACATAATGCTCCCAAAAAAGTGTTAGATGCATGTGTTGTACTCCAAAGAGTTGTGACAGCAACAAACTCAGGTAGCTGGATCGATGTAAAAAAGGACTTTATTGAATCTTGCCCAACTCTGGCAGCGTTTCGCTCAAAGAGCTGCCTCAGGGGCTGGTATAAACAAATAAAAGTACACACATACATATAAAATTGAGACAACAGATAAAATGAATTACAAAAATTATATATATATATAAATAATAAAACATTTTATGTGCATAAATGCAAAGCACAGGACCCCAACACCACGAATTCCAAGTTCAATTCTATAAACCATTACTAGCCCCAGAAACTTTACTCCATTTCTCACCATGTGGGGAGTAATAGTTAGCCCCTCGATTAATAGGGCTGTAATCTGTACCTATAGTTTTTGTGCATAAACTCTTTGCTACGTTGGAAGAACAGTTCTACGCAGAAAAGCGTGCACAACCTAGCACACCATAATATAGCGGCCATGGATTGGTTAGAAGACAGGAAACAGAATTTAGGACTAAATGATCAGTTTTCCAAACAGAGAGAAGTCAATAGCAGAGTACCCCAGGGATATGTACTGGGACCTGTGCTGTTTAACATTCATAAATGATCTGGAACGGGAGCAATGAGTAAGGTGATCAGATTTGCAGATGTTGGAACATAAGAAATGCCATACTGGGTCAAACCAAGGGTCTATCAAGCCCAGTATCCTGTTTCCAACCGTGGCCAATCCAAGTCGCAAGTACCCAAACATTAGATAGATCACAAGCTACTTTTGCTTAATTACCATAGTAGCGGTTTATGGATTTAACCTCTAGAAACGTATCCAAACCTTTTTTAAACCCAGTAACACTAACTGCTGAAACCACATCCTCTAGCAATGAATTCCAGAGTTTAACTATGGCTGAGTAAAAAGAATTTTCTTTGATTTGTTTTAAATGAGCTACTTGCTAACATCATGGAGTGCCCCCTTGTCCTTCTATTATCTGAGAGAGTAAATAATCGATTTACATTAACTTGTTCAAGTCCTTTCATGATTTGTAGACCTCTGTCATATCCCCCCTCAGTCGTCTCTTCTCCAAACTGAACAGCCGTAACCTCTTCAGCCTTTCCTCATAGGGCAGCCATTCCATGCCCCTTAATATTTTGGTTCTTCTTCTCTGCACTTTCTCCAGTGCAGCTATATCCTTTTTGAGATGTAGTGACCAGAACTGCACACAGTATTCAGTGAGCGGTCTCACCATGGAGCGATACAGAGGCATTATGACATCCTCTTTTTATTTTCCATTCCCTTGCTAATAATTCCTAACATTCTGCTTGCTTTTTTGATTGCCACAGCACACTGGGCCGACAATTTCACAAGGACCGTGCAAGACTGGGAAACTAAGCATCTAAATCGCAGATGAAAGTGGTGTGGACAAGTACAAAATGATGCACTTAGAGAAATAATCGCAATTATAGGTATATAATGCTGTGTTCTCTATTAAGAATCCCCATCCAGGAAAAGGACCTCCAAGTCCTTGTGGACAATACTTGAAATCCTCAGATCTTTGTGAGGGAGCAGTCAAAAATAAAAAATAGAATATTTAAGAATTATTTGGAAATGAAGAGAGAACAAACAGAAATCATATTGCCTCTGTATCAGTCCATGGTGCGATCACATCTCAAGTACTGAGTACAATTCTGGTCACCCCCATCTAAAAAAATAAACAAAAAAACATAGTAGAACTAGAGAAGTTACAGAGAAAAGCAAGAAAAATGAGAAAGGGGATGAAACGGCTTCCTTATAAAGGAAGGCTAAACAGATTAGGGCTCTTCAGCATGGAAAAGAGAGGGGTTATGATAGAAGTTTATAAAATGATGAATGCAGTGGAATGGGTAAATAGTGGATGGTTATTTAAATGTTCAAATACTACTAAAAGGAGGAGGCATTTCATGAAACTAACAACCAGAAGATTTGAAAATTTTCAGAAAGTATTTTTTCACTTAATTGTGCTGTGGAATCTGTGCCAAATGACATGATCGAGGTAATTAGCATAGCAGGGTTTAAAAGAGGTTTGGACAAGCTCCTAGAAATAGTGAGCTCCAATTGAGCTCACGATCCCATTGCAGCCTCACACTACCTCCCGACCGATGAGACTAGGTCAGAGGCACTCTACAGGCCCATCCTGTCAAAACAACACTAAGTAGAAGAGCTCTTTCCACCGCTGGCCCTATACATTGGAACTCACTCCCACCAGACCTCAGGCTCGAACAATCGACATCCACCTTCAAAAAAAGACTTAAGACCTGGTTGTTCAACCAAGCAGTCTCCTAACCCAATTATCCTATTACAGATCCCTACGGAAGACCCTTCCCCTTGACATATCCACAACATCCCTCCAACACTAATAATCCATTCGCTTCAGCTCACTCTCCCAGTGAACGTCATGACAGTTAGCTTTAGGCCTCGCCAAGACAGGCCCAACGATTTCACACATTGTTCCTCCAAGTTCTTTGTATATAAATTGTATTCTCCCTGTTCATTGTAAGTTATTATCCAAGTTTCATTCACCCTGTTCTATGTAAGACATTATACTTTATACTGTCATTGTAATTGTTGAAATGTGATCCGAAGTGATTAGTAACTCTGTTACCTGAACTGCGGTATATAAAACTGTTAAATAAATAATAAATAGAGGAAAAGTCCATAAACAATTACTAGCCAGGTAGTCTTGGAAAAATCATTGTTTATGCCTGGGAGTGTGCAACAAGAAATAGATCTACTTGTGGGATCTGCTGGGTACTTGTGACCCTGGGCTTCAAGGACCTTGACCTTATCCAATATGCCATTTCTCATGTTCATGGTGACCTCAGTTCCGCAGGTATGGGGCAGCCTTCACTTATGGGCAGTGAGTGGAAAGGGCCACCTTTATATGGGATAGCAAGGGAGGGAGAAACACTAGGATCAAACAGACATGAAACTTTCTCCAAACACAAACATTAAAAACGCACCCCCTCCCTCCCCCTATCACCCCAACTTATTCCTACCTGGCACACTGGCCTCTGCAGCATTCTGCCAAGCTTTCACACGTTTGTGTTTTACCACTGTATCTAGAAGAATATAAAGGCTTGTTACACAGTCGTACACGGCAATTCAATATTCATAGTTGGTATTACAGTAGTGTTTTAACATGCAAGTCAGATTAATTATAAATCATTAATAAAACTATGCTAGAACATTATAATTGCTTCAATAACTCAGTATCCTTATGTAGTGTCCATCACATTAAAATATATCACAAAACATTGTTATACAATTATGCAGATACTTGGAATATTTTTTCACTTAAATAATACATCAGAGAATTTCAGAACCTCAACTAGATTGTTAATACAGATGTAAGCTTTGCAGGGCCGCCTATAAAGACAATATGGCACCTAGTCTCTACATCCGTTTTCAAATCCTGGTCCGATTTTGCCTGCAGTTATTAGAGAACAATTATTTACCCTTTCAAATAGTACTAGGTCTAGAGGATGCTCCATGAAACTAAATGTTAGCAGATTTTAAACAAATTTAAGGAAGTATAATTTTCAGTCAACACACAATTAAATGTGGAATTTCCTGTATAGCTGGATTTAAAGGAGAAATTTAGTCTTGCCTGTTAATTTTCTTTGCTTGAATCGTGATAGACCAGTCCAGATACCTGGGTTTATGCCATCCTACCCAGCAGATGGAAAACCAAAACTATTCTGTAATATCAGCACTACTATAAAGGGTGGAGCAGCGCACGCACACACACGCCAGTATTCTTAAGTCAAAGCAATGAAGTAGTAAAAAGCCCTGAGAAAAACAGACTACACAAAATCCTTTAGCAGCAAACCTGCTTTCAGGATTCCAATGGGAAAAAGAAGTTAAAAAAATAAATAGGATCCAGAAAGGAGACATGAGAATCCGCAGACTCTCTCCAAAGAAAAACTGAAACCTTCAAGTCCCAAGAGGCTCTCTATCAACAATTAGCCCAAATGCAATCACTAACTTCCCAGGAGTGTCTGACCTAGCAGGATTCAAGGAAAGCAAATTAAAAGGCAAGACTCAATTTTTCCTTCCCTGTCATCCTGCTAGACCAGTCCAGATGCATGAGAATTATCCAAGTCCATTCTAATGTGGGTGGGATGAAGACAGGACTGCTCCAAGAACACATGCCCCAAACACAGCATCTCATTTAACTAGCACATCTAGCCTGTAATGCTTAGCGAACAAGTATAAGGAAGACCAGGTGACTGCCTTACAAATATCCTTCAGAGAAATTGCTGACTACTTCACCTAAGAGGAACTCAGAGCCCTTCTAGAATGAGCACAGGGTATCTGGAGCCTGTTAACCCTTCAGCAAATATGCTGAGGAGATCGTGTCTTTAACCAATCTTAAAGAGGATTTTGAATCTGCATCCCCTTTGCAAAGTCCACAAAAAAAAAAACCCAAACACACAGCCTTTTGGACTTTCTAAAGGGATTAGTCACCTTCACATATCCCAGATGAATTTTATGAACACTCAAAAAAATGGAGCAATCTGTCCCTGCCATGACATTTCCTTTTTGGGAACCCAGGAAGAGAAATCATTTGGTTTAAATGAAGAAAATAAAGAGACACAACCTTGGGTAAGAAAGATGATACTGAATGAAACAAAACCAACCAAGAGGAAAAACACCAGGTGGGGGGTTCTGTGCAAGATAAGGTCTATAATTATTAAATATACCTAGCTGAACATGTCATGTAGGGCCCAATACTGAAAGCTGGCAATCTAACCCCCGCATTCATCATTCCGCTATAGCGGAATAAGGAGAGACAGCGATATCGAGCAGGTAGCCACATCGCGGTGGGCATTTTCACCTACCGTGATTGCAGCCAAACTGCACACTATCACCCCCGTAGTGACAATGGAAAAGGTGTAGGTATTTCCAGTGATAATGTCCGAAACATTATTGCCCGCAGCTCTACCGGCCCCTCATTTTCCTAAAGCCTGCCCAAACTCCTCCTCTTTCTCTCAATTAAATGTTCTATTTGCAACGTGATAACAGCCCATTGCGATTTTATAAATGAACCTGTAAGTAACTTGGCCGGATATAACTTATCTGGCTAGGTTACATGGAATGTTCAATGGCATCGCTATGTAACTGAATATATGCATATAAATTCGCACTTAGCCATATGTGTTACAGCTGGCTAACTAAGACCTGCTCTATGGCAGGTCTAACATAGCCGATTAATTTATGCAGCTAAGACTGAATATCACTACTTAGCCGCATAAGTTATGCGGTTAAGTCGCTCTGCCCCAATCCATCTACTGCCCGCCTACAACTTAAGCGGCTAACTTTTTAGTCATATAAGGGATTTACGCAGCTAAGCAACAGCTGCTGAATATAAGTGCATATTCAGCAGTTGCTACTTGACCACATAAGTCCTAATTATTCAGCTAAGAAGTGCTGAACGCACTTTGAATATGGGGCCCATAGTTACTAGAAATATAGAGGTAATATTCAGTCACTGGCAGGATTGCAAAATTAGCCGGATATGCTTAGCTAGCTGACGGGTATTCAGTGGCACAACCGCACCACTAAATATACCTATCTTAAGGTTAGTTACATAAGTTTACCTTGGCTATCTTTACAACTACTTTATGGCACGACCAGAATTTATGTATTTTATTTAAGCCTTTTATATACTGTTCCAAAAATAAATCAAAATGGTTTACAAAAACAGCATTGAATTACAATGTAGAAAGATAATAAATGGTCCAAGAAAACAAACCGGCAACCGATCCAAAACGGCTGATAGCAACAATCACAAGGAGTAGAATCGGTATAAAAATGGACTTTATTGAATCTTGCCCAACTCTGGCCGGGTTTCGCTCATCAAGCTGCCTCAGGGGCTTGAGAGCCACTTGAGTTGGCTCAGATTAGCATGGATCTCTCATATCATACTTTAAAGAAACATCAGCAAAAACTAGCTACTCGCTGCTCAACACAAAATTTTGTGTTGAGCAGCAAGTAGCTAGTTTTTGCTAATCTGAGCCAACTCAAGTGGCTCTCAAGCCCCTGAGGCAGCTCGATGAGCGAAACTCGGCCAGAGTCGAGCAAGATTCAATAAAGTCCATTTTTATACCGATTCTACTCCTTGTGATTGTTGCTGAAAGATAATAAATTTCAAACTGCAATAATATAAAAGTATGAACAATATATAAGATTAAGGGAGTTAATTACAACAATGGAAAAAATTTCAATGAATTATTTATGTAGAAGATTTAAAAAAGTATTCAAGCCAAAGAAAAGTAATTGTGAGATCAGTCTTTTTACTAAGTATATCTGAATGAATTTAAGTGAGATTATAGGCTTTTTGGAAGAGCCGTGGCTTTTAGATCTTGTTTGAATTTCTTTTTTTCTGTTGTTAGTCTTAGTGGACTAGGTAGTGGGTTCCAAAGTTTGGGACCGGCAATAGAAAACAGACGATCTCTGATTTGCGTAAGATAAGCGGTATTGTTGGGAAATATTGAAAGAATGCCTTGGTTTTGGAATCTAAGGTCTCTTGTTGGATTGTAGAGTTGTATTGAAATTCCGGGAGGAGACGAGTCAATGTTATTGAATTAGCCAGGTTAAGTTATTCAGCTAACTTAACTCCACTCTATAATGCCCCAATGACACCTGTATGTAATCCAGCTAATTTCAGATGGATAATAAGTTATCAGCTACACTTTAGCTGGATAAGTGGGGGGAATATTCAAAGTTGGTATTTCATCAGATAGCTCACAAGTTATACACCTAAATGCCACTGAATAGATCCTATAGTCTTTAAGGAAAGATTATTTAAAGAAGCACGCTTAAAATGCCTATCAAAGCACTAAGAACTAGAATATGATCCAATTGGGAACTAAAACCCTAAAAGGAAGACAAATATTTTAACCCCTCAAAGCAAGCGAGAGAGGGGGAAGCCACCAAGATCCCCTGAATCCAACCCCTGTAACAGGAGACAATTTCCTGAGAATTTGTGTCATTTATTATTTATATACCTACTTATCAGACCACGGTCTGTGCAAGTTGGTGAACAAGCACAATAAACTCAGGGTTATGAAGCTAAATAATATTTACACAATTAGCTTCCAAAAAACCTAATTAGAATACAAGTGATAAAAATTACAATTCTTACAAAATGAGAACTTTTTAAATTTTCTTAGTATTTCAAAATCATGGAGGAAGAGATCTCACAAAATTGAGCCAAACTGTCAAAAGACCTGAAAGAACTCTTACATCACATTTTTAAAATATTTAAATGTGTTCAAGTGAACTGAATAAAGTAAACTATTAATTTCTTCCTACATTGCTTTTATGCATAAAAATTTACAGATATGCTGTACCTCTCTCTTCTGAGTCTTGATTATTCAAACATAGTAACTGTTTTTGACATCTTGTAACCACAAAATAAAAATAACCTCTTCTGAAGCATAGTATATTCAGGCTTCCTGCTTAGCTATAAGAACAGTGCCAATTTTGCAGTGCATAATGTGTTGACATTTTGTAATTTTTATCACTTGTACCTTCTATTATAATTAGATTTTGTAGAAGCTAATTATTATGCCAAGGTGGTGAACAATACACATGAAAATATACATCATTTAAAATATATAAATTAAAACGCTCCCTCAAATCATTCATCATAGGAACTGCTACACCAGAACCATGCCTCATCAACTCAACCCCCTTACAGAGAACATCCCTCAAAGACCACTCCCTTTTTAACTCACCCACCTGGAAACAGCCATGTTTTCCATAAACACCAACAAATTCAAGTGGGAGCTAATGGCTAACCCCTTGTCCAATCCCTTTTGGAGGAAGGACAGAATGAATAAAATAGCAGCACACCAGGGCAAAATAGACAAGACAGGTTTTTACAACAATCCTCAAAGAGATGGCAGACCCAAACATAAGCCAACAAAGTGGAATTCTTACAGGATGTCAGCAAAGCAGAAATCACTTTGGAAGAATACATCTTCCTGGGCACATGAACCCTTTCAAAGATCAGGCCATAAGACAAAATGGAACCTGACTCTCCATCCAGATCAGGTCTTTGATTAATGGGTAATGATCAATGGGCAGATGGAGGAGGATACAATCCTGCAAATTCACCAGATCCACATATGGTCTTTTTGGCCAATCTAGAGCTACCAGGAGATAGTTTATTATTCTCAGAATGCAGCCAATGAAAAGCCAAAGAGGAAAACTAAAGAAGTTCATCCTCTGGCCATGACTGGATTAACACATCAATTCCACTGGAATCCCATTCCTTACAGTTGTTGAAAAATCTGTTCACTATGGAGTTCTTGCAAGTCACTGTCGGGTCCATGCAAGGGAAGCCTCCACCAGTCTATTATCTTCTGAAAGGCTTCCTGGTTGAACTCCTACTCTCTGGGGTCCAGTGTATTCCTGATAGGGAAGTCAGCCTGGATATTTTTTAATCCAACAATGTAAGCTGCTGAGAGTTGTAAGAGCTTCGGCTCTGCCAACTGAACAGCAGTCTTGCCTCTTAGGTCACCATCAGGTTCTGAGTATCCCCTATGCCTATTGATATAAGCTACTGTTGTAGCAGTATCTGATAGCACCCAAAATGACATTTCCAGTCGCTTAAGGTAGGAAATGTAAGCGCCAACCTGATAACCCTGGTTTCCAACTTGTTTATGGACCAAGAGGCCTCCTTCTTGGACCTGAGTCCCTGAGCTACCTGATCACAAACAATGGACTTCCTAGTCTAACAGGCTCACATCTGACATGACCACAATCCATCTGGGAGTGCTCCATGCTCGTTAGCCTCAAAAAAGAGTTATGAGTACTGCCATCAAGACAGATTCTCTCTCGCAGAGAGAGGAAGAGGAAGACTAGCATAGTAGTCCTGTGATTGTGGGGACAAGACCACCTGAGGCCGCATGTAAGCTCTGGTCCAAGAAACCAAGTCCAGAGTCGCAGCCATGGAAATGGATATAATCCCAATCCCTGGGAGCCTTCCAAGAGAGCAAGGACAGCACATGAGCTAGTAATTAGCTATTCTATCCTTTGTCAAGCAGACTTAGCCAATTCTGGATACTATAAAAACACTAGGAAGGAATCAAATTCCTCTTCACAAGATTTCCTACCCATTCTAAACACACTTCAAAGACATACTAAATGGACTCCCTCACACCTATCTACCCTTAAGTCTGACTACTTAACAAAAAAACGCAAAGGAAGGAAAAAATATTTCTGACTTGGCTTCTTCCCATTACTGTTGTGGTCCTGGGCTGGACTGTCAGGATTCAAGAAAAGAAAATTAACAGGTGGACTTAAATTTTTCCTTCCTTATCTTCCTGCCAGACCAGACTACACGAGTGAGATATGCCCAGACAGTGCCCATCCCAGGTGGGACATGACCACAATCGCCTCCAGAAAGCTAGTGCCAAATACAGAGTCCTCCTTCACTTGGATGTCCAACTTAAAGTGCTTAAGGAGTGCCCTACACGTTCTGCGGCAAGACCAGTCAATGCTCTGCCCATGACAAGGCTTATGCCCGCACAGAATTTTTCTTTTTTGTATAATTCACTCTTTATTAATTTTTACTTAAAGTAAGCATACATCTTACTCCATACAGAAAAAAGAAAATGTAACATTAATAATAAGCTCACTAATACAATCTGAGGTAAATAAAAAGTTATATCACTTTTCTTAAAGGTATATTTATAAGAAAAAGGGGGCCCAATAATCCAGAGGGGAGTATTAAAAGGAAAAATACATTAGAAAAACAAGCTTAGCGGATACAGTGAATAAACAGATAATTGATTATCTTGGGGATCTGTTTCCCCAGGACTGGTGCTCACACTCCTGGCGTTTATAAAGGATTTCAATTGTTCCGGCAGTGTGAAAACAAAACATTCATCTTTACCTCGGATAATACATCTGCAAGGATATTTCAAGACAAACATATAGCCCAGAAGTAATACTTGAGATCTCATAATAAGAAAATCCCTCCTCCTTATTTGGGTTGCCCTAGAAAAATCAGGAAATATTTTAACAGCTTGATCATAAAAAGTAAGAGATATTTTTAAAGTACCTTTTCATTACTTCATTCAGGTCATATTATGCCACAAAGGACACAAGAAGTGTTGAAGCACAGAATGTTTTCTAAGACCCTCCGGTACTGGTCTGACTTGTGCAATGTAAACTGAGGTAATAGCCTCCTTGATCCATCTTGCAATAGATGCCTTTGAGGCTGTCTTGCCTTTCCATTGTTCCTTGAACAGGACAAACAACTTGTCCATCCTCTGGAAATAATTCATGGCCTTCAGGTAACCTTTCTCACGCCCAGAAAGTGCAAATTCCTTCTGAAGCCTGTACATACCTGTTTCCTGAATGCAGGCAGGGAAATCACCTAGTTCAGATGGAAGTCCACGACTACCTTAAGTAAAAAAAGAAGGGACATCAAATAGGGGTCTTTGCATGACAGTGCTTGAAGCTCCAAAATTCTTCTGGCCAAACAGAAGTCACTAAAAATATATATTTTTTAATGTCAAGCTTTTGAGTTCCCATGATGGGACTAGTTGGCGGTCATACGTTTCACCCCCTTAAAAAGCCCATTGTCCCCACAGGACAACAGGGCTGCAGCTTATACTTACTTTATCTGTTCAATCATTTAATTAGTATTAAAGAACATATAAACAGAAAAACTTAAAACAATAACAAACAGAGGAAAATATATAATCATAATGTAAAAAAAGAAAAATCATACAATATTCATAACAGGAGCATTCAAATACAAAAATTAGAGCCAGGAAGTCTTCAATAGGTTTCCAAATAGCATGGAGTTTAGCCTGATGTCAAAATCTATCATTAACTACGGATTCATACTTTTAGATCATATAAACAGTATTCCACCAAACGAAAATATTCTGAAGACTGTGGTACCACATTTACTTTCAGTGAGTTTAATGCTAACCTTTTGTCCAAGTCTTCTTACAAGAAGTCGAGAATTGAAATTACCTGAGCTTGGAAAAGAGAAATAGCGAGCTCTGAACGTAAAAATACCTTTGGCCTAGATCAGACCTCAAAGGTTCTCTATACTCTGATATATAGTAGTGGTGGACTTCTTCCTTGCTTTCAGAATCATCCTTATTATCCTTACTATTACTTATTATTACGAGTAACCATATTTTAGCAACCTTCTCCTCCTTTCAATAGCCAGACCATAAGATAGAACAGAGCTGTCTTCCATTATCGCCAATCCTTGCCTCAGGAGACCTCTGCCTGCAGACAGCCTGAGTGGTTCCTCCCTCTTTAGTCTGACTAGATCTGCATACCAGAGACATCTTGCCCAGTCTGAAGCTACTAGAATCACTTATCCATGGTGAGATGCAATCTTTTGTAGGACTTGCCATATCATGGGAAAGGGTGGGAATATATACAGTAATTTTTCTGGAGGCCATGGTTGGGCCAGGGCATCTATACCGCTTGAGTCCGCTTGCGTATGAAAAAAAATTTTGTCTTGGTGTTTCCACGGGTTGCCATCAGGTCCCATTATAAAGGACCCTATCAAACCACGATCGCTACAAAGCCTGAGTCTGCTAATTCCATTTCCCCCAATCTAGGGTGTACTAGCTCAGGAAGACTGCTTGCACATTGTCCACCCCTGCTATATGCACTCGAGAGGTCCTGGCCCTCTTTGCCGGTCTTGAGCATGCCGAAGGCCCCTGTACAGTTTTAGTTTTCTTGGCCTTATAAGCTTTATGTAACAGGAGAACAAATTCAGAATAGAAGGAAGATGAAGAATCTGAATTCCCCTGGGAATCATCCTTGCCTGCTGCATGATCGCCCCCAGCCTCCTGACCTCCCCCGGAGGCCCTAACAACAGAGGACAATGGAGGAGGAAAATCCCCTTCCTCCTGCGCAGCTCATGAGGCAGCTGAGGATTTGGACAAAATGGCCACCATTCCCACACTCAATAGGAAGGAAGGGGGTCATCCACTGGCTGCCTCACTGAAGAGAGCCTCTCAGGCCCACTGTGCCCGACCAAAGCTGCTTTCACCCTACCCAAGGTATCCTCTCCTCCAGAAAGACACCAGGAGCATTGGTCCTCACGGGAGAAACATGCTCACGTGCATCTCCACAAATAGAGCAGTACAACCCACTCGGCATGGAAAAACGTGGCGCCGAGTCACAGCAGCAAAAAAAAAACCCACAAACATCGGAGGAATGGAAAAATAAAAGTAGACCTGCCCAATCGCCTGCGATGCAAGAATCGGTGCAAGTCTGCTGTCCCACCTCAACCCCCTTTCGCTTAGACTTCTCTCTTTTTTTTTTTTTTTTACCAAAAACTTTAAACAGAGAATCAAATTAACAAAATTATCACTTCCCTTAAAAGAAGACTGGCAGCAGGCTCTGTTCCTCCTTCAGGGTGAGGGAACTGGAGCCTCCAGCTATCTACCCTGTCCGGTAACAAGGGGCCGAGCAACCAAGGGTCCCCAACCCCTGCTCATCGCCTCACAAACCAGGGTGGATGGCCCCACCAGGACCTAACAACTCCCTGGGAGGCAAGCGAAATTGGTGCTTGAGTCGTCTTTTTTTTTTTTTTATCTCAGACTGCAGGATTTGCACCTCCACCATCTGCTGGAGACAGAAATTCTGAGGGACTGCAAGTGGCACCTTGTGTTAAGTGTCTGTAAAACTCTGTCTCCATCTGCTGGAGGGGAGGCAAAACCCAGGAGTCTGAACTGATCTGGGTACGCACAGGGAATCATCATCATCACAGACCCAAAATCACAGGCCTTTAATGATAACATGAACAAAGAAAGCCATGATGCTCGTTTCCTTTCTTCCTCTTCGAGATGGAAGGAGGCGATAACTGTATGGAGAGAGAGCCAACTTGAGGCGCCGTCGCCACACAGTTGAAGGAGGGAGAGTCGCTGCCACTGTGCAGAAGAAAAGGGCCACTGTGGCAGAAGCCTGTGATAGCTGATGCCTGGGCTGGAGGAGGTAAGAGAGCGGATACTGCGGTCTGGCTGGGAGTGTGCTGGCTTCAGCATTTTATCTATTATGCTCACAAGCTACATAAAAATCTGCTACATATAACAAGCATTGTAAAGCTTTAGTGTTTGTTTTTTTATCTATCACCAACCCAACCTCTGTTTCCTTCTATTAACAACATCAACAACCGACAGGGCAGGCAGCTTCGACCTCATAAAAAACACAGGAGTTCGGGCAGACCCGATAAGTATTTAAAATAAGGTGCAGGAAAGCTAAAGCAGGTTGGGTTGACCGCCAGGGGGAGGACATTAACTTTAAAAGAACTCAACGGACACAGTTCACTGTTGAATAAGCAATACATAGTTGCATTAGAGAAAAGAAAAATTAAAAATCAAAAAACAAAATATTGAAGAATAAAGCCGGTAGCTATTGAAAGAGGCTCACAAAGGGTTCCCTCAGATATAATGACCGCACATTACCACATATCAGGGAGTTTCCTTGATGGTCTGTTGTTGATGGGTTTTTTTTTTTTTTTATCTAGCCTGGGAGAACAAGTTGTATTGTCCTTCCTTCCTTGCGGCAACAACCTGACCACAGTTTCAAGGGAATACCCCACCCCCATAACTGAAGCTCTCAGGAGGAACCCTACACACACACACACATTCCCTGACTGGAGCTCTGAAGGGGACCTTCCCACACACCCTGGTCCCTTGGGTGAGAGCTACAAATGTGACCCTACATAAAAAAAAATTTTGCTTACCCCTTTTCTAATACATACTTTCTATCACCCTGCAGTAATATGTTATAGGCCAAGGACTGGGACCCTCATGAATATGTTTCTAACTGAAAGAATGTTTTAACTATGAAACGATATTAAAAAATACTCACGATGTTATATGTAATAAGTTAGATCATAAGGGTACTGAATTATGGATATAAAATGTATAGTTTATGGAAAAATTCCTCTCTTTATTGAAATAAACCATTAATAATGCTCAGTCTCAGGAAGCAATCACACTGCAATTGTATTGCTGAATTATAGGTGCAAGGTAAGTCATGATCATATGTCCCAAACTTTTGTCTATTCATAATATAACTTTGTTCCAACAAGATTTTGCAAATGAAATATCTTGAATTGTGGAAGTTTTAAGAGCCATTATGTTGCTATAATCCAATATTTGTAAACAATTTCTTGGGTTAAGATCACAAGATTCATAATATTCTTTATATAAAAGCGGTGCAGAAAAAGACAACCAAATGATGTGGAGTGTGCACCAAAAGACATATTTAGGTCCTTAAGTCTCATCTCATATCTATAACCTAGAAGAGAGGCGAGACGGGAGGATGTGATACTTTTCAGTTGTTTAAAAGTCTGTATTAAAAATGCACAAGAAACAAACCTTTCTCTAATGGAAGGGAGGCTATAGAACTAGGGGTCATGATACGAAATTCCAAGGGGGTTTTAAAATCAGGAATAACGTCAGGAAATATTTTTCATAGAACGAGTGGTGAAAACCCTACCAAAGGAAGTGAAGGCAAAAATGGTAATAGAAATCAAAAGGGTACGGGATAAGCACAAAGGATCCCTAGTGGCAAGAGGATGGAAATGAAGCACTGGAGTAACCTATGATAACCTTTCTGTTTGGGGTAACCTGCACAGAGCAACTATTATCTTGCTGGACAGACTGGATGGATCGTTTTGGCTTTATCTGTTGTCATTTACTATGTTACTAACCTACATCTTTATCCTTCTCCAAGGAAAGGAACGTAGAAACAGAGGGGCCAATGTATTAAAGTGTATTTACACTATAACAAGCAATGTATAAACACATAAGCATTGATACAAAATCTGTTAATGAGATAAGCAAAACTATGCAAAATAGCTCATTACCAAGTAGCACAGCAAAAAAGTATACAGAAGCATTAATACAAATAACTTAACTACACCTCAGGGAGATGTATAAGTTGTTGCAATACTGTCTGTATGCACATATACTTTAGCATTTGCAGAATTGAGAAATTACTATTTACCAGATAAGTTCCTTTTTTTTTTTTAAGAACAGTCAGATGAGCACCTCTACCAGCAGATGGAGTCGGAGCAAACTGACGTCATAGTATACATACCCCTGCAATGACATCAGTCTGCCAGTATTCTCTTCAAAAGCCAACTATGGACAGACTAGCAAAACATTTGAATAAAAACAGATAACCATTTCAATACTCAGCCAACAGGAAACACTGAGCTCAGACAAGAAATTAATTAGCATTAGTCTAGGGACTTGATTAACACTTACCTGTAATCCCCGTTACACGTAGCCACACAGGACTATAACACAATAATCTGGCAGCCAAGGGCAGGAAGCTGGATTCATCTGACCATCCTAAAGAAAAGGAAATTAAGAGATAAATAGTAATTTCTCATTTCTTAGCATCTGGTCAGATAAATCCATAATCAGATGTATCCAAGCTCCTCCCGAACAGGGCGGGAGGCTGCCCACGATCCTGTCAAAACCACACATGCAAAGGCTGCATCCTCCCAGGTCTGCACATCCAGACGATAATACGTGGAAAAGGTGTGTAAGGAGGACCACATCTCAGCTCAGCAAATGTCGACGGGAGACAACAATCTAACTTCCACCCATGATACTGCCTGAGCCCTAGTGGAATGAGCCCTTACCTGATTAGGTAATGGCTTTTCAGCATCTGTGTATGCAGCCATGACTACCTTCTTAATCCAGCGAGCGATTGTAGCCGCAAAGCTGGCTCTCCCTATCTAGTACCCACATGAAGAACAAACAGGGACAGCAGGGAGATGGACTGATTCAAATGAAATTCAGAGACCACTTTTGGTAAAAAAAAAAAAGACACAGCTGTACCATCCCTGGAGTCACCCGGAAAAATGGCTCCTGGCAAGACAAGGCCTGCATCTCGGAAACTCTACGCACGGAACAAAGCGCCACAAGAAACACCATTTTCAAGATCAGTAACCACAAGGAAAATTTATGCATTGGCCTAAACTTATGGCCTGCTAAGAAATCCAGCACCAAATTAAGACTCCACAAGGGTGCTGGAAATTGCAAGGAAAAAAGAAGATATTTCACTCCTTTCAGGAAACGGGCTACATCAGGATGAGCCAAGGATCCACCGTTCACCTGACCCCTGAAACAGGCAAAAGCTGCTACTTGTACTTTTAAGGAATTGTGGGGTAAGCCTTTATTCAATCCATTCTGTAAAAATTCCAAAATGAGTGGGATTTTGACCGAACAAGGAAGAGCACCTCAATCTTCATACCTGGTCTCAAAACACTTGCCAAACCTGCACATAGGCCAAGGAAGTGGAGAACTTTCTAGTGCTTAGCAAGGTGGAAATCACTGCTGCAGAATATCCACGCTTCAGCAAGTGAGCCCTTTCAGGGGCTATACCATAAAACAAAATCGAGTCGGATCTTCATGAAGAACAGCTCCCTGCCGCAACAGATTCCTGTGCACCAGACGAAGGGGCAAGTCCATCATGAGTCAACGCAGGTCCACATACCATGGTCTCCTGGGCCAATCAGGAGCGACCAAGAGCACCATCCCTTTGTGGCACTCGACCCTCCAAATCAATCTGCCCAACATGGGCCACAGAGGAAAGGCATACAGCAACTTGTCTTCCGGCCATTCCTGCACTACAGCATCGATCCCTAAGGACTTCGGATCCCTCCTGCAACTGAAGAATCTCTGAACTTTCACACTGCGAGAAGTCGCCATCAGGTTTAGAAATGGGAGATCCCAGCGATCCAGAAGATGTGGACCAAATTGAGATGTGGACCAAATTGCAGCCCCCATCTCTCAAGAAGGTGGCAGCTGGCTCCATAACTGCCCTGGAATTCATTGACCTCCTGAGAGAGAAGTAAACAAGAGAGAGCCACCAGGGAACAACAAGAAGCGATCTGCAAAGTAATTGCCACTGCTTCAAATCCTCCTATCCTGTACATCCTTCAAGGCCGCTCCTCCCTCTACAGGGATAGCTGTCCGCTAGCAGACTGCACATACAAGTGCATCCACCTTTGAAAAACAAACGCTCTCCCACCACTGGATCCAGAGAGTACAGGCTTTCCAAAACCCAACCCCCTTTGAAATTAGCCTCTGAGGTGCCCCACTCAAGATCAATCAATTCTTGAATGGCCTCCATCACAGGAAAAAAACCAAGAGGCTTTATGCAAGGAAACCAAAATGGGATTTTTCTTTGGCTCGGACATGAAATCTGCCCCAGATACTCCCAGCATTTTCAAGGTCTGGGAAAATCAGGGCCGGCAGTTTATCTCTATGGAATAACCAAGGCATAGTCCTATATTATTCTAATCCTGGAGGAATTTCTCCATCCTCTAGAGAGTCAGGATCGGCCTCATCATCTGTACCATTTGGATCCCTATCAGGCAGACCTGCTGCTGATCTAGGTGTACTACAGTGCTTAACAACAGGACCGGATGAGAGAGAGGTCCCCACCTGCATCTCTGCCCTGGGTGCATTGGATGGGGCAGAGGATGGCGCCTGAAGAAAGGATTGCAATCCCTGGAAAAATTCTACCCATGAAAAAGTAGAAGGATCCATGTCAAAACCAGAAGGCACCCAAGGCTTACTTACTGAGCTACCTTCCCCCGCTGACAAACCACTTAGGAGAGTTCCAAGATCAGGCGCCCCTCCAGACACATCTTTACCCAGACCTTCATCCAGATGGGAAGAACCAGGCTTAGCAAAATCAGGGGAAGATTATTCTCCCTGAGCCTCCAAACATTGCTGGCACAAGTTAGCGGGCACGCTAAGCTGAGGTGCCAGAATATGACAGGCAGCGCAGAGGGAAAGGTGCTTAGGTTTCTTAGGCCGTCAGTATGCTAGCAGGTGACTGAAGAAGTGCATTCAGCTGATTTTTTTTTCTAATATGTCCAAAAAATGTAGGCATCCATAAGGATAGGCGCCATACAACTTAAGCGCATGACAAACCCACAACTTGTGCGTACAGATAAGCGTGTGGCCACTACAGGCACCACTTAACTTGAACGCACAAACAGAAACCCGACTAAGCGTCTAAAAACTAGATGCACAACCTGGATGCACACACTGAACAGACAATCCTGAAGAGGACAACCTAACACATAGACAAAGCACATGAAAAACTGGTGAGGCCTACTACACGGCATGCAGCAAAAAAGCCTCAGAGCATGCCTAGCCTATGGAAGCTACTTAATCCGCCAGGCTGCCCACATGCCTTAACCTCCCATGCAGTGGGACAAACGTTGGAATGGCACACCAAGCCCTACACAAAAATCCCTCCTCTGTCATTTTTTTTTTAAACTTACCTGAGCTCAGCCCTTCCTGGCTTAGTACAGAGATGATCTCCGGCTGAGGGAGAGAGCATGTGCCGTCAACGCTGCGCTTAGCTAAGTCCACGCCGGCTGAGAAACCAGCTACCAGAATAAGGGACTCATCTGAGGAACCACAGAAATCACCTCAGAAATTCTCAACTGGGGGAGGGTCCGTTTGGTATTACTGCAGGAGAGTGGGGCAAATTCGTTTCCCTTTTATTTCTCCTTTTCAAAGCGATGCAATCCCCAGTGGGGAGATGCACGTCCACCATCTGCTGGAGACGGAGAATACTGGCAGGCTGATGTCATTGCAGGGGTGTATATACTGTGATATCAGTTTGCTCCATCTCCATCTGCTGGTAAAGGTGCATAATCCACTAGTTCTGGATTCATCTGACCAGACACTAAGAAAATGTTAATGATATGCAAATAAGGAACATCAGTTGTGAATATGTGCCACAAACACCAAAAGGTTTCAGGGGTGTTCCAGTGCTAAGCAGGAGTTTGCCAAATAACTTATTGGAATTAGCTGAATAAGTTATTTGGCTAAATATGACCATGAGGAGATCTAAATCTGGGAAGAAGTTCCCAGAAAACTTTAAGCTTAACTGGCTATATTCAAAAGAAAATAGCTGAAGTGGCAATCTCCTGTTTAAAAAAATAAAAAAATCCTCATGGGCCTTGCAACCCCAATGTACCAAAAGTGGGGATTTCCACCCCCAAGCCCATCCAAACATAACCTACAAGGCTAAAGAGGTATGGTGCCAATTGTCACCCCCCTCAGCCCCTTCTTCCTTGCAGTTAAAAAAAACATTAACGTCTGACCCCTCACTGCCCCTCCCCCCAATCAACCCTTACTCTCTCATCCACCAGTCAGAGGAACACTGAAAGCCACTAGGAACAGTATTTAGGAGGGTGCCAGGTGGGTGGGTGAGGAGAATGAGGCGAGATCAGGAGGGTTTTTTTTTTAATAACCACAGAAGAGGGAGGTGACAATCAGCCCCTTACACCTTTTCCTTTTTAGGATATGTTTGTAGGCTTTGGGGGCACCTTGGCCAGCAAGCCCCATTTTTTTACATTAGGATGGGGTCTAGGGAATCAGGCCATCAGTCCCACGAGGCTGCACACACACACACACATTATATATATATAATATACACACATTTTTTTAAACAGATCTCCAGTTAACCTGTACATAGATAATGTTAAATTTTCGAAGATAAGGTAGTTATTGTTAACGTTATCTAAAGTTAGCCAGATAACTTAATCTGGGGACATTCTGTGAAACGTTTATATCCCTGATTAACCTATTCAGCTAATTTTAGGAAGATATATTACTGATTTGTTTTTCTTTTAGATATTGTCCTCACTGTACTGAAACACATTAATAGACAACGGTAATGCACTTTCGTTTATCAACCCCTAAGAATTAGTATTTGTCTCCAGAACAATACAATAACATCCTCACCCTCATAATTATTTACTACACATGGCAGTCTCTTGCTCACTCTCTTTTTCAAACACATCCTAACATAAAAGAGTTTCTTTCACTCACACACATCAATCCCCCAATACACGAGACACACACTCTCAGCCTCTTCCTTTCTTTTACCCGACTACATCCAGTGCACGGGTGCAGCCTGACGTACGAGAGAATCATTCATCTCGTCGCACGCTGCAACCTCATTTCCTGCTAAAAGTTTCTCCCCGCCCAACATCCCATGTGTTGACATAGTTGAGCAAAACTGGAGAAGGGCGACTTTTAATTGGAATAAATGTTACTAAAAACACACTCCCTCAGCTTACCGGCCAGTACTGCTGGGTACGCTGGATTCCATGCAGAAACGTGCTACTTCTAAGGCTGTCGCCTACACTTCCGGTCATGTGGTTACTGCAGAATTGCATTTAAATGACGGTGAGCGGGTTTGGTGCGTGTAAGGCTTCTGCGCATGTGGCGATTAGCTTGGAAATCGCGCGGTGCTGGATAGTCAGCAGCTGCAGCTTCCCGGAAGCCGAGGTTTCGCTGTATTTGAAAGTTCCACTATTAATTTTTGTTGTTTATTAACAAGATCTTCAAGAGTCATACCACTACAGTATCCAATAGAAGACATAGTTTAAGGTTAAAAAATGTATGAAATCGTTATTGTGTATATGTGGATGTGAGGAGATTGGAACAGTGCAGAGTTGTAACCAGCCCAAATCATGACCCAGGTAGAAGTTTGGGGCTGATGTAATAAGGTACACAAAGTTTAGCACACCTTTGGGGCTGGCGCAATATTGTGCACTGAGCCTAGCTCACAGGTTAATGAACACTTGGACGCATGTTTTGGACTTGCAGCCATAACCCCCCACCCCCACTACAATAAAAGGATCAGTATATCCAAAGTTGCGTGTAGCTAATAGCACTTATAACATGTAACTAACATCTAGATGAGGCTATTAGCTATTACTTCATAATGCAAAAAAATCCCTGTGCGCCTGAGCCACACATTTTAACCCATCAAATTTTACGCCTGCCCCGAACAGACGTAAAGTCTTCCCGTGCATAAAAATAACATTTGTGTGGTTCCTCCTACTTAGTATCATTGCGATACTAAATAGGAAGAACCACAGAAAGCAGCACCATGCAAAAAAAAAAAAAAATTTGACATAAAAACAAAGATTTCAGGATGCATAATATACACCCACCATATACAGGCTTCACTTACTGCCAATTGGTCCATTCACTGTTACATGTCAGTGAAAGGACCAATCCCCTTTCAGAAGGCTTTCCTGAAAGAGGATTGGTCCTTTCATTAACCCTTGTCAGTGAAAAGGAACATCTGGGAACAGCCTTGCCAGAGGTGGGGCAGGAGCTCTGGCCAGGCTGTTGTGGACACATAGCCACTTCTCCTGAGCACGTGATACAGAGCACTAAGGTGCACAAATTATCCATTGCTCATCCCTTTTAGTGCAGCAGCTCATTTGCATAGTGCATCATGCACCCAGGAGAGGTGGATGTATGCATGTTCAAAAAAGTGCTTCCACTTTGGATGCACGTTTTTTTACTCACATGATATTTCATCAGCCCCTTTATGTGCTAAACTTGACTCTATTTAATACATTTTTTAGTGCTCAAAAAAGGTGTACTAAAACAGAAGTAAAAATGAGTACTAAAATTAGTTTAGCTCCATACAAATCCCATTTAAATGAATGGATTAATTATTACTAAAGCAGAGTGGGTCATTAGAACATAAGAAGTTACCATACTGTGTCAGACCTAGGCTTTATCAAGTCCAGCATCCTGTTTCCAACAGTGGCCAAGCCACGATACAAGTACCTGGCAAATACCCAAACATTAAATAAATCTCATGTTACTAATACCAGTAACAAAGAAAAAGGGGAATTGGATTCAAATGATAGCCAACGCTGGGCCCTGCCTTTTATGGTCCAGGATACTGAAATTCAGACATCAGGGGAAAAGCACAGGACTAATCCAATGTACAAGTCCAAAAGCAAAAACTGGGCAAGCAGCATTGTCTGAATTGTCAGGAAGGCTGCTCGCACCATAAAAATAGAGCTAGCAGTAATTTTTTTTATATGGGTTTGACAGTTGCTTGGTTTGGATTTAAAATATCTTTACTCCCTTAATATAAGGCTTGGGGGTAATCTGCACAGAACGGCAGTTACTACCATAAGAAAATGGCTGGGCAGACTGGATGAACCATTTGGTCTTTTTCTGCCGTAGTTACTATGTTACAATGTTAATAAGCAGTAGCTATTCCCCAAGTCAATTTGATTAACAACAATTTATAGATTACTCTTCCAGGAATTTGTCCAAACCTTTTTTAAACCCAGCCTGTACCACCTCTTCTGGCAATGAATTCCAGAGTTTAATTGTGCGCTGAGTGAAAAAAATTTTTCTCTGATGTGTTGTAAATGTGCTACTTGCTACTTTCATGGAGTGCCCCCTCATTTTGGTATTATCTGAAATAATAAATAAGTCACATTTACCTGTTCTAGTTCTCTCATGATTTTGTAGACTTCTGTATTATCCCCCTTAACTCTCTCTTCTGCAAGCTGACCAGCCCTAACGTCTTTCGTCTTTCCTCATAGGGAAGCTGTTCCATCCACTTTATAATTTTGATCACCCTTCTCTGTACCTTTTCCACTGCAACTATATCTTTTTTGAGATGTGGCGACCAGAACTGCACCCAATACTCAAGGTGCAGACTCATCAGCGATACAGAAGCATTATGACATTCTCCATTTTATTCACCATTCCTTCCCTAATAATTCCTAACATTCTGTTTGCTTTTATAATCGCTGCAGCACACTGAGCTGACGATTTCAAAGTATTATCCACTATGACACCTAGATCGTTTGCCTGGGTGGTAGCTCCTAATATGGGACCTAACCGTGTAACAGAGCAGGGGTTACTTTTCCCTATGTGCTTCACTTTGCACTTGTCCACATTAAATTTCATATGGCACTTGGATGCCCAGTCTTTTAGTCATGTAAGGTCCTCCTGCAATTTATCACAATCCACTTGTGATTTAACAAATCTGAATAATTTTGTGTCAGCTGCAACTGTGATCACCTCACTCATCGTTCCCCTTTCCAGATCATTTTTAAATATATTAAAAAAGCACTGTCCAAGTACAAATCCCTAAGAAATTCCACTCTTCACCTGTTGCGAACATGAGTGTGAGCCCTTTTTGCTGTGGCACAGTTGACACAACCTCATGGGCAGAACCCCCAAGGTCTGTGCCAACAGTGAGCAAATGCAGCTTTGTGCGGGCCAGGCTAAGGCAAAGTCCAGAGTGGTCCAGAAGTCAGGGCAGGCGTCTGGCAAGGAAAAATCAGAGTTTGTAATTAAAATCAGATCAGAAGACCAGGTTGAAGCTGAAGACAAGACTGAGGCTAGGGACATGGCTGAGGCTGAAGATGCGACAAAGATGAGGCTGGGACCAAAGCTGAAGATGAGGCAAGGTTAATGTGTTTTATATATATAGGCTTTATCTTTGATGTTTATTGGTCCACTTTTTGAATATATTTTCCCAAAAGTTGGACCTATCTAGGTCAAAGGTAACCTGACAGGATCACAAAATGTAGATTCAATGCTGCTTACACCCAGGGATAAGCAATGGCTTTCTCCAAGTCTACTTGGTATTAACTTGTCCAAACCAAGTTTCTTTTTATAGAGTTTATCCATATAATAATTGAAATTTTAAGAAGGCATTTGAATGTAGCTTCTAAGAAAATTAAAAAGTCAGGGGACAGGAGGCAATGTACTTTGTGGCTTACAAACTGGTTAAAAGACAAGAGATAGAATAGGATTAAATGGGCAGTTTTCGCAGTAGAGAGGTTAAGAGGAGCACCTTAGGGATCTGTATTTGGACTGGTGCTTTGTAATATATTTATAAATGATCTGGAAAGGGGAACAATGAGTGAAGCGATCAGATTTGCAGATGATACAAAATTATTCAGAGTAGTTAAAGGAAGGGCAGATCATGATAAATTGCAGGAGGACCTTGTGAGACTAGATGATTGGGCATCCAAATGACAGATGACATTTAATGTGGACAAGTGGAAGGTGAAGCATATAGGGAAAAAATAACACGTGGTGTAGATACACAATATTAGGTTTCATGTTAGGAGTTACCACCCAGGAAAAAGATTATGGGCATAATATTGGAGAATACATTGAAATAGTCAGCTCAGTGTGCTGTGGCGGTTAAAAAAAACCCAAAAAAACCACAAGGTTGGGAATTATTAGGAAGGGAATGGTGAATACAATGGAGAGAATGTCATAATGCCTCTATTGCTTTATGGTGATACTGCACCTTGAATACTATGTTGAATTCTGGTCAACGCATCTCAAAAAAAGATATTGATGCACGGGAGAAGATACAGAGAAGGGTAACCAAAATGATAAAGGGGATGAAATGGCTCCCCATGAGGAAAGGATAAAGAGATTAAGGCTGTTCAGCTTGGAGAAGACACATGGAAGTCTACAAAATCATAGAGCTTTAGAACAGATTCATGTAAATTTGTTTACTCTTTCAGATAATAGAACTAGGGAGCAAGCCATGAAGTTAGCAAGTAGCATATTTAAAGCAAATTGAAAAAAATTCTCTCTTAACATAATTAAGCTCTGGAATTCATTGTCACTGGATGTGATTAAGGCAGAGAGCTTAGCTAGGTTTAAAAAAAGGTTTGGACAAGTTCCTGGAGGAGAAGTCCATAAACTGCTATTAGTCAAGTTGACTTGGGAAATAGTCCCTTCTTATTACTGGGATTGGTAGCATGGGATCTATTTAATGTTTGGGTACTTGCCAGATACTTGTATCCTGGATTGGCCACTGTTGGAAAAAGGATGTTGGGCTTGATGGATCCTTGGTCTAACCCAATATAGCAACTTTATTTATTTATCGAGTTTTATATACTATCGTTCGGTTTCGCCATCACAACGGTTTTACAAAAAATATGATGGTTTACAAAATTAAGAAGGCTAGCAAGGTTTCCAAAAGAGGTTCAAATGATTGTTAACAGAGACATCTATTTACAAAATTGGCTTATGTTCTTATGAAAATTCACAACTTTGTTACTGAATAAACAGAGGTCCATATTCAAAAGCCATATAGACAGATAAAGTAATAATCTGTCTAAATGGCTTTCCCAGCTATATTTATCCCCTATCTGGCTGAATTCCAGCTGGGTAACTAATTACCTGGCTAGAATATAGCTGGATAAAAAGGGTGTTTCAGTGGCATTCTGGGAAGGGGTTGAGTTATCCGGCTAACGTAGCCGAATAAGCAGGTATATATCCAGCTAGGTTAGCCAGATAACTTTAGGCCTACTTCATAGCAGGCCTAAATTATCCGGCCTTGTGGGGCTGTATAACTTGTTCCAAGTCGCAGGCCTCCTACCCTGATGCGCCCCCATGTTCATACCCCCACCAGCTGGCCCAAATCTTTATTTATTTTTTATTTAAATCTTTTTCTATACCGTCGTTAAGGTGGGTACCGTCGCAACGGTTTACAGAAAGGCACATAAAGTAATGCTATTGTAATCTTACATTTTACATGGGTGCCATATGGTTCGGTAACAGTTTTTAAGCAAGATTAATTATTAAATGAGGTTGAAAAAACATGTCTAGTTCAATTCTATCAATTGTTTAAAGCAACATCATATTATACCATCAATATTTGCCGTAGCCTGTTAGTTTAATGAATAATGAGACCTCATATATATTATGGCAGGGTACTAGTGAATTAGTCCCTAAATGCCAATAGTTCAATAGTGCGGTGATATGCTCTGCGTGCACCGTCTCAAAATTATAATCATAGGTCTCACTTGATGATCACGGTACCGACAATGTCTTGTCAGTTACAAAGTGTCATAGGCAGTAGAAAGGATAAACACTTATCGTAGCATGGTTTGCAGTCAAGGACTTGGTGCTGGCGTATTGGCCCGACACGGCTCGTGTTTCTGGGGAACCTTCTTCAGGGGCCGCAGTGTGCCAGTGCTGCAATGTGATAAACAGAGTTAATGCATCCCGTGTTCAGGACAACTGAATTCAAGCTATTAACTGCCATAACTTACTATTTTCCAGACTGCCCGTTTCTTCTGCTACTTGGCTGCAGCGATATTTTGGCAGCAGGATCCGCCATTTTGGAGTACTAATTATATACCTACCGCTATGGGCGGGAACAAGTAATAAATGACGTCATACCAATTTAGCTAGAGCAAGAACTAAATGAGCCATGCCCATTCAACTGAGTCATTGAGACCAAAGGGTGTTGTGGACCTTAAAGTGAAAATCCACCACTGTTCCCGGATGTTAAGTACTTGTTTGATATCTCCTCCGCGTGGATTGGGTAAAATTTGTTCAAGAATCCACGCACAGGTCACATCCACGCACAGGTCACATCTATCATAAAAATTCAGAGACATCTTGTAATTCCACGTCCGTGGTATATCTTATAGAATGTCCCTGCCAATTAACATATGTTGGACGCACGAGTAGAAAAATCAAAACGCGGCTTTTTGAACACCGTAGCCGCTTAAACACAGAGAACCTGGAAGCACCAATGGTAAATCACTGCATTGCAACTGGCCACACTTTTGATCAATTACGATGGACCATTCTTGAACAAATTTTACCCAATCCACGCGGAGGAGATATCAAACAAGTACTTAACATCCGGGAACAGTGGTGGATTTTCACTTTAAGGTCCGCAACACCCTTTGGTCTCAATGACTCAGTTGAATGGGCATCGCTCATTTAGTTCTTGCTCTAGCTAAATTGGTATGACGTCATTTATTACTTGTTCCCGCCCATAGCGGTAGGTATATAATTAGTACTCCAAAATGGCGGATCCTGCTGCCAAAATATCGCTGCAGCCAAGTAGCAGAAGAAACGGGCAGTCTGGAAAATAGTAAGTTATGGCAGTTAATAGCTTGAATTCAGTTGTCCTGAACACGGGATGCATTAACTCTGTTTTATCACATTGCAGCACTGGCACACTGCGGCCCCTGAAGAAGGTTCCCCAGAAAACACGAGCCGTGTCGGGCCAATACGCCAGCACCAAGTCCTTGACTGCAAAACCATGCTACGATAAGTGTTTATCCTTTCTACTGCGTATGACACTTTGTAACTGACAAGACATTGTCGGTACCGTGATCATCAAGTGAGACCTATGATTATAATTTTGAGACGGTGCACGCAGAGCATATCACCGCACTATTGAACTATTGGCATTTAGGGACTAATTCACTAGTACCCTGCCATAATATAGATGAGGTCTCATTATTCATTAAACTAACAGGCTACGGCAAATATTGATGGTATAATATGATGTTGCTTTAAACAATTGATAAAAGATTGCATCATACTTTCAACAGTTGTATATTTATTAGTTCAGTTCTATAGCAGTTTGAGTACAGGACTCATTCTCTAATTGTAGCTTTATCCTTTACTGCAGAGTTCACTTAAAAACTACACACTTAGTGATTACTGTTGTGTGGTTGGGTGTTTCTTGTTCATACCATGCACTTCCCTGGTTTCATTCTCCCTTCTCTTTTTGAAAAGCTTGTTTAAAGAGCCAGGTTTTTCCTAAATGTTTTGTTTTCTCTTTGTAATCTTAACTCCAAGGGCATGGAGTTCCATAGTATGGGACCTGCTAATGACAACAATGCTCTCTCTCTTACCTGTGTTAGTCTCGCTGTTTTGACTGATGGAATCGTTAGAAGTGCTTTGTGGCTGATCTTAGGTTTCTGTTGGGGATGTGTACGCGAAGGGCAGTGTTAAGCCAGTCTGTGTTTTCATTGTGTATTAATTGTGTATGGTGCATAGTGTTTTGTACTGTATTCTTTGTTCAATGGGAAGCCAGTGTAGTTCGGCCAGTGTTTCAGTGATGTGATCATTTTTTCTTTTGCCAGTTAATACTCTTGCAGCTGTGTTTTGCAAGATTTGTAGTGGTCTTAGGGAGGTGTATGGTAAACCTAGTAGAAGGGTATTGCAGTAGTCAGTGCTTGCGAATATTAGCGCTTGCAGTACTGATCGAAAGTTGGCGGTTGTTAGAAGCGGTTAAGTTTTCTGAGGACCATGAGTTTGGCATATCCTTCCTTTTCTTTTAGGGATATATGTTGTTTTAAGCTTAGTTCTGTGTCAATTATTACTCCTAGATTCCGTACTTTCTCTGCTAGTCTTATTTGTTTGTTATTGAGTGTGATTGGGTGAGAGAGATCTCCATGTTTTTTTTCCTTTCTAAATGAAGGAATTCATTTTTCTCTATATTACAAGTTTCCATTTGCGAGATCAGAAGTTTAAAACTTTCGTCAGACAATTGATGACAGCCAGGCCTCCCCCAAAAATGTAACTGTCCCTCCTCTGTCCTTCCCCCACCCCTGGCTGATACCCAGCCAACCTATTACCTCCCCAAGTGGTCCCCTCTTCTTTGTGCTGGGATCACTCTTCTCAGAGATCCCAGCATACTTTATGATAGACGGGGCCATTACCCACATAATACTACCAGCATTAAGTAGGTAATGCTGGAAGCATACTGTTTAATTTAAAACAGTGTTTCCAGCGTTATTACTAGTAACATCGGAAGCATTACTTAGGTTGTGTTAGAAGTGGCCTGGATCGCTGAAAAGAGTGATCCAGACACAAAAAAGATTGAAGTCACTTTGGGAGGTAATGGGTGGGGGAGGAGGAAGCCTGGGCCGGCAGCAATCATCAGATGAAAGTTTTAAACTTTCTGATCTTTAAAGGTGGAGGGCAGCTTAGGGGGGGACAGCCAATGGGGGGTACATACATGTGGGGGTTGGGTGTGGTATCAGGCCAGGAGGCCCGCAAGTCAAAGCTTTTGTTTCCAAGTCACAATATTTACCTAGATATCTCTGAAGATATCTGGGTGAGTAGTGAGTTATACAGCAGTACGAGGCCAGATAACTTTAGGCCTAACTGGACATATTCAATCATTAGCTGGTTTAGGGATAAAAGTTATCCAGCTATATGTAGCTGGTTAACTTTAACCAAGTATATTCAGTGGGACGTTTATCCCGCTGAATATACTGGACAAGTTATCCAGGTAGCTGTAGCTGGATAACTTGTCCTCTAAACAGCCTACTGATTATTGTGCCTCAGATATTAAAGAGGGCATCCAAGAGGGTTGATCCCTGAGGTATCCTTGTGGGCATTTTCTGCCAAGAAGAAGCTTCAGAGTGTAAGACTTGTTGGAGTCTATCAAGAAGACAGAATCTAAACCAGTTCAAAACTATTCCTCCTCTTTCAGCCTCAGCAAGGCAAAAAGTTATTTATTTCAAGTTTGCAAATACCATATATTGAATCTTATCTATTCTGAGATCTCAGGTCACATGGTAAAAGGTAGAACGCCATTGTTGGTTTTCTCTTTTGAAGTGTAATAGAGTTAAGGGTATGCAGATCAGAATTCCAGAGGGATGTGAATGAGAAAAAGGCAGCAGGTAGATATAAGCGGTTTCTATAGCCATGTGGAATAAAAAAACTAGAGAGGAGGGGGGCAGGCTTGGGCCAGCAGTAGAGGATAAAGCTTAAAATGTTGAAGTTTACCTTTCCCTTTCAAAACCATAGTGCTGGAGGAAGAGGAGAATGTCAGCTGAGCCCTGGAATTAGAACAGAACAAGCACCAGGAATATGCCCTATATGGACTATATGAGATTAAAGGGAAACCACTGAAAACATGACGACAAATGTGTACTAAAATCTTTATTTAAAAGAAGATTTTTAAAACAAATAAAACCTGGGAGACAATAGTAATGGTGCTGTAGTTTGAAAAAGTCTTGATTCTATTCCAGATAATGCTCCAAAAGCTCACTTTCAAGCAAAAGACAAACCCCTGTATTAAATACAGGCCAGTTTAATCCATCTCATTACAAGCTGTTCATTCTTTATGCCTGGAGATTGTCATAGAAACACTTTAAAACTCCCATTCTATTTCCTATTGTAAAATTTTACCTGAAGGGAAAAATAGGTCTTTACAGGTTTTAAAAAATCCAAACTCAGCTGTGCCCAGTTAAGCTGAAAATAAAAACAAGGAATAAGCACATTCACTTTCTAACTTCCAGAGAGGCTTCTACTTTTTATTCAAGGAAGGAGACTGAAAGGAGAGCACTTAAAGCCTCTGTGCCATGCTAAAGCTCATCCTTTTGTTCATTTTAAGTGGGACTATGGACAGTTGTTTTAATAAGGAATCCCACAGAGTAAACTTCTAGTATTGGCAAAGGACTAGAAACAGACACTGAATTGTGAAGAGATGGGGCAATTTTCTTCTAGGTTAAAAATGAGTTCATGTTAACTGCAGTAGTTCTTGGTATGAAACTAATCAGAAAGTTTTTGTATGGATCCTTGGAGGAAGTTTGCAGCTGGGCATTTCATTTCTTCAGAATGCAGGCAGCAACAGCTCCGGTTACTGGACCTCCCCAGGCGCAGCTCCAGGTACACCCTATAAGGAATGCATTGGAAGCTCTGCTTCAGCAGCAGCGAGTACCGCAAGAGCAGATCTGGGAGGAAGAGGGGAATCTGCAAGCCTCGGTCCCCTCTCAGCATCCTCCACAGGTAAAAACTCAGGGACCGGGTGGTTTTGCCACCCACCAGACGCTTGGTGCACTTCTGTCTGGGGGCCACCTCAGACTGAATGGAAGGCAAGGCGAATATTTGGAAGTGGTCTCTTCTTTTCCAAACGTCTGAGCCAGCCGTGCTGCCTTCAGCTCTCTGGGAACAGAAGGGGAAAAATGAAACAAAAAGTAGTTAGAGTCTAGTAAGCACTTGAAGAACAGATTCACCACCAGAAATGCTTAATTGGTGGTATATGGAACTAGCACTCTGCACCAATGACAACAACCCATTATGTGACAAAAATAACACCTTTGGGACACTGACATCCTTACTTGAGAGGTTCCACTGAACATCCTCCAAATAAAACATTTGGTTTGAGACCAATTCAGATTCTACATGCCACAGGGAATAGAAAGGAGACAAAATGATTGCCTAGGGAAGGGCCTAAAGCAGAGTTGCATACCTGTAACAGGTGTTCTGAGGACACCAGGATGTCAATCCTCACAAGTGTGTGACCTCATTCAATGGAGCCTGACCCAGAATTTTTATGTCTAGAACTTTGTCTATTCCCTAGTTGGTATATGCAGACTGACATGATACTGTGTATCCACATGGGAGCCCCTCAGTCTACTTTTTTAGGTTACTATGAGAAGCCAACTCCAAGGCAAGGTAGGCAGGTTTTGTGAGGACTGACATCCTGCTGTCCTCAGAGAACATCTGTTACATGTAAACAATTCTGCTTTCTCAGAGGACAAGCAGTATGGTAGATCTCACAAATGGGGAATCCCTAGCTACCGACTGCCTGAATGAAAGAAGGGCAACAAGACAGTGCCAACGAGCACAACAATAACATTTGTGTTGGTAACAGGCTGTTTTTGTTTTTTGTGTGTTTATTGTCAGGGGGCAGACTCCTTAGGATGGAACAGTACCTGCTAGTGAGGGGGTGATCTTGACTCTGGCTAGATTGGATTTGCTCTGTCACCAGGACAGGAGTCCTTGAGTGGCTTCATAATGTAGATGCTGTTTCTAAGATACTGAATGGCCAGTAGCCACCATGATGATCTGAGCGTCATTGGATTGTCTTTATATGGAGAAGTGCCAAAGGAGTATCCTGAACTGCTGTTATGAAGCCTAACAACCTCAAAGTCCTGTCCCATGCTGACACCTGCCAACTCCCTTGGATCCTTTCCACTAGGGATATCAACATGATAGCCCTCTGGTGTGGAAAGAAAGCTTTTGCCTGAATTGTGTAACAGTTCTCTTATAAACTTCAATTGAGATGACAAGATCAAGTGGGATTTTGGGTAATAGATAAACCCTAGTAACTCCAACATAAATTCTACGGCACTTGCCTGAAAGGTGCTCTTGACCAGCCAATTATCCAGGTAGGAACCCACATGCACCTCCAGTTTGTGTGTATGTGCTATCATCATGACAAGCCATTTGATTAAAAAAAATGAGGTTGACATTAGGCCAAAAGACAGCATGAGGTATTGAAGATGGTTCCCTACCACAAATCAGATATTTTCCAAGATTGGGAAATTCCTCTATGTGAGTGTAAGAATCTTTGAGATCAAGAGAGCATAGCCAGTCCCTTTTTTTGTAAAAAAGGGGGATTAAGGTGCCCAAAGAAACCATCTTGAATGTTTCCTTTAAGATACTTGTTCAAGGTCCTTTGATCTAGGATGGAATGGAGTCCCCCTGTTTTCTTTGGAATCAGGAAGCAGGGAAGGAACCTCTCTCTCTTGGTTGAACAGGTTCAATCGTATTGATCTGTAAGAGGCAGGAGAGCTCCCTTCTGTTGCACATCCTGATGTGGAGATCCCAAGCAGGGTCTGGAGGCAGATTTGTTGGAAATGCCAGGAGACAATCTGTACCCTCTTCAAATTATGCTGAGGACCCACAAGTCTGAAGTTAACTGGGCCAAAGATTTACATAAGACCTAGCTTATCTCTGGTTGGAAGGTCCTCCAGCACAGGTACTGGAATCCAAGCTATGCTTTCGGAACCCATCCCTGGAGGGCTTTCTGGCTGTGGCTTAGGGATTCTTTGCTGCTTTGGATAAGGGGAGGAGCCTGTTTCATATAGGACAGAGGGGGTGGGAGATAACTCCTCAGTTAGAACAAGGGTTTTGTGGCCCCCGACCAGGATACCTCCTGCAGAAGAGCAGTAGGTCTGGACTGGCTGTGGAGAGTTGCTGAAGCATGCACAGTATTCTCTGATCTTTGCGACTGCTTCTTTGACCTTATCCCCAAAGAGATTCTATCCATTGCATGGCACACCCATACTTCTTGGCCCACAGGTTGAAGGGCTGAGGCCCCACAGCTAGGCGAGTCTGGAGATGCCAAATCCCTACGGCATAGACTCCTAATGCCATCTTGAAAATAAAGGTTGACATGACCATGTGTTCCAGACTCCATTCCCTTATCAGCCAGTGACTGGAGATCATCATACTGGTTTTGAGGGAAGCTGTCTGGCCACCTCCAACATCTGCTTCAGCAGGTCCGTATTGTACTGGCCCATGACGTACTGGTAAGAAGTAATACAGGCAATAAGCATTACTCCTTGGAAACCTTCCTCTGAAGAATATCCAAGGTTCTGGAATATTTCCCCCAGGGGCACCAATAAATGGGTTTCTAGTTTTCTTGGCCCTCTTAAGAGCAAATATGACTATCCTAGATTGGTGTGGTTAACTGCCCTTTTCAAATCTTGGAGCCTTTCAGAATGAGATAAATTGCATCCACCTTTCCTAATTTTGGGAACCACAGAGAAAGGTTTCTCCTACATACTCATCTGTACCTCCTAAAAGGATCTTATATACTGTTACTGCCAATGATCTCCATAGTATGGTGCACAAACTGGAGTATGTCCAGAATTTTGTTCCTGGGTTTATCCTCCTTCAGTAAAGGAAAGGAAATGGTCTCAGCCCATTGTATGCACAAAGCTAGCTAAGTAGAGGTTCCCAGGAGGGGACTTCCTACTTTAAGGAAGAAGAATGGGGTTTAGAGAGCAAACATGTGATTCCTCTGCTTCAGAGACATCTCCCAAATCTGTAGCCATACTTCCAGGAATATTCTGAATCAGACCTCAAATTACACTGAGGAGAAGACCCAAATGCTGCCCTTCTTGCAGACAAAGCCTCAGTGAGGGAAACAGTTGTCTGTTGGGGCCTGGAACCAGAGGAATCCTACCACATTCCAACCCCCACCTTGACAGGCTAATAATCATCAGTGCAGCAGGAACTGACATCGGTAACTGTGTCAGTACTAGGCTGTGGAATAACTGCAGAGACTTCAGAAGTTGGACCTTGGCAGAGGCACAGATGATTTGCAAGGCCTGGATTTTCCTAATCAACTCTTCCTCAAAAGATTACAAATGACAATACTGCTTGGAAGGCATGAAGGGAGGCCATGCCTGCCTGGAAAGCTAGAGGATTAATCAATGATAGACACCTGGACCCTTGAAAACTGTTGTGGTTTCTGGGAATGGCATCAAGGATGAACTCGCCTCTCCACAAGAATGCTTCAGGAGATTCACAAGCTGGCAGACTTATCTGTGGCTGAACAAAAAAACTAAAGCAGCAAATTTGAACTCAATGACTGGTGCACCTATGGGAATTGGCTGCAATCAGTGCACCAACTTGGCATGACAACAAATAAACGACTGAAAATCCTTACTTAGGAACACTAAAAAAAGGAGAGAAAAGGCTGCGGTGCCACACAATGAATGATTCCTGCTTTTTCTGGAGCAAAAGCCCTGGAGAAAAAAATAGGAGAGTAAAGATCTACAACTGGTGAGCTCCAGAGAAAAGAAGAGAGTGAGGGGCCCTGCTTGTAATCATGCCAGTTTGTACATTCCCAGTATGGTACAGTCAAAGTTCTAGGAGCGTTGATATAAAAGTTACAGGCTGAGTTCTATTAGATGTTGTCACCCACTTAAGAGGGTTGCCATGCTGCTTGTCCTTGGAGAACATTGTATTTCCTTTACACTAATATCTGGCAGGGAACACTATCATATATAAACTGCCACAGACAGACAGCAACAAAAGTATAAATAGTCCCAATGCCTATTTTGCACTTTCCAGACATGAAGATCTGATGCCCTTAGCTTCCCACCCTGCCAGTACCTCTTAAAGGCACTTATCCAATTTACTTAAGTCAGTATTTTTTTTTTAAATCCTGGGCCTTTGATCTTTTATATCAGTCGTCCCAACCCTGTCCTGCACTGCCTCCATAACATGCAAATTTTTCTCTCATGCATATTCATTGTGGATATCCTGAAAACCCAACTGGCTGGGGGGTTCCCTAGGACAGGGTTGGGAACCTAGTGTTCATATGACACCTCTCTGCCTTGTCTATTATAGCAAACCATACTGTCTGGTGATCTCTGATAATTGAGTTAATACCTACCCAGCCATTTAAAGATGTTTCCTCCATTCCTATGTACCAGGTCCAATATTACATCTTCCCTCATGAGCTCCATCACCATTTATCTGAGGAGAGACCCTTGAAAAAGGAATCCTGGATCTCTCTATTTCTGAGTCTTGGAGGTGGAATACTTCAGCTGGCATCTCACAGATTAAAGTCTTCCAACACTACAAGCTCCCCCCTTCATTCTCACTTTTTGTCCAACTCCTGTCCAGTTCCTCCAGAGGAGAGTAAACCATACCAATGTAAATGGAAATGCCATCTCTTCTTTCCACATAGCCCACAGTTCCTCTTCCTTGCCCCATATCACTTGCAGTGCAGTTTTAAAAACATTCTTAATTTCGTTTTTTAGTTTTTATATAAAGAGCTGCTACTCCCTTTTTCTGCCATCCTTATCCTTCCTAAATAGCTCATTATGTCCATATCTCATTTATAGGATTCATCGAACCATGTCTTGGAGATAGGAACAAAATATCTACGTCTGTCTCCACTACTGAGGCTTGCGGATCTGGAATTTTATTACCCAGACTATAAGCATTTGTACTCCTTGCATTCCAGCTATTTCTTGTTGGCATGCTGGTATTCTGTATAGCCTTAGAAGTGCTCTCTTCTTTTACCCTGTTGCTCAAGAGTAGATTAATGAGTTTTAAAACTTTGGTGATTCCCTACCCCCCACCCTGTTAGGGGAGACATCTTCAATCGACTATCTGCCACCACCCTCCACTAATTTAAACAGGTCAATATATGATCTGAATTTTTCACTGAGATTCCTTTTTCCTGCTATAGCAAGATATAGGCCATCAGAGTATAGCCTTTTATTGTTCCCTATATGGTCCCAGGGCCCAACATCAAAACTTTTATTCTTTGCACCCATATATTGAAGTCAACAGTAGAACAGCCTTTCCATCATGAACTGGTAATACCCCCGAGACTGCTACAGTCTTTGCCAGATGTCCTAGCCTATCCCCTTCATTCTGGAAATTCCTGTAAACTACAGATTCAGTTTCTAGCCCTTTATTGGCCCCAAACAGGGTTGCCAACATTTCCATGGAGTAGGACCAGATACTTGGGGGAAGGTGGGCTGGCAGGCAGGCCCCCCCCCCCCTTTTTTCCCTTTTAAATACAGCATCCATTTTTTCTTAGGCAGATTCTGCCTGCCTGTCTTTGGGGCTCGGGTTCAACTCTCCTCTTCTGCTGCGACTGCCAGGAGGTACAAAGCTGTGGGAGAGGCAGGAGGAGGAGGAGAGTCAAACCGAGCCCCAAAAGCAGGTAGGTGGATTGGAGCAATGCCAGGCTGCCACCACAGACTGGGGATTGGAGCAATGCCAGGCTGCCACCACAGACTGGGGATTGGAGCAATGCCAGGCTGCCACCACAGACTGGGGATTGGAGCAATGCCAGGCTGCCACCACAGACTGGGGATTGGAGCAATGCCAGGCTGCCACCACAGACTGGCCATTGGGCTTGCCTGACGGGGTTGTACTGTGTCCGGTTACCCTTGTAACTGGACACTGGTGCAACAGGCTGGAAAACCGGACTGTGTCCGGTCCAAAACCGCGGGAGTTGGTCACCCTAGTCCCAAAGTAAATTATAAAACATCAACATGCGTCCTCTTTCTTCTTTGACAGTATTAAGAATTTTGCTTGTATTTTGCTAGCCAAGGTTTCGGTAGGCATTTAACCTTAATTCCCTCTACATGTGCTGCCAAGTTAATGCTTTTAATAATAGAATTCTCTAGCAGAAGGATTTTACTGTACTGTTGGGATGCTTTTAAACAGTGGCCTTTGGGTTTTTGTTACAACAGAAACTCGTCAGCTTTGGGTACCAACACCTCAGATGTTATTCCTGGATTATCTCTTTCCAAGCTTTTGAAAGGGCATGTTGTTTGGGCTAGCATTGGGGTGGGGGGGAGCACAGGGAGGGACACGTGGTCTCAGCACCACCAGTTCCTATCCTACCACTGACCCAATCAATATGGGGTATGTCGGGGCGGGAACAAATTAATCTGGATGCTATTAGGCAGGGGAGGCCTATTTGAAGTTTTAAGCCATTTTTTTCCCTTAACTTGAACCAACGAATTCACTTTTCTGAAATTAAACACCAAAAAACAAAATAAGACTAGCCACACCGGAAGAGAGCCTAGTGTGTGTCTCTGCTGTAGTTCCAGGAGACCGTGGTGTAGCAGAGCCCTACTGGCCTCAGACAGGAGTCAGGGTGATTATTTGTTATTTGATATTTGAATAATTATTTGATTATTGTAAGGCCATTATCTTGTTGCTATGAAAGCTATCTCCTCCATACTACATGATAGAAAGGCCAAATGATTAAGCACAACAATCCGCCCCTTTCTCCCCCCCTCCAGTGCCCCAATACCTTTCCAGGATTATATTCTCCCTCTAGTCACACACAAACCTTTCCAGCATAGCTGTTTTAAACTTCTCCACATTGAGTTGCTTCTGCAGCTGAGCAGCTTTCCCCAAGGAGCGTCGAAGGATGGGATGTTTAACCAGAGCTGTGGCAGGCGGTCTCACCATGGGATCAGGATGAACCATTTGCTAAAGAAGAGAAAACAGCAGAGGTCTGAGTAAACAAGACAGTTTATGCCTTAGACCCAGGGCCAGTGGTGATTTTATGCTAGGATTACAAACCTAGAACCTTTTTGATTTGCTCTTTTCCCTCATTGCAGCTGAAATGAAAGATGGAGGCTATTGCTGGCCTGACCTGGTAGAATTTTTTTTTGGGGGGGGGGGGGGGATTTTCTACTGCTAAGACCTCAGATAATTGCTGTTTCTTTTTGTCTCTCTCATCACATTTTTGCAAGGATCCCCTGTGCTCATCCAAGTATTCTTGAATTCTCTTACTGATTTTGTCTCCAAGGTGTCACCTGCTAAACTGTTCCTTGCATTCACCACCCTCCTTCTGAAAGAAATATTTTCTGATGTTTTCTTGAGCCACCCCTCTGAGCCTCATACTGTGTGACCTCTTGTTCTTGAACTTTCTTACCACACAGTTTTTTTTTTTGGTAGGTTCTTCATCAACTCCAGTTAATACAAAACTCTGCTGCACAACAGAGTACACTGGCTACCATTCCCCTATAAAACCAAATTCAAAACACAGACACTGATTTCAGGGTTCTAAGAGGAAAAAGACTTGTTACCTAAAAGAAAGGTTGTCCTACAAGCCTTCCAGACCTCCAGATCCTCACTTGGAACTTCTATTAACCTCTTCATTGACAAAAGAATCAAAAGAAACAGACTCTCTTCTGCCAGGGCTTTTAATGCCAAAGCCCAAAATACCTCCATGCCTAGAAAGCAGCTGATTTCCTCCATAGATTCATTTTAATCTGACTGCTTTAGACTTAAACTGTTATAACCTGCCCCTTCCATACATCAAACTCAAACTGTCTTAGAATCAAATTGCCTCACACCTTGAGGGCCTGAACATATTGCCACAACCTGTTCTGATGTCATTTATTCATGTATTTATTTATTGCCTATTTATTTCAACTTGGTCCTTACTGTCTACTTTCCTCAGGCTAGAATTGTCAAACTGCTATACCTACACCAGGCTCTGGCTGTATATTGCCATTCTAATAGGTTGTATCTTATCTTGGGTGAATTTCTTATTCAAAAAGGCAGGGTAACAAATCCAAATAGCTAGATTGCTTAAGTAACACAGGTTCTCCATGAACAGCAAGATGAATTAGCCATGATACATGGGTGGTGCCAGACTGTGCCAGATGGACACATCTTTCTTATCTCAGTAAGTTTTATTACTGAGCATGTGTGGGAGTTCCCACACGTGTGCTGCCTCATGAGCCCCTCAATTAATTATAGAGTTTAGCTTTTGCTAGTCAACTTTCCAGGGAGGGTGGAAGGTATTACGCATGGCTAATTCATCCTGTTGTCTATGGAGAACACCGTTTATGGCAAGCACACCTGCTTTCTCTATCAACAAGCAGGTTGAACTATGCGAAAACCAGGAGCTTGCTGAACCTCTGTATTTAAGGTCCATTTTCCTGGATACTGGGGGCAGGAAGCCAGATTATCCCACATTTTAGTCTGTAGATCTTACAGAATTTGATGGATTGGGATCACTGATGGTTTGCACCTGAGGCAATGGAGGATAAAGTGACTTGCAGTGGGATTTGAATTCTGGTCTCCTGGTTCATAGCCCACTGCTCTAACCACTAGGCTACTCCTCCACTCCACTGATACTTTATCATACATTTACAGAGGAAATTAAACCAGGAGGGAGTCCAAATTTGGACAACTCTAGCTTTTAGAATTTGTTATGCTTCCTCTGAGTTGTCTTAGCTACATCAGGGAATGCTGTTAGTCTGCTCTTATTTTACAATTCAGGAACTGGGTCTCCTGGTACTTAAACAACTGGAGGACCCAGTTTATCTGGTTCTAAAACAATCAATGTAGCAGAGAACAGTTTCTCATCTTTCCCCTCAATCTGAGTTAAATTCAGGAAGTCAAAAGCCATCTGGGCCTTTTTTTTTTTTTTTTTTACACTAAAAGAAGGTACAGAAATGGGATGGGGGTAATATTTCTCCAGAATCCTCAAGAATTCTACTATGTATTTCCTAAACAACTCTAGAGGTGCAACTATGGATATTTTTGGAAACCAAATAAATAAGGTACAACACCTAGCCACATTTTCACTTTCTATGTTGCTGTGAAGCAAATAGTTATCCCTAAACTTCTTTATCTTGTATTTCTTTAAGGAAACTTTGTATATCAGTTCACTTGATATTTTCCAATTTGTTTTCAAATACTGTCAGTTTGTTTAGATAATCCTTGCATTTGAATAGAAAAAGAAAGACAGATTTTCCAAGCCCAGCAATATAGTGTCCCACAAGCTGTCCAAATAGACAGATTTCACCAAAGCCAAAGCAGGAAAAACAGAGGCAGAAGATCAAAGTGACGACTTTGTAGACCCCTCCACAGTATATCCCATCGAGAATACCTGTAGGCCAATTCTCACGCAGCTCCCTACAGGCAGGACCTCTTTGTACCACCATGGTCCCACTACTGCCAGCAGAATCTCTGACAGAGCCCAATGCTGGACTCAAAAGTCACTTCGACTGATGCTCCTGCAGTTGGTATACTTCTCAGAACCAGAGAAATCCCCCCTCCCTTCGGCAGATATGCAATTTATCCACTGATGCCCCCGATCTCTCCTCAGCATTTCACTTTGTCAGATCCAATAGTGGCGTCCTGAGCTAGAGGCTAAGAGATGTTTCTACCACTCAAAGTGTCGATGGATCTCCTTTCCCCACCCGCTGCTCCACTGGAACACCCCCCAGGCAACTCTATATCTGTAGTTTGTATCATGAAGCACTCTATGGGATCATCATTGCAGAGTTTGGAACACCTTCACTTTCCCTTTTTGCTTGATCACCACAAACCAACAACAGAGGAAAACAAGGTAGTTATATGGACCAGCTTCAAAACCGCATCTGACACTTTGCTCCACCCCTGCCCTCCAACCTTTTTTTTTTAATACATGGAATACATTTTATCTGGGCTTTCCAAGGTGGTATTTCTAAACCATGTCTATGCCTCATGCAAACTTTTAACCTTTGCAACTGCTCCTTTTATCAGGCCTTTTTAAAGTTATATGCTACTGTAGTAGCTTTACTCAATGTCCTCCCTATTGCTTAACACAGAAAACATAGCAGAAAAAGACCGTATGGATCCATCAAGTCTTCCCATCCACCCAATTAATTTAGCTTTATAATTCCCATCACTCTCAGAGATCTCCTACATTTATCCCACGCTTCCTTAAATTCAGATACTGTTTTTCTCTCAACCACTTCCATGCATCCACCACCCTCTCTGTAAGAAATATTCTTGAGTCTGCCCCCTTTGAGCCTCATTTCATGACCCCTTGTTCTACAGCCTCCTTAACAGCCCCATCACAGTAACCCCTATCACCAGGTCGGGCATTCCACTGAACTAGATCTAAAGTTTCTGGTCCACAAAAGGTTATTGCTCCTATCACATGACAACTTCCCGAGGAGGCTCATATGGGACTTTGACATACGCCAGTCAATACAGACTGGCATATGTTAGCCACAAATGTTGACTGGCTCACCGTTAGCCACAAATGTATTTACACCTTTTAAAATTCTAATAGATTGTTAAGACATGACTTCCTTTCACTAAAATCATGTTGGCTTTTTCCCATGTCTATCCCTATGCCCAGTGATGCTATTATAACTATAGAATCTACCATTTTGTCCACCACTGTCAGACTCGCTGTCTAGTTTCCTGATCACCCCTTTTAACAACTGGCATTCCATGAGCTCTATAGTTATTCAACACCCTGATACCTTTACATTTATGGCTACTAGCTTCCTGGACTGAGCTTGCCCAGGGAAAGAACCTAGCTGGTACATTTTTCTCTTCAAATTAATTTCAGTCTTTGAAACCATACACACCATATTTAATTCCAAAAATTTTTTTTAAAGAAATTATATTAAAAAGGATTGATTGGTGAAATCTTGAATTATTAAAATATGTATTTTGATAAAATCATTAGATAAAGATTCTCCTGATATGGGAATGTGGAAGGCTAAATTATTGGACATGTTGCTAATGAAGTTTTGCATGGCTAATTTATAGACACTCAAATTACAAGAGACCTTATGTGAAATATGAAATCATATTAAAAGTCTACTAAAGATATTCAGCTTAGCATCCAGTTTAAGAAGTCTGATTAATATCTGTTGTACGCCTGTACTATTTATTGCATGTTATGAAGCAAATGCAAGAGGTCAAAAGCAAGCCTTGTGATGCTGCTTCCTCCAGTGATTGCAGGTTATTGACTGTTGTGGGGAAGAAAAGAGAAAAATAATTGTTCTTTATATCCAGTGTACTTCATTTTTGGTTGCAGTCAAAGAAAATTATTTTTGGAAAAAAAAAAAAAAAAGGATCGATTGGTGCACTTATATCTTGGAGACCAGAAATTTTTTCTTTGGAAAAAACAGAATCGGGAAGATAGTTTTTCAGCTCAACAACTGACTAAACTCCCATCCATATTGTATTCACACATAGGCAGGGTTTTAATTTTTTATATTCTTGTCTTTCAGGTACTTCAAAGTGTAATTACATTCAGGTACTGAGGGTATCTTCTGTCCCCAGAGGGCTCACAATCTAAGTTTGTACCCGAAGCAAAAGAGGATGATGTGATTTGCCCTAGGTCACAAGGAGCAGCTTAAGTCACCATAAGAAACCAAGAAACCGTTTTGGTCCTGGGTTATTACTAGTCTATGAACCCTGCCCTCAGGGGAATACCAGATTATGGACTGGGTTAGTAATAAATGTTCTTTATCCCACTTTACAGATAATATGAAGGATTTTAAAAGGATGGTACTAAGATTATCTGGGAGACTGTTCAAGAGCTCCTATGATAAGTCACTATACCTAGGAGCAAGATCAGGAAGTAATGCATTTTGCTTTTTTTTTCCATGTGTATGATTGTACCAGTAACTAAATATATAGGCATTGATGCCTCTTAACACTTTTAAATTGTGGCTCCTATTAGAGGTAAAGTGAATGGAAACACTCATCCTGTCAGTGGCATCTACTTAAAGGAAAGGCACATCAGCCCCTACACAGGGGTTTCTGAGACTTATTCTCTCACAGTACTAATTCCTCCCTCCCTTGTTTGTTCCCTGGTACCACACGGCCCAACTATATCTGTCTGAGCCACAGATGCCAACAGTCTGCACTGTTGTAGTGTTTGAGCAATAGGGAACGTTCCAGCATTTGTATGGTTCTGGGAGGTTAAGAGAAGTCAGATTTAGTCAGCTGAGACATTCAGGGCTGGGACGGACAAGAAGATGGTGACAAAAGAGCAACGGCACTGATGCAGGGGCAGTAGCAACACAGAAATCTGGTCAGAAAGTCACTGAGCGCAGTTTCTGAACATTTTTCGCATAGTCCCCCTCAAAGTCAGCAGGGCAGCAGCAGCAGCCTGTGGCTGAAAATAAAAATGCTCCATTTAGTCACTGTCACTCTTCAATTTGTGTGGGGGATGGGGGCGCGAGGTGGAGAATTCTTTGAAAAGTACAGGCTATGTTTTTTATAGGGCCAAAAGAGCATTACAAAAAAAGTAACCAAGCAAATCTGAGAAATAAGGGTACATTTTCCAAAGGTTTAACTGGCTAACTTCAGGAGTCAGTGGTTAAATCTAACATGTTTAAACTTCATCTCAAAATTTCCATTTAACCAGCTAAATATGTTTACATAAAGTTAGATGGTTAAAAAGGGGTGGGGCTAGAGATGGACAGAGGATATCATTTAGCTATTTAGGATATCTTGCCAGGCAGATTTTTCCTGCTAGATTTAGGGCAAAGTTTCAGTTGCAAATCTACCCAATCTACTGTACCAAAAATAGAGCTAAATTTAACTGGTTAAAATTACCCAGTTATCTTTTCAGCTCACTGAATCTTTGAAAATAGACCTGTGGAAGTGTTAGAAAACCATGGAGAAACCTAAACGATACCAACCTTATCCCAGTGGTTGTGAAAATGGCACTGCAGCACATGAAATACAAAACATACACACAACAATAATCCCCTCACCTCTAATATTTTAACACTGAAGTGATTTATAAAGTGCAGTGCAGATACCTTTGTTACAGTGTCTGCTCCACCATCCTAACTTCATAAATTAATCCACAACTGGAATATACTACATTAATATTAAATGCTAACACCCACTCTCTCCCCACCCCACCCACAGCCATGCACCTGATAATGGCAGGTAACATTTCATCAGAACACTACCAGTGAGGCGCAATTGTGAAACTACACAGTTTATCCAACTGTGCCCAGAATACTACTGTAAATGTTTCAGCAGCACACACCAAGAAATAGTAATATATTCACGGCACATGCATTTTAAATACTCAACAGTACTTATACGACTGGAAAAGAAAACCCAAGCTTTCTGGGAAGTAATATATCTGGTCAATACTGCGGTATATGAAGTAGTTTTCAAAAAGGAAGTCAAAGCTTAAGGAGAGAATTACCTACCCTTTTCCCACACCATATTTCCCCCTTGCACTACAGTACTCAGCCAGTCACTTGCTCATTCGGTGGTACTGACCTTCAGCAGATCATAGAATGCATCCGAGATTTTCTGCGGGATTGCAGGCAGGTTACCACGGCGGATATTGTGCCATCCATCATCGTTACGAGGCAGTGGATCTGCTCCTGCTGCCAAGACAATCGTTAATCCAAGGGCAAAAATATCTGCCTTAGGCAAGTGGTAGAAATCCTTCCAGAGAAGAGAGAAACAGAGGCCAGTCATTTGCATCACTGCAATCCTGCCCTGCAAACCACGCGAATGACTAAATGGTAGGGATGTGCAGCAGGGACGGATACATTCGATTCGGTATTCGTCGGGACCCAAATCCGTTACATCCGTTTTCGGGGGACCCCAATTCGTCCATTAGTTACATATGGTATTCGTTTCCCATTAAAGTTAAAAAAAAAAACAAAAAAAAACAAAAAACCACACCCCACCCCCCATCCCAACCCTTTAAATTTAATTAACTATGACCCCCCCCCCCCCCAAGACTTGCCAAAGTCCCTGGTGGTCCAGCGGGGGTCCTGGAGCATTCTCCTGCACTCAGGCCGTCGGCTGCCGATATTCAAAATGGCACCAATAGCCTTTGCCCTTACTATGTCTCAGGGGCTACTGGTGCCATTGGTCGGCCCCTGTCACATGGTAGGACATTGCTCCTACCATGTGACAGGCACCGGTAGCCCCTGTGACATAGTAAGGGCAAAGGCTAACTGTGCCATTTTGAATACCGGCAGTCGACAGCCCGAGTGCAGGAGATCGCTCCAGGACCCCCACTGGACCACCAGGGACTTTTGGCAAGTCTTGGGGGTGTCAGGAGGGTGGGGGTTTTATTCGTTAGTGATACATTGCTTTCATGGGGGGTTCGCCATATGTTTCGGAACCACACGAATGCAACGAATAGGGACCTATACGTTGCAGATTGCACATTCGTTCAAAACGAATGCACATCCATACTAAATAGAAAGTCATTAAACTCTGGTGCAGAGAGCTACCGATATCAGTCTGCGGTGTAGACAGCTACTACCTTGGGCCCTACATCGTATTATGAAGCTTCTTTAAAATGTTTATCTGGCTCTGCCACCATTTCTTTTCAGAGCACTGAAGGCTAGTTGCAGAAGAAACTACCTGCCAGACATAAAGGCTGGCACACGTTCAGTGTCACCAAGGAAAGCCAGCTGAAGTGGAGGAAGGTTATTAAAAAAAGGAAAAAAAAAAAGGTCTGAATAAGATCAAGAAGGGGGCAAAGCTAAAAAGTCAACAAATCAAATTGAAAAACATAGCTAGCACTGCTGTTTTATTAAGTATTATACCTAGGTTCCCTTTAACTCAGCAGTTGTTACAGGAGGCTCTCAATAGTTCTAGTTCCTCTCATTCAAGGAGGATCCCATGAAGTTTCAGTAATTAAATTTTTAAAGCCATCTCTGAAGTGGATAGCTTGGCAGCATATTTCTAGCACCTGCATTACTTGAAAGCTTCCAAACAGATGATCAAATGATATCACACAATTAGTTGGGTGAATTTTGGTCCAGGAATGGATTAAAAAAAAAAAAAAGTTTGGGAGTCAGTCCCCCACAGGAGAGTTTTAAACTATTTCTTCAGAACCCTTCTGTAGTCCTGTCACAAAATGTGAGATTAGGGGCTCCTGAAGGCAGTGGTGCGCTGTCTAATTTCTGATGAGGTCCGTATTGCGACCTTGTAAATATAAGCTGAGTAGACTGCTAGGGAGGAGCATGATGGAATACAGCATACCTGAGAAAAAGCAGAAGAGTGCATCCTTTTGTGCTTGTTCCTGATAACATTATGGGGGTTCCCAGTTTAAATTTTAGTTATTCTGGGCCTACAAAGCCCCTAGGAGGAATACAAGATAGCTATGCAAGAATTATCCACCACATGGGCGTCTCACCATTTCAAACCAAGGGATGGAGAAGAAATATATTACTAGAATTTCCAGAAGGACATGGTCAAGGCAACTAACATAGTGGGGTTCAAAAGAGGACTGGACAGTTAATAGCCATGTAGACTTGGGTAAGACAGCTTTTATTCCTGGGAGCATGATACAAGAAATAGATCAACTATTGGGGATCTGCTGGGTACATGTGCCCTGGACTGGCAACCATTGGGGACAGAATGCTGGGCTCAGTGGACCCTGGTCTGACCCAGCATGGCATTTCTTTATGAGAATTAGAGCTGGAATAAGCTTATGGGAGTAGGAACTGAAGCCCAACCAGGTGGCAAATCTTGATTCTTGCTGCAAGGCTAGGTCTATATTATTTGATTTATATTCCACTTTTTGGCACTTCAAAGAAGATTACGTTCAGGTACTGTAGGTTATTATTGCTTGTATTTTCTAACCAGATATCTAAGCTTGCAGCTGTGAAATTGTGTCAGTGTAAGAATCTAACTATATTGGGGTGCCTATGGAATTAGATTGTGTAAAGATTTTTGGACTTTTTTGAAACCACAATCCCTAAGCAGGCAGAACTAACTACTCAGCAGACAAGTGTTCGCCAGAGTACAATACAGTTTTATTCTGGCTGAGGTTTTACTTTGTTTGTGAAGAATGAGAGGCTCTGTCTACAAAAGGGTCAGCCCTTTCCGGTGTAGGACATCGCCTTGGGAAGTCCACTACATCACCTGTCAGATCAGTGATAAGATTGGAAACCAGAAACTTGTTTCACTTACTTCCAAGTTTTAAAAACAAAAAAATCGCTATATTCCCAAATTCTCCAGGACGATGCTATTACAAGTTTACATCCCACTCACACAATACAAAATCTGCAGTTTGCAGTAGATCAAACCTAGTAAGCTAATAAAGGCATCCACTTCATGCAGTACCTTAAAGTTCAACTATCATTCATACCTCTTGAAGGATCTCATTGGCTAAAAAGCAGCTGTCTCCCTCTTCTACTTGAGGTTTGGAAATGGAGGTCACATGGCCAAGGTCCCCTAAGATGAGAGGCAGACAGCAGTTAACTACTTAGATTAAAGAACACTTGTCCACTTTTTTTTTTTTTTTTTTTTTGCAGAGGGGGTGGGAAAGTGGAGGACAGAGTTAGAGAGAGTCAAGGAAATTGGTTCCTTAAGCATTCAAGGTCTAGTTCCTGTAAGCTACACACACAATATAACAAAGCCTGCATATGAGACCAGAGCTAGTGTCACTTAATTAGGTCACTGCAACAGTTTCATCCTGTTCTGTTTCTTAAACAGCCATCCTATTTTTTTTTTTTAAGAAGTTATCCACAAATAGCTGAGATCCTAAATTTAGGCCCTAAGTTAGGAACTTATTTTCAGCTTACAGTTAGGCTCCTAAATTAGGTGCCTCGTTCTGAAAATCAGTGCTAAGCTCCTAACTTTTCCCCACCCTAACCACCTCAGTAGCAATCCACATTTTAGATGCCTAGTGAAACTAGGCATCTAAATTTAGGGATTCAGCCCTAGTATATTTTCAAATAGGGACAATTTAAGAGCCTAAACCATTGGAACATTGGCCTCTAAAAATATTTTTAAAAGGAAAATTAGTCCATCATGCAATATGATGGACATTTCAGACAGGTCAATGACAAACACATCCAGTGCTCTCCCCTTGTACACTGTATTAAGGAGTTTGGTTTTCAGCATGCTGGAAAATTTCTGTCTTTAGGCACCATGAGCCCAGTATTCAGTAAGCCAGCAAGCTTACAAGTTTTCCAGCTACAGATAGCCAGATAATTGTCCCCTAAATATCCCTGATTAAAAGTTATCCCGCTAATTATAGCCAGATAACTTTAAAACTAACCAGGCAGATTATGAATATACCGAAAACTCCTTAATCATGGGCCTCCCACCCTGATTCCCCTCTACCATTAATCTTGTCAGATATTCTGGACAGTTTCACTGATCGCTTACACTTCCAGAGCTATGCTAGAAGTACCCAGGAATGCATCATACTGTGATCCTGGGCAGCGACCGAGGTATTGGAAGGGTGAATAGGAAGGCGCAAGGGGAGGAGAAGGCCAGCAGAAATCTCACTGGATTTCCCTTTGGAAGGGTTTGGGGGGGGGGGGGGGGGGACACACAGCCAGAAGTTAGTTTTGTTTTGTTTTTTTTAATAAGATTAATAGTGGTTGGGGGTAGGAATCTGGCTGGGAGGTCAGCAGTTATGATTTTTTTTTTGTTTGTTTTTTTGTTGTTACTTATAGGCATGCCACTTAAATCGGATATATCTTTTGAAGTTAAAAGTAAGCCAGATAAATTTATTCCTCCCTGAAATGCCTTTTTTATCCAGCTAAACTCTAGCCAGACAAGTGGCTCAATATTCAAAAAGTTGCCATTTAGATAGATAACTTGTCTAAATGGCTTTGAATATTGCCCCCCTCCCCCAAGATTAGCAAGCGAACATTTAGGAAAGCAGGTATTACCTCTACAAAATATGTAAATCTCTTCAATTCTAATACTCTGGGGGTTTTTTAATGTAAAATTACAGACAAAAGTTACAATTGGGTAATATCATACATTAATTTGACCAAACTAATCAGACCTACACTGATCTTTATTCCTGCTATACAAAAATCATCCATATGAAATCAATGCAAAAAATTGTAATTTGCTAATCTAATACACAAATTCATGACATTTGAGTCTCTTCACCCTCATCCCCCTCCCCCCACCCACCCAGGACATTGCCAGCACTCTGGAGACAGACATGAAGTTTTAATAACTATTTTCAAAGTTATTTAATGGTTTTCACTGTCTTTTCCCTCGATCAATCATTTTCCTTCTTTCATTCCTTGTTTAATTTTCCATTCCGTCTTTTCAGTTAATTCATCCATTTTTATTCTTATATCTTGTTCTCTCTCCCCACCAACTTCTTTGCATGCCTTCCTCTTATTGCTTTTTGTTTCCTTTGCCTTTCACATAACATTTGCTCAGGTATTGTTTCCCTCTCCTTGCCACTTCATTTCCTCTTCCCGAGAATCCCTCACTGGATGGCTGATTTGACTAATCAGCTGGACTCTGATTTTACAGCTTGTTGTATGGTCCTGCCAGTTCACTCATGGCCAGAAAAAGCACTAGGTAGACTAGATGGCCACCTACAGTGCCACTGTTTTGGGGGTGGTGCGACGGTGGCAGGAGCACAGCAATTGCTCCTCCTGCTGGCACAGGCAGGAGGGAGGTAGAGCAGCAGCAGCATGGGCCCACAGCGGCCGGATGAAAGCGAAGCAATGCTGGGCTGCAGGCCCAGAAGCAGCAAATAGGAGTCGGAGCAGTGTGGGAGCCATGGCCCAAAGAAGAGCAGGAAGCAGAGCAGTGAGGGTGCGCCCAGGCTGAAGAAAGTTGCTGCCCTGTCTGCCAAAAAGAGAAGGCTGTTACAGGTTGTGTCTGCCAAGGGGGCAAGAGAGTGAGCATGTGTGTATGAGTGAGAGCAAGTATGTATGTGCATCTGTGTAAGAGAAGAGAGTTTGTGCACGCACCCCCAACTCCTACCACTACCCTCCCCCCACCCACACACAAATCCACAATCTCAGAGTGACTGGAAACCAGGTGTTCCTAGGTACAGAGAGCAGGGAGTTTTTTTTATCTTTAGTTTTAGTCATTGGGTGTTTCATTTGTCTGCTGGCTTTGAAATATATTATTGGTATGTGGAAAAATTTTTAAAAATTGGATTGATGTCATTTTTATTTGCAGTAGTGTCTCTTGGACAAATATTTGGGGGGGGGGGGGGAACAGGGTGGCAGACTAGATATAAAGGGGTGTAAGCCAAAGTGATATTTCATACATGGTACCTCAGACATATCATGGGCTGGGAGGGATCTCACCAATGTAGATCTTGAAGATTTAAGACTGCACATGGCACAAGGACTACACCCCTTAGGGGGATCATAGGTGGCAAAATAAAGAGTAAAAGTAAATCAGGTGAGGCATGCGTTGCAGTATGTGCTCATAGGCCCAGCAGCAGCCCCGTATGGGTTTTCTAGGTAACAGGAAACCAGTGAGGGTAGAAGAAATCCCACCAAAAACTCAGAATCTATGTAACAAGCCTACTGCCATAAAATGAACTTCCAAGACTCAACCAGCAACAACTCTATGGATGAAAAGGAAGCACTCAAAACATAGCACAGCCCTAGAACACCAATATATTTTCTAACGGAAAGACAGAACAAGCTGGACAGCTACAGATCGCTACAAAACACACTAGACAGTAGACACTAGTAAAATCTCCAACCTCTGTCACACATGCAGAACATGGACAAATTCTAACCAATAAGGAATCACAAATTAAAAAAAAGATACATGTAAACAAAAACTAAACCAGAAATCCCATGAAGCCAGAATGATCTGCATGCAGTGCAACCATGGAGAAAGAAACCAAAATGCATTTCCTCCTATAGTCATGGATGGGAACTCTCAGGATTTCACCCTGAGACTCGAGGAATTTGCATCAGTTGCAGGGTCTCAGGGGAAACACTAGAAATCTCAGGGCCTGGCCCAAGATGGCGGTGTAGCAAGACAAACTGACACATTGTTCCTGCCTTTGGTCATTTACCTTGAGAGATCTATGCCGCATTCAGCGAGGAAGCGCAGAGCCAGGGAGCGCTTAGCCTCGGAAGCACTCCCAACTTTCTTTGGTAGGACCTATGGACAACCCATGTCCGGTGTGGATCCAAAGCCAGTGAGGGAAGCTCGCAGACTGCCGGATGGGGGTGGAAGTAGAGCCCAAAGATGGTATTGAGCTGCTGGCATCTTTTTCCCCCGGCAGAGAGGACACTGCCCGCTAACCCCGCCAAGACAAGGACGCTCCCTACATAAGGAGACCAGGGGAAACCTAAATGGTTAACCCCCGGTGTGCCTCTGCCGGAGCCCGTGTGGTTGGGGCAGGAAGACTCGGCTCAAAGTGAGATCTCTGGGGCTTGCAGGGGGAAGGCCTAGTGGAGCTGCAGAACCGGAGGCCGGAGAGGTAACAGCTGAGAACTCTGTTTCAGGCAGCTGACCTGGTAAGGCCTCAACTTTATTCTTTAGAAACGCTATGGGAAGCAATAAACAATGTCAACAAGAATATGATACTACAATTGCATATTATTACAGATAATGTTAAAAAAGTTTGAACAACGGATGAATGATGTGGCAATGAAGTTTTGAAATCGAAGGAGAAAGTGGATTCTGTTAAAGTGAATTTAGAGAGTAATGCAAATATTCAACAAATGTTTATTAAAGAAAATCAACAATTGCAGATGAAGTTGGAAAACATGGAAAATCAGCTGAGAGGGAGAAATTTGAGGTGTATAAATTTTCCTAAAGTGGCATATATTTCACCGAAAGACATCTGGAGAAGATGCTTAATGGAGATCTTGAAAATTCCTGAAGGTGCCTTGCCCATTATGGCGAAAGTATATTATATGCCCCCATTAAGGAGGAGAGAATCGGAAGAAGATAATATACAAGTCTTAACTCCAAAGGAACCCCCTAATTTGGATATTTCAGCAGTACTGGAGCGAACAGAAGAAAGTATGACAACACCTGCTACGTTAATAGTAGCTTTCCTATTAGAATCTGATAAAGAAAGGATTTTTAAGATATTTCTCACAGATCCGAAGTTTTCCTGAATCAAAAAAATCCAAATATTTCCAGATATATCTAGACAGACGCAAGAGAGGAGATGACGATTTTTATTGTTGAAGTCCAGAGTTCTCGAATTAGGTTCATTATTTGCTTTAAAATTTCCAAGCAAATGTTTAATAAAACACCAAAGGATATCATATTTGTTTTATCAACCTTCACAGTTAAACTGCTTTCCTGCTTAATAAAATTGGCTCTCAGTTTGGTTCCTCACCGGTCTCTGGCTAATAGCTCAGATCAGGTTGTTTATTTCCTCATGTTTCTTCTTGTTCTTAATGTAAATTTGCATTAATATTCTTAGAAATACTTTATTTCAAATTAGTTGGTCCGGGGCTCACCTTGTCACCTCCAACATTTCCTCTGTATCTGCTTGGTGACCGCACATCCTGTGCTAGGGTAACAGAATCCTAATCAGCTTCTCTTTCAAACTTGTGTGCAGCAGGGATCTTATGCTGGGAGAGCCCCTGGAGATTCTCCTTCCTCTGTGGGCCATATGGGAAGGATCTTCTTTCTTGCCAGTGCCTTTCCCTCCCTCGTGACACTCAGTAGATATAGAGAACATGCACGACTGCAAGCACACTCTCTACACCTACTACGTGCTGAAAGCAAGGGAAAAGCACCAAAGGCAGCTTCCAGAGGAGCCAGAAAGAAGCCTCAGCCATTTTTTGCTCTTCCTATATGGCATGCAGAAGAGGGAGGAGTGGATGTTAACTCTGAGTTAGCACTGTTTTGGTATGGGAGGTTTACTATATTGTAACTAATTCAATTTACACATGGCTTTCTGCCACATATTACAATAGACCTAATACCATATGCGTTCCAAGCGACTTTTGCAGGGTTTTCTAGTTGTCACTTCAGCAATGCACATAAATATAATGCATATGTTGGTGCAAGTGATATTTTTACCTCAGAAGACTACTTTAAAATATGCCCTTTCATGCAACACCTATTACAAATCTATTAGTTTTAATTGTGTGTGGGAAGGGCCAGGGTGGAAAAGGAGATAAACAAAGCTAATGAGGTTCACCTAATAGCCTCACACCAACTTTGAGCTTGCTGGCAAGTGCAGCCACGGTTTAATATATATATATTGGTAGTGTCAGGGACTAACACCACCAACAAGGCTCACATCCAGAAAAAGTTCTGACATTCTAGGCTCAAATTTAATAGTAAACCAAGAGATCCCAGGTTAAGATCTGCTTGCTTGAGATTCAGAAAAACCAGTCAGCCTTGGCTAACCACAAAGCGTCTGTTTGATGTGTACCCACTAAGAATGACAATTGGCACAGTGCACATAAAAAATGTTAGTGAGCCAAGATTTGGGCCCGAAGGCCTGCAATAGTGCAAGAACAGAGCTTATAGGGAAAGCACATTGTATGGACAGAATAATAAGATTGAAGCTGTGGTATATTCACAGTAAAAGCAAACAAAACCTAGACCTACATTTTGTCATTTATCATGAAAAAAAAAAATAGTGCACATGGAAGAATACCTCTCAGTATTTACATACTTAGTAAATTAATTGCAATGGCCAAGTTAAAACTTCATTAGATTGCCTTCAAATGCTATCCCTGGTTTTATTGAGCATAATATTTGAAATTAAATTCATGGTGCAGTGCACATAGTAAAACAGTACTTAAATTTATTTTCCTTTAATCTACTTTCTTTTCAGGCAGTTAAGTGCCCTACTGATCTTGGTCATATATTTTCCAGAGAAGAGGAGCTTTTATACTTAAAGAGAAAACAGTGAAGCTGTTTATTAAGATCTATGAAACAAAAATGCTGAACATTTCTACAGAAGAAAAAAAACCCAAAATGTGAACAGCATAAACCATGTTCTCTGTAGACAGCAGGATGAATTAGCCATGACACGTAGGTGACATCATCCAACACCACCAAATAAACCCTTTTACCTCCTAGATCTTTTGCTCTAATGAGCATGTGCAGAAATTCCTGCAAGGTCATTTCCTCAGGAGCCCCTCAGTCAATTTTAAAGTGAAGTCCAGCTAGGTAGTTGACTGTCCAGGGAGGCAGGTAGATATTTAGTATGGCCAATTCATCCTGCTATCTACAGAAAACACCATTTACAATAAGCAAACTTGCTTTCTCTGTCAACAAGCAAGGTTATATTAGCCATGACACATGGGGAGTCCCAAGCTGAGGGTTGCAGCAGAGCATATAACTGAATAAGCAACCTGGATTTTTCTGTGGAGAGTAGAATATTGAATGAACAGGTTATACAAAAAACTGCTTGTCCAACTGTACTGTCACTTTTTGATCAATTTTCCAGATAGTAATGGGACATGAAGGTGTGCCCAGACCACCAAGTTGCAATTTTGAAGATGTCTTCACTAGATGCTGCTCAGAGATGAGCCACTGATGTAGCCATGGCTTTCACTTGAATCTTGATAGTGTCTAGTCTGCTAGGGCATAAAAAAAGTGTAATACAATCTTGTAGCCAATTGGACAATCTTTGTTTGGCAACTACTATGCCCAATTAGGATCATAAGAGACAAATAGTTGCAAGGTCCAACGATCTGGCTACATTTTTTCTGCAAAGCAAGAATCCTTATCCAAGTACCTTACCCAACTTTTCCAGACATCTGCAACAAGAGGTCCTCAGATGAAGACATGTTTCAGAGGCTCAGGTAGAAGGTTGGAGGGGATTCCTGTTAAATCCTCCTCAGATCCTAGAAGGGAACACTAATCCAAGACCCCAGTGATGAAATAAGTGGCTGAGAATGGATTTTTGGTCACCTAGGAGGGGCGTATTCCTGGTGGACATCCTCTGAATGGCTGGACTCCATTGCAAGTGAATGTTTAGGACTACAACTATCTCTCAGGGGTTCTGATGGCATAACCATCCAGTCAAGGGTAACTGAATTCCTCCTTGCAGGAGTAAATCTGATATCCTGGATAGGAAGGGCTGAAGTGTACCCTCCTAGTCCTTAGCCACCAGAGAGGTAAAGAAAGTCTTCAACAATTCTGCCACTTGATCTAAGGACTTGTGTGTCCTCTAGCCCTTCTTGCACATCCTCTGGACTTTATAAAAGTTGTACTGGGGGCTGGTTAGAAATTAAGGACACAATGGAGCAAATGGGATCTGGTGTGTCCAGATATATATCTTACTCCAGTAACTTTGATAGGGATATTGCTCTAGAAATTAGTAGAGGTAAGTGAGATGCAGTCACTTACTCTGATGCATGAGGTGTCAAGCCCCAATATGTTGGTGGTGTCAGAGTTATAGGCGGTGCTGGGGCTCAATGTGCTGAAGAATGGTGCATCAGCTACATCAGTGGCATAGAGACTCTATGCTTTTTCGGCACTAGTTGTGCTACTGTCTCTCAAGAATAGCACTTTTAGTAGGGCCTGAGGTTTGTAAATACTTCTGTTTACTTGACCCTGAGGCCCCAGCCTGCTCCAGTGAGGTGGGAAAATTTTCTCGAGATGCTCCTACTCAACTTGGCACTTTGGAACATGAAGAGACTGCTCCAGGAGGAGAACCAGCTGCAGCTCTTTAAAAAGACTTATGCAGGTCCTCCATTTTCCAGGCCCTGGACCTCTTTCTCGCAGAAAGAGGAAGTCAAGCAACAATATTTGCAAAAATTAAGAGAAGCTAGGAACATAGTCAGAAATTCAAAAGTTCAAATAAAAGAAAGATAGCAAATACAGTAAAGCGGGGGAGCGAGACTCTTCTTAAAAAAAAAATTATACTAATGATATCAATCAAGTTAAAACAGAAGGTACATTTCCCAGATGATGCTTGGATGAAAAAAAAAGGCTGAGGGGCTCACAAGGCAACACCCATACAGGAACTCCTGCACATGCTCAGTAGAGCAAAAGCTCTCTAAGCTAAGAAAGAAGGGTCTATTTGGTGTCATCAGATCACTCCCGTTTCATGGATAATTCAGCCATTTTTCTCAATAGAGAACATTACTTAAATGAAATTATTTTTAAAACATTAGAACGGGCAAGGTTTTAGGGAAGCTATACATGTATTAATTCCTGCATCTGCCTAGAAAACTATGAACCTAAAGTTAGTGTTTATACAGACTAGTACCCTTAGCAGTTCCTGGTTCACATACATCCCCCCCCCCCCCCCCCCATGTTGGCAAGAAACACAAAGCTTAGCACTGCCATTTTTTGGCAGGGGAGGCCCCAGGGCCTATGAATGACCATACACACACACAAACTCTGAGAAGGACGGAAGCAGTTAAACAAAGGAAAGAAGGTGGAAGAGATGGTGTGCCTGGTTCAAGAGCCATAAGTGCAAGGTTTGCTGAAATATTCAGTTCCTAAAAAAGAGGATGTCTTTGAAGGTAGCCAGTAGAGAGACAGAGAAACTGTAGAATGCAGCTTGCCACTTTCTCAATGGCCATAAACCCCCTTTCCCCTTCCCCACCCCCCCCCCCCATACCAGTTTCTCTTCCCTAATTTTATAAATCTCACTTTGTCTAGTTGACCTGCCCCTTCTAAGAGACATTACACACATTGTTTCCTCAATAAATTAAACACTCACCAATTTTATATATCACTGAGGTGGAGATGTCATCTTCATCATCACTCTCATTTTTACTGGCACTGTTGTCTATCAACTTCTGACAGATAAAGACATTACCTATAAATACAAAGACACTTCTAGCATCACCATATCTATCATTAATGGCCTACAAACACACAGGAGAGGACACCTGTATTGACAAGTGTCTTTTTAGGGCACACCCATGCCAGCATAGCCTCCAAATCTAGATGGTGTACCACTGCCACATCTGAACTGTAGATCTAACAATTGTCTCTTGTAACAACCGCTTCAGGAAAAATACTTGCTTGGGCTAAAAATTATATCCATATCTCTACTGAAGTTTTGTCCTACAATGGAGGATCAAAAAAAAAACCAAAACACTGGCTCACCCCTACCTCTTCAATTTCTTTAGGTGCTTTCATATGTTGGCATTTCAGGAGAGAGCCTACCACTTCCAAGTCCAGGCTGCAAACATACATGCCAGGCAGTATAAATGCTGCTACATTATTGAAGTCTTGGCAAGGTTAATCAAAGCCAATTTTAAAGTGCATGCTCTGAGCTCTCTGAACATTTCCAAGATTCTGAGGCTACAGAAATCTGCATGTAATTCCTGCACCGATATTTGCTGAATAATCTATTAGTCATGTGACAACCAACCAACCAGTTGGGTACCTGATGCAACAAACAGCATTCTGGAAAAATAGGTGATTGTATTCCTAATCCTACAATATGCAACACACAAAATTTCCCTCATATGAAAGGACCTGAAGTGCCCCATTCCCAATAAGAATTTTGCCACTCCGTTTGAGGACAAAAACTGCCTTAACCACAGATTACCTTTTCCCAATTGAATCTCCTGTCAAGTTGCAGCATCTCATGGTTTGGATGTATAAGGAAGGGAGAAGTACCCAAATATTATCCAATTTGAAATGCCAGATAGGCAGGGAAAGAAATCATGACGACAAAAAATGTGGAAGAAAAGATAGTTAATGAGGTAAAGTGAGGAAATGAGATTTTTTTTTCAAAGTTTGTCGGTGAGAAGGAAGGCTAGCATTGAATTATTAGATTGAGAGGAATTGAAACATGCGGAGGGTATGGGCAAAGGCAAAACAGAAATGGCAAAGGAGAAATTACTACTTACCTGATAATTTCCTTTTCCTTAGTACAGATAGGTGAATCCAACTTCCCAACACAGGTGAATCCAAAACCAGTGTGATGTACCAAAGCTACTCCCGAACAGGGCGGGAGGCTGTCTTTGGTCCAGTCAAAACTGCACATGCAAAGGCTGTATCCTCCCGGGCCTGAATATCCAGCCGATAATGCCTGGAAAAGGTGTGTAAGGAAGACCACATCACAGCTCGACAAATGTTGATGGGGAAACAGTCTAACTCAGGGATGGGCAATTCCAGTCCTCGAGGGCCGCAAACCGGTCGGGTTTTCAGGATATCCCTAATGAATATGCACGAGAGAGATTTGCATGCACTCTGCCTCAGTCGTATGTAAATCGTTTTCATGCATATTCATTAGGGATATCCTGAAAACCCAACCGGTTTGCAGCTCTCGAGGACAGGAATTGCCCACCCCTGGTCTAACTTGTTGGCCATGGCTCTGCCTGAGCCCTAATAGAATAAGCCCCAACCTGACTAGGCAAGGACTGCTCAGCATCAACATATGCAGCCATGACTACCTCCTTAATCCAGCAGGCTACTGTAGCCTTCAATGCCAGCTCACCTTGACTCCCCCCACCATGGAGCATAAACAGCCAATCCATCTTTCTGAGAGGTTCAGAACACTCCAAATACCTCAAGATATGCCACTTGACATTGAAAGGCCATAATGGCCGATATTGCTCCGCATCTTTTGCCCTGTCCAGAGACTGCAGGGAAAGACTGATTCAAGTGAAAATTCAAGACTACTTTTGGCAAAAAGGAAGGAACAGTATGCAACTATCACCCCTGGAGTTGCTCATAGAAATGGCTCCCAGCAAGACAAGGCCTGTAATTTGGATACTCAACGCACAGAACAAATTACCACAAGAAACACCAATTGCAATGTCAGTAACCTCAGGGAAAGGGTATGCATTGGTCAAAAGGTAGAGTCCACTAAAAAATCCAAAACTAGATTAAGACTCCACAAGGGCACCGGTAACCGCAAGGGAGGATGAAGATGCTTCATTCCTTTCAAGAAAAGGGCCACATCTGGATGAGCCAACAAGGGCCCACCATTCACCTGACCTCAGAAACAGGCAAGAGCCGCCACCTGAACCTTCAAGGAATTAAGGGCCAACCATTTACTCAATCCATCTTACAAAAATTCCAAAATGAGCTGGATCTTAACCGAACGAGGAAGATTATCTTCAAACCAAGCCTCAAACATTCGCCAAACCCGCACATAAGCTAAGGAAGTGGAGAACTTTCTTGCTCATAGCAACGTGGTAGTCACTGCAGCAGAATATACACGCTTCACCGAGCCCTCTCAACGACCATACCATAAGACAAAATAGATTTGGATCTTTGTGAAGAACTGGTCCCTGCCGTAGCAGATTCCTGTGAGCTGAAAACCGGAGGGGAGAGTCCACCAGAAGCCTTTGCAGATCTGCATACTACATTCTCCTGAGCCAATCTGGTGCCACCAGAAGCACCATCCCCCTGTGACTCTTGACCCTCCAAACTACTCTGCCCAACATAGGCCACAGAGGAAAGCATACAGCAGCTTGCCTTCCAGCCATTCCTGCACGAGAGCATCAATGTCCAATGACTTCGGATCTCTCCTGCGACTGAAGAATCGAGGAACCTTCGCATTGTGAGAAGTTGCTAGCAGATCCAGAAATGGAAGGCCCCAGTGATCCACTATTAGCTGAAATGCCTCATTTGGCAATTTCTATTTTTCTGGATCCAAACTCTGCTGAGAAAGTCTGCTCTTACATTGGCTTTTCTTGCAGTATGCGAGGTTGAGATCTCCTAAAGATGCACTTCTGCCCATTCCATAAGTTGGTCTATTTCCTGTGACACTTTCTGGCTATTGGTTCCTCCCTGCCAATTGATGTAAGCTGCTGTCATTGCATTGTCCGACATTATGTGGACCGTTGGACCCTGCAATCTGTCGCCAAACTGCAAGCATGCCAACTGGACTACACAGGCTTCCAGTCGATTGAGGTTCCAAAAAGACTCTTTTGCATGCCAGCGCCCTTGCACTGTCAGCTCCTGAAATGAGCACCCTAACCTTGGAGGCTCGCATGTGTTGTGAGTACTAGCCAGTCCAATTATCTTAGAGAAACCCCCTTTCTGAGATGATCCACTTTTAACCACCACTGTAGTTGAGAGCAGACCTCCAGTGGTAGGTGGAGCCGATTCAAGTAGTCTTGAGACTGTGGGCTCCAACCAGACAGCAGAGTGCACAGAAGCAGACACATATGCATCCTCACCTACAGCACCACCTCCAGGGTTGCCGCCATCAATCAGAACACCTGAAGATAGGACTACACCGTCTGGCGTATAGTGTTCGACAATAGACACACCTGTGCCATCAGCTTCTGGATACGGCCCTCCAGCAGGAACACTCTACCCCATTTCATGTTGAACTGAACACCAAGACACTAGCGACTGAGATGGCTGAAAGATTGCTTTTGGCCAGGTTCACGACCAAACTTAGCTCCTGCAACAAAGAGGTCACCTTTGGTAAGACCCGAAATCTCTTCAAGTTTCTTGGTCTGAATCAGCCAGTCATTCTAGTATGGATGTACCAGAATCCCATCTTTTCTCAACTCCACCACCACCACTGTTGTGGCCAAACCAAAAGGTAGTGCTCAAAACTGATGACATCCCAAAACTGCGAAACACAGAAAATCGATGATGCTCTATTTGTATGGGAATATTCAGGTATGCCTCAGAGATCCAGAGACAACAGGAACTCCCCCTATTGCACTGCAATTATCACTGAGCGCAAGATTTCCATACAAAAATGAGCCACACACAAATGACAGTTGACTCCTTCAATATCCAGGATGGGACAAAAAGAGCCCCCCTTCTTGGGCATCATGAAATAAATGGAATAAAAGCCCAAATTTACCAGCCTGTAGGCTGCAGTCTTGACAACATAACCTCCACGGTCTGTCTCTTCTGAGGAGAGTCGCAGGGAGACACCATGAACACATCCCGAGGAACACAAACTCCAGCGCATAGCCATCCCTTATCACCTCCAGCACCCACTGGTCTGTCATGATCTTGACCCATCTCCGATAAAAAAGACCCCATATCTCAGAGAGAGGTCAGCACATAGTCATTGGGAGACACAGGGTGCTCCACTACCTGAACCTGCATCTTGTCTGGGCTGCCTGGGACGAAAGATCTACCCAAAAGGTAGAGTCCTCTGAAAGGTCACTCCTCTGTAGGGTCAAAAATGTCTGAGCCCTCTAGTATGACCTCTCATGCTGAAGGATCGCGGCACCCGTTTCTCATCCTCTGGTAAACTAGGACCCGGGGACTCACCCCATTCATTGGCCATTTTCTCCAGCTCACTCTCAAATAAGAGTGAGCCTTTAAAGGGCAACTTCATAAGGTTAGACTTTGAGGTTGTATCAGCTGACCAATTTCTCAGCCAAAGCAGATGCCTAGCAGCTTTTACTGAAGCCACTCCTCTGGCCTAAGTTCAGACCAAATTGCAGCCTGCATCTACCAAAAAGACAGCTGCTTGTTCTATCACTGCCCTAGAATTCAAGCCAAATTCATCGACTTTCTGAGAAAGCAGTAAACAAGAGCCAGCCATCAGGGAACTACAGGAAGCTATCTGCAAATTCATTGCCATAACTTCAAAGGCCTGCTTAAGGATAGCCTCAATTCTCCTATCCTGTCCATCCTTCAAGGTCGCTCCCCCTTCTACGGGAATAGTCGTCCACTTGGTAACAGCATACAAAAGTGCATCCACCTCTGGAAAACATTAAAGCTCTCACAGCTGGATCCAGGGGGTACAATCTTTCCAAGACTCATCCCCTTTTAAAATTAGATTCTGAATTAATTCTTAAATGGCTTCCATAATAGGGAAGAAGCAATAGGCTTTATGCAAGGAAATCAGAATAGGATCCTTCTTTGGCTCAGACATGGAGTCAGCCCCAGGTACTCCCAGCATCTTCAAGACATGGAGTCAGCCCCAAGTACTCCCAACATCTTCAATGACTGGGAAAATCAGAGCCAGTAACTCATCTCTATGAAAGAACCTCAACATAGTTCTATACTGCTCCAATCCTGGAGGAATTTTCCCATCTTCCAGGAAGTAAAGATCGGGCTCATCATCCATGTCATGTGGGTCCCTATCGGGAAGGTCTAATCCAGGCGTACCCCGCCGCTTACCCGCAGCACCAGGCAGTCAAGATTTCACCACTTGCGATCCTAGTTGTTAAGATTGCTGGGGCCAGGGATTACACCTGAAGAAGTAGTGCAGTCCTTGAAAAAATTCTGCCCAAGAAAAGGCAGAGGATCCATGCCAAAACCAGGGAGCAACTGATCTGCTCCCACTGAACCAATTTTTCCTGCTAAGGAACCAGTTAGGGGAGCTCCAAAATCAGGTGACCCTTCAGGCAGCTTTTTCCATTCATCCACTAGTATGGGAAGAACCAAGTTTAGCAAAATCATAAAGTCATTCTCTCTGAGCCTCCAAACAGTGCTGACAAATTCAAGGACATGCCAGGTTGAGATGCCTGAATGTAACAAGCAACACATAGGGAACAAACCTAAGCCCTTTGCCCTATGAGCGCCAGTTGGCCAATTCGCCTAACAGGCACCTGACAACACTGTTCCTATGTAGGTGCCCAACTTGAGTTCCCTCAGGATGTTCAGACAATGTGCAAAAAAAGGCATGGGTGCACACAAATGGTAGGTGTTCATATGCGCTTAACTAGGCGCACAACCAAGTGCATAATGGGCCGCACAGTCTGGTGCACTAGCATGATCGACAGAAACTGAAGACGGCAGTCTGCAGTGCAAATAAAAGCGTGAAAACACATTATTTAATCACTGGCACAATTTAAGAACAACGGAGGAGTTGAAGATTATTCCAAGGATTGAATAGAGAAGTTGTGTCCACAATCAAAGGTATAATGAATGGTATTTACCTTGTGCCAGTGATTAGATAATGGGATATGCTGTAACTAAAAATATACTTGGGACATTATTTTAAAGATAAGTTTTTTTGAAATTTTTTTTTCAATCTTTTTATATAGTGGCTCCAGCGTTCAAGTGAGATTAGCGATTTTTCTATACTTCAAAGAAATGAGTGGAGAAGAGGTTCCTGTTAAATGAATAGAGTCATCTATTGAGTCTATTGGATTAAAAATTCCCCTGAAGAAGCTGTTAGATGAAACAAGGGCCCTGTTGGGATTTATAGAAATTCAATAGATCAATTGTATTGGGGGTCTTAGAAATTAAAAATAGAATCTATTCTGGTTAACACAAGATTATTATCAGGAATCTAGATAACTCGTTGAGAATTTGCCACATAAGGAGTATGTAAGATAAAATAATTATATGAATAAGATAAGCTTAATGAATTTGTTCAATATTGTGGAATTAGAAAAATCAGTAACAGTATAGTTTCATCATGGTTTATGGAATGTGATTATGGAGGTAATTTTTATGAGTATGTATGGGTATGAGTGATAATGTTTTTCTAACAGATATTTAAAAGGATGTTGAGGGTAATTTGATAACCGCACAATTAATGGTTAAGTGCAATTTGTTGTGGATGTATTAATTGTTTGAAGAATAATAAAAATTGTTGGTGATACAAAAACAGTATAAAAATATTGATATGTGTTTGTATCCCACTTTGTAAGGCGTGTTCTTTTTTGTATTAAGTGTTAAGCACTGAACAAATAATAATATTGCCTGAATTTTGTGATATGTAGGAGATGCATAACCCACAGGTTTTGGATTCACTTGTCTGTACACTAAGGAACTAATATTTTTGCACAGTATTCACTAAGAAGAGGATTGTAGAAGGACTGATACTAACTGGCACAATGCATTTGTTTAGGGAAGATTGTGTATGGAACTAGCAAACAAAAAGGCCAATACAGTACAGTGCGCTCCGTTGGAGCGCACTGTTAACCTGTCATTGGACGCGCGTTTTCCCTTACCCCTTATTCAGTAAGGGGCGGAAAACGCGCGTCCAACCCGCCGAACCTAATAGCGCCCTCAACATGCAAATGCATGTTGAGGGCCCTATTAGGTATGCCCACGCGATTCAGTAAGTAAAATATGCAGCCAAGCCGCACATTTTACTTCCAGAAATTAGCGCACCTACCCAAAAGGTAGGCGCTAATTTCTTCGGGCACCGGGAAAGTGCACAGAAAAGCAGTAAAAACTGCTTTTCTGTGCACCCTCAGACTTAATATCATGGCGATATTAAGTCGGAGGTTCCGAAGGGTAAAAAAAGTAAGAAAACAAAATTTCTGTCGGGTCAAAAACCGGATGCTCAATTTTGCCGGCATCCAGTTTCCGAGCCCGTAGCTGTCAGCGGGCTTGAGAACCGACGCCGGCAAAATTGAGCGTCAGCTGTCAAACCCGCTGACAGCCGCCGCTCTGGGCCAAAAGGAGGCGCTAGGGACGCTCTCCCACGGACTTTACTGAATCAGCCTGAAAGTGGGTTAAGCCATAAAGACAGATGGGATGTATTGTTGAGATTACTTACCTGATAATCTCCTTTTCCTTAGTGTATGCAGATGGACTCAAAACAAATGGGTATAGTGTGCTCGTGATAGCAGTTGGAGATGGATCTGACATCAGCACGGGTACATATATACCCCCACAGAAGTGCCGCAAATCAGTAATCTTCCTTGCAAAGCTGTAGCTGACCGATCAATTAAATGAACAGGATTACCCTGACCGATTGATAGTAGCTGGAGACCGCCAGTGATCACAACCGGAAGGCGTCGACACCCGGCAGGGTGGATGGCCTATTATAAGAAAACATGGCTTACCGTGAATTCAATGAATTCCCATGTATGCCGGCAGCCGGGCGGGATGCTGAGTCCATCTGCATACACTAAGGAAAAGGAGATTATCAGGTAAGTAATCTCAACATTTTCTAGCGTGTAGCAGATGGACTCAAAACAAATGGGATGTACAAAAGCTACTCCCGGACTGGGTGGGAGGCTGCCCGAGGACCCTGTAGGATTGCCCTCGCAAATGCTGTGTCCTCCCTGGCCTGGACGTCCAGACAGGTAGAATCTGGAGAAGGTATGGAGGGAGGACCACGTCGCCGCTTTACATATCTCTGCAGGCGACAGCAGCTTAGCTTCTGCCCAAGAGGCCGATTGTGCTCTGGTAGAATGAGCCTTGACCTGTAGAGGCAGTGGTTTTCCCGCCTCTATGTAGGCTGCCTTGATAACTTCTTTAATCCAGCGGGCGATGGTTGGCCATGAGGCCGCTTCCCCTTGCTTCTTCCCGCTGTGCAGGATGAACAGGTGGTCCGTCTTTCGTACTACTTCTGACATTTCCAGGTATCTCCACAGCAGTCTGCTGATGTCGAGATGGCGTAGCATTCGACCTTCCTCCGACTTCTTCAAACCTTCCGTGGTAGGCAAGGATATGATTTGGTTGAGGTGAAAGTGTGAGACCACCTTGGGTAAAAAGGATGGAACTGTGCGAAGATGGATAGCCTCTGGAGTGATTCTGAGAAATGGATCACGACAGGATAGTGCTTGTAGCTCTGAGATGCGGCGTGCTGAACATACCACCAGCAAGAACACCATCTTCAAGGTTAACAAACGGAGGGACAGGCCTCGAAGGGGCCTGAAGGCTGATCCCGCCAAAAATTCCAATACTAGGTTGAGATTCCACAAGGGCACCGGCCACTTCAGTGGCGGGCGAATGTGCTTGACTCCTTTCAGGAAACGTGAGACGTCTGGGTGTTTGGCAATGGTGTTGCTGTCACTCCTGGGACCGTAGCAAAACAGCGCTGCTACCTGAACCTTGATGGAGCTGAGGGACAGACCCTTCTGAAGTCCATTTTGAAAGAAGTCCAAAATGATAGGAATCTTAGCGGCCTGTGAATTGGTGCCGTGAGAGTCGCACCAGGCTTCAAAAACTCTCCAGATCCTGATATATGTTAGGGATGTGGAGAACTTGCGTGCTCGGAGGAGTGTATCTATAACTGGCTCCGAGTATCCCCTTTTCTTCAGTCGAGCCCTCTCAATGGCCAGACCGTAAGAGAGAATTGAGCAGGATCCTTGTGGAGGATGGGGCCTTGCCGCAGCAGGTCCCTGTAGGGAGGCAGAGGTAGAGGGTTCCCTGCCAGTAGTCTTCTCATGTCTCCGTACCAGGGTCTTCTTGGCCAGTCCGGGGCCACTAGAAGAACTAGGCCTCTGTGTCGCTGAATCCTGTGTACAATGGCGCCCAGCAGGGGCCATGGAGGAAAGGCGTATAGCAGGATCCCTTGAGGCCACGGCTGTACCAGGGCATCGATCCCCTGAGCCCGAGGATCCCGCCTGCGGCTGAAATATCTGGGAATGAGCATTGGACCTGTCCGCTAAGAGGTCCATGGCTGGCCTCCCCCAGCGATCCACAACTATCTGAAAAGCTATGGATGACAGCTGCCACTCCCCCGGATTCAGGCTCTCTCTGCTGAGGAAGTCTGCCGTCGTATTGTCCTTCCCGGCAATGTGGACGGCGGAGATGTCCTGGAGATTTGCTTCTGCCCAAATCATCAGGGGAGTTATTTCCAGGGACACTTGTTGGCTTCTGGTTCCGCCCTGACGATTGATGTATGCCACAGTGGTGGCGTTGTCCGACATCAGTCTGACCGCTCTGCCGCGAAGTCTGTGGGCAAATTGCAGGCACGCTAGCCTGACTGCCCGTGCCTCTAGTCGGTTGATGTTCCACCGCCCTTGGGCGGTGAGCTCCTCGCAGTGCGCTCCCCATCCGTTCAGGCTGGCATCTGTGGTGAGCAGAATCCAGGTTGGGGCGGACATTCTTGACCCCTGGCTCATATGGCCGGGCTGCAACCACCATCATAGCGGATACCGCACTCTGGCCGGTAGAGGTAGGCGTACGGTGTAGTTCTGTGATCGTGGGCTCCATCGAGATAGAAGGGCGCGTTGCAATGGTCTCATATGAGCCCACGCCCATGGCACCACCTCCAGAGTGGACGCCATGAGGCCGAGGACCTGTAGGTAATCTCGAGCTGTGGGCTGGCTGGCGCTCACAGCAGGGCCTGCAGATGACTCTGGAGTTTTGATGTTCCTTCTAGGAATTTAGTCGTTAGAATTTGGAAACACGCTCAGCGAGCGTGAGGTAGCTCCAAACTACTTTGGAGACGGAAATTACTGATTTGCGGCACTTCCTGTGGGGGTATATGTACCCGTGCTGACGTCAGATCCGTCTCCAACCGCTAGCACGAGCACACTATACCCATTTGTTTTGAGTCCATCTGCTACACGCTAGGAAATCTAAAATTACTAAGGGTACTCAAAAAACTTCTTTTAGGTCTGCTGGAGGATTGGTTTAATCAATTATGAGCGACAGGAATGATCCCTTGGAATTTAAGAAGGGATGTTCCTCTTCATAGAAGTGACAATAGAGAGGAGGTTGGAAACTATAAGGCCAGTTAAAATGACTTTAAATGAAGACCGTACTGAAGGAAAGGATAGGAAACTATCTACAATCCAGTGGGCTGCAAGTTCTGAGGCAGCATGGTTTTACTAGAGACAAATTGTGTCAACCAAATCAGATTTATTTTACTGGGTGACTAGAGAATTAGAGCAAGTGGAATGTGCTGGATGCAATTTACTTTGATTTCAACAAAAAACTTTTGCTACCATCCCATATAGCAAGTTCACAAACTGAGCAGTCTCGAGGTGGGTCCCAAGGTAGTGGTCTGATTAGAAATTGGTTAAGGGATAGAAGATAATGGTAAATTGAATTCATTGTTAAAGGAGAAAATAATCAGTGGAGTGCTTTAGAGATAATTACTAGGGTTGGTTCTATTCTATCTTTCTGAGCAATATTGCAAAAAGATTAGAAGTTGCCTTTTTGTGGTTGATACAAAGATCTCCAACAAAGTGGATTCACTGAGGGAGTAGACAAAATGAAAAAGTGATCTCAGAATGCTTAAGTAATGCTTGGAAGTTAAGCTTCAATGCAAAAATAAGTGCACTGTGTAATGGATTTGGGGTACAGAAATCTGATGGGTGATGAGAAGCTAATATGCACTAAAATGGGCAGGTTTTGGGGAGATAGTGTACAAGGATCTCAAGGTTGTGAAACAATGTTATGAGGTGAGAGAGTGTGAGTGAGAGAGCGAGTATTCTTTGTGGTCATGCTGAAAACCAGCCATCTGGGGGGCATGCGGACTGCATTTGAGATCACACTGCAGCGAGTAAACACAAAGGGAGAAGAATATATTGGATAGGTACTAACTTGGCTTTATATCCATATGCACCAGACCAGAGTTGTGAATGTACTTCAGTCCCATGGACACTTGCAGGAGGATTTCCTTCAGTTCCATCTCAGAGAAAAAATGCTTCGTTTTGGCTCTCTCTAACACCACATCCTGAAGGCTCCCACCTTGAAGAGAAGAAATTTCAAATCTAATTGCCAAAAGACTAAAATCCCCAATCCCTTTAATCTCCCTTAACACATGGCTTCTAAGAAAATACATTTCTATCAACAGTAAAGAAATATTAGTCAGAAAATACTACATCCTACTGGGATATGATGTCTGCATCACAACCACAACACATGGATGATTAGATGGCAGAAATAAAAAGGAGTTACTTGTGCAGCCTTCAATACTGAAACAGAGAAACTGATCAAATATTCCTGCAGGCACCAAGCAGTGTACCTTATACAAGCTCTCGCTCACAGAACGACTTTTTTTCAGGGCTTAGCTATAGACTTTACTGAAGTCTATAGCATGAAACTAATGGCAAGGGAGGCTGTGCAGAGTAATGAGAAGGTGGAATTATGAATGTTGGTGCTATATGGGCCCAAGCCAAAGAGGAAACACAGGATCAGCTTCAGCATAACATAAGCAGAAAGAGAAAAGGCAATGTTAGCAGTGTCAGCTTCAGCAAGGGCAACAGCTGAATCAGGGCCCCCTGAAGAAATGGTTCACATGTGGTGACCCCACCCTGGCAGAAGACTTGAACAGCCAGGAGAGAGAGAACATTGCATATTTCATTATGGCAGTCCACTTGGACACTGATAACCAGTACCGGGAGTTTATTTAATTTGTGCGCAGCACTTCCTCAGCTTCTGCTGATCTCACAATAACACAAGGTCAGCAGCGAGGAGCCCAAGTGTTACCTGCCAAAACAATCTGATACAGTGAAACTTGTTTCCGCCACTCTTCCTGATGCCATTGCTCTGATGCTGGGGAAACGTGTGCCGTGGGCAGGGGAAGAGTGTTGCCAGGGATGTAGCATGATGTCGTCAAATGAGAAATCTAGAAATTACTGACATGGCTGTCTGCCACAACTCCACTTCCCTAGCTTTTCAAATCACCAAGTGGAGGATCCCCCATCTCTCTAGCAAACTGAGTACATTCTAAGTAATCTGAAATGTTCATTGTGGCCTCTCTCATCAAAAGAGGGGAATTAAGTGGGGACTCTGGGATGGGGAGAATAGAGAAAGATTGAGTACAGAATTGGGGATAGGGGGAAAGCAAGGATTTGGAGATTAGGCGAGATTGCTCGGGGTGGGTTGGGATGAGAGAGACTGCCGAGTACAGGATAGGGCATGAAACTCATCCCCCATATGCTATAGCAAGTAGCACATTTAAGGCTAATCGGAGAAAATTCTCTCTCACTCTATGCACAATTAAGCTCTGGAATTTGTTGCCAGAGGATGTGGTTAGTGCAGTTAGTGTAGCTGGGTTTAAAAAAAGGTTTGGATAAGTTGACTTAGGGAATGGCCTCTGCTATTACTAGCATCAGTAGCATGGGATGATCTTAGTGTTTGGTTACTTGCCAGGTACTTGTAGCCTGGATTGGCCTCTGTTGGAAACAGGATGCTGGGCTTGATGGACCCTTGGTCTGACCCATCATGGCGATTTCTTATGTTCTTATCCTGCCCCCAGCAGTTTCTCACAAGTGTCAACCCCCATTCCCAGCATGTACTCTTTCACCATGGGACTGAGAAGCATTGAGGCGGCAGCTCCTGGGGACAGGCATTGACACTTGAGAGGGTAATTCAAATTCAGGAAAACCTTATTAGCTGCCAAAATAATACATTAAGTGGTTAAAATAAAAGAAAGAGAAAAGTTGTCACATAATAGTAAACAAAATAAGATTACAGGGGACAGAAAGGACAAGGGCAATCTCCAGGTTCTGGTGTTGTCCCTGTACAGACCATTTCTGCCCTGGTGGCAGGGCACAAGGAGAAATTTGTTCTTACCTGATAATTTCCTTTCCTTGAGTTTACCAAGCTAGTTCAGACATATGAGTTATGCCCCCTGACCAGCAGATGGAGTCCAGAAACAAGCAGCTTGCTGACATTGCCCTATATAGGCTCCTGTGCTGATCTTGGCCTGCCAGTATCTTGTATCAAACCAAGATTATTATACCAAAAACCAATCTTTCTTCCTCGTAACCAGGGAGCTTCCAAGTGAGAAAACCACACAAACATGAACTAGAAGAAACACTACCTTATTATGCTTGTTTTGATGCAGGATATATCCATTCTGAAAAGAAAGCAGTAATTGCAGAAGATCCTATGTTTGGAAAATTAGAACAGATTCTGGACTCAAGTAAAGGAAATCAGGTAAGAACAAATTTCTCCATCTTCAACCAGCCAAACCAGACCATATGCATAGGATGTACCCAAGAGGTATATCCATAGGGCAGGAAACTGCCAAACCAACTCTCAAGACCTCCTCTTCTTCTCTGGCACCAACATAGAGACAATGTTTTACAAATACAATGAAGACCAGGTTGCTGCCTTGCAAATCTTCTCTAGTGAATCCAACCAAAGCTCTGTTCATGAAGCCGCTTGTGCTCTAGTAGAATGTGCTTTCAAATGTTTGGGCAGTGTCCGCCCCCTATCCACATAGGCCGACCCAATGACTTCCTTAATCCAATGCATCAGCAAAGCTTTGGAAGTGGCTTCTCCTTTCTTGGATCCTGCCAACTGGGCAAAGATGATCCATTCTTCTAAAATGTTCATGACATTTAAATAACGCAATAGCACTCATTTTACATCCAAAGAATGAAGCTGTGGGTATTCTTTCCACATCATTCTCTATGGAAGAAAGGAAGGCATGCCACCTGATCAAGATTAAAAGGATGAAATCACCTTCAGAAGGAACAGCACTGTACAAATCTTCAGTCTCCTCAGAAGAAAAAAAAAAGTAAAGTAGTTCCCTACCAGAAAGGGCCTACAACTCAGATATTCAAATGGCCAAGTAAATTACCACAAAAAAAAAAAAATACTACCTTAAGAATGAGGTTAACTGAAATCCCCTTTAAGGGTTCAAAAGGCAGAATCAGTCAGAAAACATAACACCAAATTCAAATTCAAAGATGGGACTGGATCACTCACTGGTGGTCTAATATGTTTCACTCCTTTTAGAAAAGTAGAGATGTCCAGATAAGAGATAAACATCTACCTGAATCTTCAAGGAATTCAGTGGTAACCCCTTATCAAAACCTTCCTAGCCAAAATCAGCTTAGTTTATGTCAAGGTATAGTGGACCTTTGAGGATTGGTGCACTAAAAACGTAGAACTCTTTCAAGTATGTAAGAGAGTATCTACCACCTTTCTTGATTAAATAAGAACTCTCAAGAAGCAAACTGTAAGACACTCTGGTCCCTGCCTCTGCAGGCCTGGAACGATATAGAAGGAAGAGAACTCCCATCCAATAATCAGATCTGCCTAACAAGACTACTTGCGCCAAATCAGGAGCTACTAAAGCCACTGGTTCTCGATGTTTGGAGATTCTCTGAAGAACCCTGCCTATAACAGGCCACAGAGGAAACAAAGCCTGGTTCTGACCAGGTCTAAATCAAGGCATCCATTCTAGACAACCCATGAATTCTTGTGCTGAAAAACCTTTTCACCTTTGCATTTGTGTCAGTCACCTTTAGATTCAACTCCAATTTTGTCCAACACGCCACAATATGAGTGAAGCCCTCCTGTGACAGTTCCAATTCTCTGGGATCTAGAAAGTTTTGGCTGAGAAAGTCCGCTTTAACATTATCCACTCCCATTACGTGCAATGCTGTTAACATCTTTAGGTGCTTCTCGGCCAGTTAAAAGTGGAATAACTTCTTCTAATACCTAAGAAATCTTGCTGGCATTATCCGACAAAATCCTATCTGCTAGACTTTGAAGAATCAGTGCAAATTGAAACACTAACTGGATTACTCATCTCCAAATCAGTTGATTGGCCAAGTGGCCTCTTCCACTGAACATGGCCCTTGAGATACATAGCCTTGACAGTGCATCCCCCAACCTAGATGCAAGCCTTCTGTCATCAGTACTGCCCAGGAGAGAGATTCCAGATTCACACCCTTTTCCAAATTTGATTGTCAGCCACCACTCCAAACTCGCTATTATTTGCTCTGGAACACAGTACATAATCCTCAGACTGAGGATCTCACCTGGATAGCAGGGCCTTCTGCAAGGGTCTCATGAGTCCTTCCACAAGCACCCAGAGCCAGGGCTGCCACTATGGACCCTATTACTTCAAAATAACTCCATACCGTGGGCTCCCTGGCATCCATTAAGGAGCAGACCTGCGCCTACTTCTGATTTCTTTGTACTATTAATCTCACTCAGCCTCCATGTGTGTCAAAACGTGCCCCTAATATTCTAGAGACTGCATTGATCACAACTTGCTCTTTGCAAAGTTTACCACCCAACCTAGCTCTTGCAATAACCATACCAACCTGGTCATGGCTGAATCATTCTGTTGAACTGACTTCACGCTGATCATCTAGTCATCCATATAAGATAGACCAAAACATCTTCTCGACACAAAAAGGCCACTACTACCACCATGACTTTAGAAAAGGTTCTTGGAGCCATTACCAGACCAAAAGAGTGCCAAAAATGAAAGTGACCTCCTGTGAGAAACACAGATACTGCTATCAAATCTTAGAGGACCAAACTCAACCCATATGTTTTTCATGGACAAGTTAACTGCTGTGCTGGTTTTATAGAATTAGCTAGAATATATTTTATTGCTTTGTATTTGCTCTGACCAATAGTGACTCTTAGAAATGAAGAAACCGGAGATAGGTTTTAGCTAGTCACAGACCGCTCAGGCTGGATATTGTCTCTTACTTAGAAAAATTGTTTTTGCTAGAAATAGTTTGTTATGTAGGTAAAACTATTCATAGAGGACAGAAACTGCTAGAAATATAAACTAAATGAAGCAGTTATTAGAAGCTATTATGTTGTAAGACCACCCAAAAGTGCGATGCTCCAATTAACTTTATACCAAGTAATAAGTTACTGTTTAAAATTGAGCAATTGAAACTATATATTGGTCTGTATTTTCTGATTTCTTCAGATATTTGATTTATTTTCTGCCTTTCAGACACTTTAAAGCGGATCACATTCAGGTACTCTTGCATATGGTTATGCTCTCTCTATGCATGCATGTACATTGGAATAAATAGGAGGTTTTGGGTATGGATGTAGTTTTTTTTACCCCAAGAAAGGGAGCTAGAAAAGTGGACCTATGAATTCTAATCAAGGGTTAGAATTCTACATTTCTGATGGCCCAACCTGACCAATATGCAGACATGTTTCCATCAAATCCAAGGACATTAGGAAGTCTCATCTTTCTGCCATTATAACTGACGTCAAGGTTTCCATTCTGAAGTGAGGAACCCTCAAGACTTGTTGACCTTCTTTATACCCAAAACTGGACAAAAAACGTTTCCTCTTTTTAGCCCAAAGGATTACTCTCTGGCTCCTGCAAATATCCCCAGAACATTGCTTGGTTGCCTGGCTTCCCGCCCCCCGCATGGGGTTGATGTCAGCAGGAGGCACTGGAGAAAGCCTAAAAAGTAGGTGGCCTGAAAGTACTAAGGATTAGTCACTGACTCCTGCTGCCTGGCTTCCCTTCCCTCTGTCAGCGGGAAGTGCCAGAGAGAACAAAAGAAAGGGGCTAGCAGCACGCTGCCACCAGCATGCCAAATTTGAACACCTAAGGGGCATGTCCCTTTGCTCCAGTTTTTTGGGTTAGGCACAACAGATTATAGTCTGATATCTTGCCCTGGACCTTAAACGGAGAGACTGGATGCAGAATTTTTCCTTTCATAGCCCTTCCCTGCAACATATTCCTCTGAAGTTTGCTGGGTTTTCTGGGCAAGATTTTTGTTCAATTTTCCTCTCTATTTTTATTGGCCCTGAACAATTGATTAAATACATGAAGGATATATTAGGTATAGCTGATGAACATATTCCCAAAATTTCTAAGGCCTATTGTGTGTCTATTCCTTCATCTAAGAATAATGCTGTTACTAATTCTCTATGTTCTGATTCTTTCTATTTAGCTAGTTTTCTTGAACAATCTAATGACAGTCTCTGATCGAGCTATACTCTTGATTTCTTGTCCCACTGAAACAGAAAAAAAAAAAAAAAAAGGATTATGAGGCTATTCTTTTCTAATAAAGATGCTCTCTTCATGGGTCAAAAAAATCTGGATATTTCCTGATGTCTCTAGAGAGACCCAACTTAAATATAAGTCTTTTCTTCAATATCTAGATACTGTTTTAAGTTTAGGAGGAGAATTTCTTCTTTGCTTTCCTGGTAAACGTTTTGTCAAATCTGATGGTAATAGATACATTTTAGTGGAGCCTGATCAGTTGAAACCGCTGTTCGATAGAAGAGCAGTGATTCCTGCTTCTACTCCTGTACCTAGTTAGTTCACAGCATTACAATATTAGCTTAATTTTGTCAAGACATAGGGGTAGATTTTTAAAAACTACGCACGCATCCATGTGCGTGCACTACCCAGCGCGCACGCATGCACATGAACACACGATTTTATAACATGCATGCATATAGCATTGCAACTACTGCCCCTCTATTGAGAAAACGATAAAGCATAACCCAATTTACCTCCTTCAGAGGGGAAAGAAAGGAGAAACCATAAGACATCTAAAATCAGACAAGCCAACTCAAAACCTCACCTGTTCTGAATGACATCTAAGATGCATTAGTCAAATAAGTCTGGAACTATCTCTGGTGGAAATCCATTAACCACCCTTCTATTTTCCAAGCCAGAAGACTGGGTTTGTACATCTTCACAGAGATTTGGGAAATTCCTGCACCTCCCAAATCCCCATCCTTTCTTCCTCTCTTGGAATTACAAAAGGAGTGACGCCTATTAAAAAGTTTAGCTCTTTGGAGGATTTTCTTGACTTGAATTTCCTTAAGTCCCTATACCAACTCTTAGAGGGCAACTGCTGCAAGGTAACATCTTCTGGAACTCTGGGAACTGTAGATTCCTCCCAAACCTTGGCCATTTTCTCCAGATTCTCTCAGAATAGAAGCTTGATTTTGAGGATGGTCAGCTGGCCCTTGGAAATCAAATCTGCCAACCAATTCTGAAGCCACAAACACCTGACCGCTACAGGTAAAGCCATGCTCCTGGCCAAAGTATGAACCAAATCAAAGGATGCATCCACCAAAAAGGCTGTCCCTGGTTCCATTTGGGTTACTTCCTCTAGGATGGGACAATTGCTATCCTGTAAACCTTTCTGCATTGCTGCAACAAATGCAAAGCAGCCCTAGCCACAACACAGCTATGTGGACACCTACAGAGACATACAAGCAGCTTTAAAAGCTCGCTTTATCTTCCTATCCTAAGCATCTCTGAGAGCCACATCACCTTCCACCAGAATAGTTGTCTTTTTCATCACAAGAAAATAAATACACAAAAACAAAGCAGCGCGTCCTCCTTAGGGAACCTTAGCCTCTCAGGAGATAAAGGGATATAGCTTCACTAGAGAACACCCTCCCCCTTTCAAAATTAGCATCCAGGGAATCTCATGTCAAGTTAATTAGATCCTTAACTGACCTGTGCAAGGGAAAAGCCTTTGTGGGCTCCATATACTGGTCATAATAGAATCCTCTGCAGATTTGGAACCTTCCTCCACTTTATTTTCAGAAATATTCAACGCATGCAGGGACAAGAAAATTAAGGAAGTTAGCTCTTGCTTATAAAGCAGCCTCAACACAGATGAACCATCTTCCACCTCAAGGTGGGGGGGGGGGGGGCACACACCCCCTTCCTCACTGCAGTTGTCCCTCAAACCTTTTAGATACAAGGGTGAAGCTTCAGAATGCAAAGTTAAGTTCCTCAAACTCCTCCTCCTCTTCCCTGTCACTACAGGAGCTGTCATCCATAAATGTAACATTTCTTCCTTTTCACCTGACCTAATCTCAGCCCAGAGCAGAAGATGCATTCCTACCATCTTCTGGAGACAGAGAATACTGGCAGGCTGAACTCAGCACAGGAGCCTATAAAGCAGTGTTTCCCTAAACAGTGTGCTGTGGCATACTGGAGTGCCTGATCAAGTGTACCATGTTAAAAAAAAAAAAATAGAATAGTCACCACTGCCCGATGCTCAGATCCCAATCAGCACATGGTCTCTGCTCTCAGCGCCTCGAGTCACCAGTGATGGTGAAGGGGTTCAATTTCATGACCCCTGAAGAATGAAACAACTGAAAGTCTTCCGACTAATCATGCCAGCAGTGGAACGCACAACCATTTTGAATGTACTAATGTTTGCAACGCAAATGACACGTAATGCATAGTGACGCAGTTGCGCACTAACACGTAACGTATCGTAACTCCATTTTGGAATAATAATTTGTATTGTATTAATACGAATGCCGCTGTAAAATGTCTAACACGTCAATTAAATGACGAAACGATAATATGATCATAAGCTACACCTCCTAGAGGACCACGCTAGCAAATGCTTATTCAGCAGTTTGTGAATTGTTTGTTCAGCAAAACTCAGAACGCATGTGTGAAAGATAAGAGTTGTAAAGTGCATAAAAGTTTGCTCCTAAGGGGGCGTGGCATGCAGTTGTACTAAGCCTTTGTCTTAGCTGCATCTTGCTGGCAATAAAAGTCTATCTTTACGGATCAGTTGTCTGGGCCTCCTTACTGACTAAAAAGAGACGGTTACATTTGGCGAGTCAGCCAGGAGGTACCGGGGACGCTATTTTAGCCCCCCAGTGAGTCCGGTGGGTTGGTGGCGGAGCGATCCCCCAGACGCACCTGGTGAGTGGCCACCGCTGAGTTCAGCGATCAGGTTTCTGAGGGGACCGTTCCACAGACAGTCTTCTGAGACCTCTGGGCTGGTGATCTGGGAAGAAGGCTTTCGTGACGATCGGAAGAACCCTGCAGGCGAGTATTATGGGAATGGTGGGAAAAGTAAAGAATAGCTAAAAGAGTAGCAAATAACCGGTCCATCCCCAAGCGGACCGAGGGGGCTTTGATCACACCCCACGCCGTGGGTTAGTAGGAATTGTATTCCGAAAGCCACGTGCAAAAGAAGAGAATTATAAGTAACGAGTAAAGTATAAAGTAGCGGGAATAGGTTTCTTGTTGTGTGAAAGAGAGTGAATGGCCTCGCAGTTCTAGACCGGGCGACCGCGTTCTAGTCGGGGCAATTGTGACCCTTTTGTGTCTGACGGGTACGGACCCCTTACCTATCCGTCTTCCCTTCCCTCCTTTGTCTGTGATTCTATCCTAATGGGAGGGGGCTATTCAACTCCGCTAAAAGCCATGACGGAGCACTATAGTGAAGTGTTCAATAAACGTAAATGTACGAAACCCGGAATGATTCAGCGATGCACCCATAGGTGGCCCAGTTTGTGTGTAAATTGGCCTCCGGCAGGAACTTTCAATTTCCAAACGGCCACAAGGGTCCTGAATATAGCCCTGAAACCGGGAGAAACGGGTTGCCCTGAGGATTTACCGTACATAACTGCTTGGCTTGCAGTCATTGAGAATCCTCCGTCATGGGCAAAGAAGTTAGTGGAGGGAGCCGCCCTCGTAATGGTGGCGCAAGTGAACAAAATGGGAGACCAGAAATCCCCAAACCGGAAGAGAAAGGGAAGGGCAGCCATCTTGGGAATACAAGACCATGCGTCATCTGCGGCGGCCATGTTTGTAGTGCAAAGGAATGCACGGACTCAAGAAAAAAAAGTTAAACCCCTGCCGCCCGCAGTACCGACTGACGCAGAACATCTTCTGCCGCCACCGTATGTCCCTAGCTGCCCTCCAGCATATAATGCGCCACCAAGTCCCTCAGCCCCCGCCACCGCCCAAGCTGATCCTGAACTAGTGCCGATTCCCGAAGCACGGCTTGAAGCGGCAGCGGCAAAAGTTGAAGACGGCGGCGAGTCGTCCGTAGCAGGTGGCACTCGCAGTAAAACCAAAGCCGCAAGTTTGCAGCTACCAATTAGAGAAACGACCACTGTAGTTCCCGTGGTCCCGACTGAAGAAAACGAATATCATACTACGCAAACAATAAAGTTATTTACCTACATACCTTTTACTTCCAGTGATCTTTTTAACTGGAAACAGCTTGGTCCCTCTTACGCTGATAAAAAATCTATCATCTGATCTGGTTTAAGGGGAATTTTTGCAGCCCATAACCCCAACTGGGCTGACATTCGGCATCTAGCCTCCATCCTTTTTACCACTGAAGAGCGCCGACAAATACAATTAAATCTGGAAGAGGCAGCCCGATTAAGAGCTGGGGCAGATGGTAATCCGGATGAAGCAGTGAGAGCACAAGCCCCAGTTGCCGATCCCAACTGGGATTTCCAGACCGCAGCAGGGCGCGAGCGCATTGCTGCATACCAAATCGCCTTTCTTGAAGCTTTAAAGAAAGGGAAGAGAAGAGTTGTAAATATGGGAAAGATTCAAGACGTGGTGCAAAAGAGAGACGAGTTCCCCGGAATCTTTTTGGAGCGATTGATGGACGCATATCGGCAATACAGTCCATTTGATCCAGAGGATCCCAAAAGTCAGTCCGTTATAATGATGAGTTTTGTCGGACAATCCTATCCCGATATCCGCCGGAAGTTACAAAAGTCGGAAGGGTTTGAGGGAATGACTATTAGCCAACTAAAAGCCATGGCTGACAAAGTTTATGTAAACCGAGAGCCGGACGGAGATAAGAAGGAAAAGAAAGAAAGTAGAAAGTTAAGAGAAAGTGTTAGTCTGTTAGCTGCAGCGTTGGAAGAAACTAATTTCGGAAACTCGTCCAGGCACTACCAAGGATATCCTGGACTAAGAGGAAGGGGCAGGTCGCCCATAAGGGGGCCGGCCAGAGGACGAGCGAGTAGAGGAGGAGGATCGTTCAGAGGTGGAAGGATGCCGTTGGGAGCCAATCAATGTGCATTCTGCAGACAAGAAGGACACTGGAAGTCTGAATGCCCTGAGTCCCTGCAAATGAAGCAGGAAGGATACACTCCGTCCAAACCAAAAGGAGCTGAATGGCAGATGGCCGTAGGAGAAACTTCCGGCGAAGACAGTGAAACATGACTAGACAAGGGAAATCTTCCCCTGGATCCCTTAGTAGAAATCAAAGTAGGGACTGAGACGTTTAAAGGATTGTTAGACACCGGGGCACAAAGATCAGTCATGACTACCGCTATCACCACGCCCACTTCCAAAATTATTTCCATCGTAGGAGCCTCCGGAAAGCCACTTATCGCTCCTTTTCTCCAGAAACGACAGGTTCGAGTAGGGGGACAATTAGTATCCCATCAGTTCCTCTATGTCCCCGGATGCCCAGTCCCACTCATAGGGAGAGACCTTCTTTGCAAATTAAGAGCCAATTTACAGTTCGAATCCACTGGAGAAATCAAAGCATCCTTCGCAGATAACCCAGTCTCTCTCATTTGCCCACTCCAAGAAGAATGGAGATTACACCTTCCTGTAGTTGAGCACATTACGCACCGCTATGGAGAGAACACCGTCCTCAACGAAAAGCGCAGACAGCTAATGGATAGTGTACCTAAAGTGTGGGCCGAACAAAACCCAGGAGGAATAGCCATCAATGCTACCCCTATTTGGATTGAGATGAAACAGAATGCACAGGTGATTAATCAACCTCAATACCCCATTCCATATATGGCCAGGCAAGGAATCCAGATACATCTGCAGAGACTGTACGATTTGGGCATTCTCCGACGAATCCGATCTGCTTGGAACACCCCTTTGTTGCCTGTAAAGAAACCTGGATCTGATGATTATCGACCAGTACAAGACCTGAGGAAGGTGAATAGTCAAGTAGAGGATCTAGTAGCCCTCGTGCCAAATCCATATTCCATCCTAGCCCAAGTCTCCCCTGCCTCAAAGTGGTACAATGTCATTGATCTCAAAGATGCCTTCTTCTCCGTCCCGGTGGCGGAGGAATGTCAGAAGATTTTTGCTTTCACATGGGAAAATGCACCTACTGGAATAAAGCAGCAGTACACATGGACTCGTTTGCCTCAAGGATTTAGGCACTCACCTACGCTGTTCGGTGAGCAACTGGCAAAAGACTTGAAGATGTACCAAGTCATGTATGGGCCAGTAATACAATACGTGGATGATCTTCTGTTGTTTCGAGAGACGTACCTCGAATGTGAAGTATCCACTCTTCAGCTGCTAAAGACGTTGTACTCAAAGGGATATCGTGCAAGTAAAAAGAAAGCGCAAATCTGTGAGTTGGAAGTGGAATATTTAGGCTTCCAAATACGTGGAGGAACCCGTTGCCTGGGAATTTCTCGCACCAGTTCAATAAGAGGTCAACCTGTACCCACTTGTAAGAAGGAACTTCGAGCGTTCCTTGGAGCTGCAGGATACTGTAGACTGTGGATTGCTAACTATGCAGTTATTGCCCAACCTCTGTACGACAAGTTGCGGGGCAAAGAATCAGAGTCTCAAACTTTTCAATGGGAAGGGCACGAGCTAGCAAGCTTACGGCAACTGAAAGAAGCCTTGATTGAACCCCCTGCTCTAGGGTTGCCAGATGTAATGAAACCATTCCATCTATACGTTGATGAGAAGAAAGGAATGGCCATTGGGGTATTGACGCAAAGGTATAGGAGTTCCTTTCTGAGGACATGCTGAGGTCATGCATGCCTCTTGCTAACTGCAGCATGAGCCCTGGAGTGTGGCAATTAATGGGCAGCATGAAGAGCATGGATAGCTGGGCCTCACTTTGTGTGACACACATGAACTCATCTTCCTTCTCCTGAGTCCCTCCAGCTTCTCTTTTATCCCCAGGCTGAGGGCGATAGGGAGAGTGTGCACTGAGCACAAGATGTTCTGCCACCACAGTGTAATGTATGTGCTTGTTACACTGCCACCTGCATCAACTCATGATATTGCTTAGCTTAGAGTCTCTGCATATGTAGAGCTCCTTTTCCTGATTGGTTATTTTTATAATTATTCTGAGCTCCCTATTTGATCCATTCCTGTTTGCTCCATCTCTCTATCTGTTCTCTTGCTTCTTCTCATTGGCCCCTTGCCCTCTAGGAATGCTGGGAAAGTTTACTTCCTGCAGAGATTTCAGTTGGGAAGAGGCTCTTGACAAACTAACAGCTTTCCTATGTTTTCTACAGGCTCCTAGAAGCATTGCTCTTTATTTCCCATTCGCCACTAGTCCCAGTTTACCAGTAGTTACAGCTTTTACAACCGTATGTGTCTGCCTATGACTAAGCTGTCAGAGATTCTCATTGCAGCTGACCCAGGTCTATCTGTGTAGCTATCCTGGATACCATGCCATTTGTAGTGAGTATTAAAGAGTTTATCATTCAATAAATGTTTGGTATTAAGAACAGAGTTTTCCCTGATATTTGGAAGATGGGAAAGGAAAGGTTTAGCTGACTATTTAGCAATTCAAGCAGAGGCATACAAATTGGGAGAACTCTAGAAATGACTCATTGTGGGGCCGATGCAATTAAAACACACTGAAAGGGGTGCTGAGTGTTCAGCGCTTGCTTTCCTAACATGCCCCAAGACACCCCCTCCTGGGGGCGCTATGCAATATTTAAGTTAGGGGTCACTGTGTCAAGGAGACCCTAGGGTCGACTGCGCGTTCCTAGCGCCGCCTTGACAGCGGGAGCCTGCAAGCGGTCAGCTGTCCGCTGGTTTAGAAAACAAACACTGAGTTTATCAGCCTCCATTTTCCTAATCGGCACACAGCCAGGGGTTCGGAAGAACAGAAGCTTGTTAACTGAGCATTTGTTTCCTGAACCTGACTGCCAGCACTTTTTTTTTTTTTTTTTTTTAAAGTTTTTGTTCCTGCTACTTAATATTGCAATGATATTAAGTAGGAGGATGTACCAAAAAGTATTTTCTGCACAACTTTTGAGAGTGCTCAGCAATTAACGCCTGCTCTTGGATGCACATTGTGGAGGCGCTAATCCCCTTATTGCATAAGGAGATTTGGTAGCGCCTATACAACCTGTGTCCAACTGTGGTTAAAGAGTGTGCTTGGCTGAGCACACTGTATTGCATCAGCCCCTCTGAGTGCTGGGAGCAGCAGCAGCACCAGCAGAGATCTGGCAGCCACAAGCAGCAACCAATGTAACTAACTGACTTGGCTGCCCACATCACATCATCATCTCTCTTCTCCTGCGCTTGTATACAGAAGGAAGTGGCCCGGGTGTGATGAGTTCATGCATGTCTCTGCCCTCTCTTTTCCATTGTTTTAAAATCTGGAAGAAAGACTGGTGGGATTTTCAGGGCTTCTGTAGCTCTTCTTTTGGACATAGGAGTTCTCTCCCTGTCTGCACTACTTGCTCCCATGGAGGTTAATGTGCCACCTACATATTAATTAAAAAAAAAATGGGTATGCCATAGGTTTGAAAAAGGTTGGGAAACACTGCTTTAAAGATGTTATGTCAGCAAGCCTCTAAATCACTGTAACCTTTCAGCTAGTAAAACAGGGGATTATCAGGCACATGATTAGTCCTGTACATACCTTCCACTCACACGTTCCCAACCCCCCTTCCCCCCAAATCCTCACCATTGCAGTATTCGTTTTGAATGATCATGTGGTCATCTTCAGCCCAGGCAGAATAGTACCGCACCACATGAGGGTGATGTCCAAGCACAGCATGAGCATAAACTTCCCGCAGTGCCAGCTGCCTAAACAGAAAACAAGAAGAAAATTAAACACAAACATCACTAGATCCCTGTCAGGTGACAAAAGCAAATCTTTGCCTTCAGACCTCCAACAAATGAAAAAAAAAAAACACACACACCAGAGTAAAAACCCCTATAGTTCATAGTCCTAAAAATTCTGCTTTCCACTTCCTCTTCCCCCTCCCTTCCCCTCTCAAATCAGCTCAACATTACATCTGGTTATCTAAGAAATCAGGTGGTGCTGCAACAGTTATGCAGTCATCCTGGGAATTTTGGATAGATCATAACCTGCCTCAATCTTGTGTTCTAGTTTTTGGTTTTCTAATTGCATTTCATCCCACAGTTCATTTGCAAATAATCATGACAACTAGAGATGGGCTAGTCTGCTGAAATTCTATTCAAATCTCTCTCCACTCTCAGGCTGGAGGGGAAGAATGGAGCAATTCTGATGCACTTAGAATCTTTCAGGCCACAGCTAACCTTGTTACAACACATCTTAGAAAAAAAACAAAGTAAATGATGGCAGATAAAAACCAAAATGGCCAATCTAATCCATTCAGTAGCGATTTGTTCTCTGAGTAGATGTGCCTAAGAATTCCCAGATAGAATCGGACACCCCTTCTGAGTGCGACTTATGATTGTAATTGCTGCTCCATACAGGTTACTCCAGTGCCTCATTACCATTCATTTGCAACTAGGAATCCTCTGTTTATCCCATGCTTTTCTGAATTCTGTTACAGTTTCTGTCTCCAGCATTCCTCCAGGAGAGCATTAGAGGCATCCACCACTCTCACAATGAAAAACATTTCCCTGACATTGTTCCCAAGTCTACCTCCTTGGAGCTTCATATCATGACCTGTAGTTCTACAACTTCTTTTCCATTAAAAGAAGAAAAAAAAAACACCTTCTTGTGCATTAATACCTTTTTTTTTTTTTTTGATGCATTCATTTTATCACATAACATGCGAATCAAATATTAGGCAATGAAAAGAATTCAATACATACATAGGCAAATATAACAATATCATATGCACTCATTTATAAGTAGGTAAAGAAAAGTTTTGGCAAAAAGAAAATAAAAACCATAAGCTGATTTTAGGTCTATCCCATGGGTACTTAACTGGTTTGCTCCTTATCTACTAGAAAGGTTTCCAGATGAGAGGGGGGTCTACAAAATAAAATTTGTTCTTACCTCCTCATACTTACAGGGAAATCTCAGGAAGAAGATAGCCCCAACCTGTAAAACATGAGGTTTAAGTTGGAGCAAAAGCTTCCTTCTCTCCTGAGTTTCCCTGGAGATATCTGGAAAAATCTGAATCTTCTGGCCACAAAAAGGTAATATTTCTATGTTTAAACGTATTGGCAAAAGACAGATTCTTTATCAAACTCAAGTACAAAAGAAATAAGCGTCCCTCTGGTTGTAATCAAATCATGGGAATTTTGCAAAAACAGAGAAATATTAACTCCTATAGACAGCTCTGATCTATCAGAAGAAAGTGCTACAGAAATGGAAACTTTTTTTTTAAACCTCAGGTACATAACAAAACTATCAGCTGAAAATTGCAGTATTTCTGAAACATCTTTTAAATAGCTCTATCCTAGACAGACATTGAGTTTTAAGAAAATAAATACATTTTAGGTTTTTAGAACTAGACTTATTCTCCATCAACTCAATTTTATGATTTGAAATGTCCTTCATTCCAGCCATTGCACTAGCCTATAAATAAGAGATAGAGTCATAAGATAATGTAGAAGACTCAATACTTTCTATCCTTTGATCCATCTTAGTAATTTTCAAAACTGCTGCTGATGAAAATTGGGATAATTGTAACATTGGCTGGGCTAATGGCAATTCCATGCATGACATCTGCATCCAGATCTCTCTCAAGGGGATTTCTGTATGCTCTGGAATATCTTCAGAGTGTATCAAAAGTGACTTCATGGCTCTGGGAGCGAGGGTAAAGCAGATAAGTGCACAACTGGTATTCTCCAAAATCCTCCCAGTTAAGGATAAAGGCCCAGGTAGGGAAGCTTGCATTCCAGAGATAAATGAATGGCTGCACAGATGGTGTCAACAAGAGCATTTTGGCTTCCTGGATCATGGGATGATATTTCAAGGATTGCTGAACAGAGATGGGATCCACTTGTCAAAGAAGGGGGCACAGCATCTTTCAACACAGAATGGCAAACCTACTGAGGAGGGCTTTAAATTAGAATAATTGGGAATGGATGAACAAAACCATACAGTAAATAAAATATTAAATACTCTTACAGAACTGTGGAAAAATGAGAGAAAAAAAAAAAGGGCAATATTTAGAAAGACAAAACTAATGCTCATAGTATGGAGAATAATATCCCAGATCTAGAGGCAGACATGGAAGAAGCTGGTACATGGAAAACCATGACTGGGATATAGTTATATTGGTTACAATCTATTCAGGAAAGACAGGGTAAGAAAGGAAGGGATGCGGCATGGCAATATATTTATATATAAAATATTAAAGGCTCCCCTACAAGGTAAGGCTAAAGAGTTGCATTTGCTGGCTGCAGAGCCCTGTGGTCGGCTTCACTCATCCGCTGCTGCACGCTGCCACAGCAGGATCAGGCCAGGGCTCTCTTGTTGTGGAGGGGAACCGCCACTGCTCCTCATCTTCACGGCCCTGAGCCAACAATGCCGCTGACACTCTCTTCCTCCCGGTGTCCCCTTAGGGGCATACGCATGTGCCTCTCTTCAAGATTTAAAAGGCCCACAGCAGGAAAAAGCCCGCGGCCTTCCTTGATGTCACTTCTCAGGGGCTATTTAAGGCTGGTTCCTACCTTCAGCCCTTGGCTTAGCAACAGCTCTGCTTTTTCGGAGCCTGAGTTCCTGTCACCTGTGCTCTTTGCCTTCCTTCCCTTTGGACTGATCTTGGCTTGACACTGGACTGGACATTGACCTTCCCTTCTCACTGTCTGATTTGTCCTCGTTCCTGGACCTTGACCTTCGCTGCCAGCCCCAACCTCGGCCGAATACCTGCTTCGCTTCTTCCTTCTGGACTATTTCCAAAGTGCAGCTGGCCCCGGCACCCAAAGGCTCAACCTCAGGTGAATGTGGGCTGGTAGTGGTGAGGATCCAGCTGGGCCTCTGCTTTCCTCCAGCCTCGCCTACTGATGGTGGGGACCTGTGGGGTTCCCCACAGGTAGCTTCAACTCCCCCTCAATCCAAGGGCCAATAGCACAACATAAAGAGATTAGGGCTGTTCAGCTTGGAGAAGAGACGACTGAGGGGGTATATGATAGAGGTCTACAAAATCACAAGAGGATTAGAACAAGTAAATGTGAATCTTATTTACTCTCAGATAATAGAAGGACTAGAGGGCATTCATTGAAGTTATCAAGCAGCACATTTAAAATAAATCTGAGAAAATTCTCTTGCTCAACATACAATTAAGCTCTGGAATTCATTGCCCAAGGATGTAATTAAGGCAATTAGCTTTGCTGGGTATAAAAAAAAAAGGTTTGGAGACGTAGTCCATAAACTGTCATTAGTCAAGCTGACTTAGTGAATAGCCACTGCTTATTACCAGCATGGGATCTATTTAATTTTTGAATACTTGCATCCTGAATTGGCTACTGTTGGAAACAAGATGCTGGACCTCATGGACCCTTGGTCTGACCCAGTATGGCAATTTATGTACTTATGATCTTAAAGCAACAGCATGCTGGGCTTACAAAGTATAACCACAAGTAAATCAATTCAGCTATATGAGAACTCTTCTTAGACTGATATCTAGCAACCGTCATATATTGCCACAAAATGCTTTTTGGCTTATGTGGTGAAGCCTGTGTAGCACCGGGCTTATCTAATCATAGGTTGCATAGATGTTGAGGGATAAGGGGTCATGAGATGAGGTTGGAAGGGGATAGACTCATAAGTAACCTTAAGAAATATTTCTTTACAGGTAAGGTGGTGGATGCATCGAATGGCCTCCCAGTGGAGGTGATAGAGACAAAGACAGTATTTGAATTCAAGACAGCATAGGATAAATACAGGGGATCTATAAGGAAGGGATGCAAGTTATGCTAAATTAATTGGGAAGACTAAATGTGCCATATGGTATTCTGCAGTCTTATTTCTACATTTCTGATATGCTGTTTCACACTGAGGGTCAGTGGCTGTCAAGAGGAAAAGTACTGGAAAGATTTTTTTGAATTAAGATTTCAGCTGCTCGCATTTGTAATGGATTTCAGTGATAGTTTGTTCATTTTCTCTGTAATCAATATAAAATGTGTCTATTTATATAAACAGACATATTTTGAAACTCAATGAACTGAATGAAAGCATGCAAGGAAAGAATGCCAACATCATTCAACTGAGTAATCGAATCATAGCATTCATGGAAAAAATTGCTTTCTGGAAGAATAATTTGTTGAAGTTGAATTGCAGTTCCTTCCTTTAACTTTCAAAGTTTCTATCTGACAATGCAATTGATGTGTCCCACTCAAGTGCTGACTGAGCATCTCCGCACCCTGCACAAACACTTCACATCCATTTTCCCTGGATATTGATGTGAGAGAGAGAGTTCAGTTCAGTTCAGTTCAAATCCCCTTTTGTAGCCAGTCTGAAGATCTGGATTTACCAGCAGCTGAAGTTAGACAGCTCATTGAAATTAAATGATCAACTTTTTCTAGATTTCCCAATTTTCACTTTCACAATTCCAGTTCAGTGCCAAAAATGCATACCCTGAAATTTCAATGCGTGCCTTAAGAGTATTGGTGCCATTTGCAAGTATGTACTTATGTGAAACAGAATTTAGCGCATCAAATCTCAATATCTATCTACCCTGGATGTCACATCAGAAATTAGATGCCCAGTTTCAACCACACAGCTGGATTTTGAGAAGCTGTGTCATAGCTTGCAAGCCCATGTGTTTCTTCAGGCATGGCAAAATACATCGCATAAAACATATTTGAGAAATTCAAAGACTGAATGCAAGGAAAGATCATCACTCATGAAAACTGCTTTCTGGAAAAATAAGTTAAAGTTGAACCACAGTTCCCCCCCCCCCCCCCCCCTTTCAGCTTTCCATCTGACAAAACTGACCAATGTCCCATTCAAGTGATGACTTTCATTTTTTTCCATTTCATTTATTAAAATTTATTAATCGCCTACCACAAGGAGGCCTAGGCAATTTACATCATCAACATAAATAATAAAACATAAAATTTGACATGTACAATAACAATTTTCATATGTTTCACAGAAACAATAAAGCTCAATATCATATAAATGGAATGAATAATCGGTCACTCAAAATATACATTATCCTCACATCTTTGAGAGGATTTATTCTGCTAACACCATTCTAAAATATATTGTATGCAGGTCGGAGTAAATACTCTTTCAATAACTGTCTAAATTTTTTCACATCATCCAAAGATCTAAGTTCAAATGGGATGAGATTCCATTGTGCAGGTGTGGCAATGGAAAAGGAGGTCTCCCGAGTACTATATAAGTGTGCTTGTTGAACAGATGGAATTTCTAAAAGATTCAATTGAGATTATCTTAAGCATCTTACAGGCTTATAAATGCGTAAAAGGGCATTTAGCCAGTAAGAGCAATCTGAAGCTAAAAGCTTAAAGACAACCATGACTATTTTATATATAATATGTTCAGTTACTGGTAACCAATTAAGACTGCACAGGACTGGAGAGATATGATCACGACGTTTAGAATGGGATACAAGACGCGCAGCCAAATTGAGTAATAATTGTATCGACTGTAATGTGACTTTAGGAAGACCAATAAACAGACTATTACAATAGTCTATATGTGGAAAAATGATAGCACGAGTTACAAACAAGAAATCTCGATCATAGAGTAATTGCCTTAAGCCTGCAATAAGACTGAGCTTGAAAAATCCACTTTTAATGAGAGATCTAATATGAGGACGAAAAGAGAGTAGAATCAAGCAAGACTCCTAAACTCCTAATGGGTTTATCTATAGGAAATGAGATGTCATCAATACAAATTGAATCATGAGCGGGTAATACAATGAGGACGGTGAATCAGTAACATTAGTCTTGTTGGTATTCAGCATAAGTTTATTTTGTTTTAACCAACGCTTAATGGAGTCTATACACAAATGCAATGTATCAGAAGTATCCTGCCATGACTGTTGTACCTTAATATAAAACTGGATATCGTCCGCATAAATTTTAAATCCATCAGTAATAATGGTCAACAATTTTGCAATAGGGGCCAAATGGATATTAAACAACATAGCCGACAAGGCAGAGCCTTGTGGGACCCCAGCCTTTAACAATTGAGGGGATGACGATTGAAAATTAAATCTGTTTGAGACCGATCTGAAAGATAGCCTTTAAACCAAGTACTGTCCCAGAAATACCGCATTCCTGCAAACGAGACAACAAAATCTGATTGTCAATAGAGTCAAATGCAGAAGTAATAATCGAGAGACAAAAACAAGAACTGATAGCCTCTATCAAGATTCCTTTTAAGAGAGTCAACAAGTGAGATAAGAAGTAATTCTGTGCTGAAACCACAACGAAATCCAAATTGATGCGGACTTAAGATCTCATTAGTTTCCATGAAGTCAGTCAGTTGTTTAAGAACAATACCTTCAATCACTTTCGCTAATATAGGAAGAGAAGAAATGGGCCTATAGTTAATCAAATTACCACTATCTCAGCTGCCTGTATTATTTGACCGAGCATCTCAGCTATCTATTATTTCTTCATAATTTAGATGCGAGATGGTTCATTTTGGTTGATTCCTTTGCACTGCCAGCCCGAAGGCCCAGATTTGCCAGTAGCTGAAATCAAACAGCTCATTGAAATTGTGTGAGATCCATTTTTTCCCCCAAGGAAAACATGCCAAAGTTTCTTTCAGAATTCTAGTTCATTGTCAAAGAATAATAAACTGAACATAAGAACATGCCATACTGGGTCAGACCAAGGGTCCATCAAGCCCAGCATCCTGTCTCCAACAGTGGCCAATCCAGGCCATAAGAACCTGGCAAGTTCCCAAAAACTAAGTCTATCCCATGTTACTGTTGCTAGTAATAGCAGTGGCTATTTTCTAAGCCAACTTAATTAATAGCAGGTAATGGACTTCTCCTCCAAGAACCTATCCAATCCTTTTTTAAAAACAGCTATACTAACTGCACTAACCACATCCTCTGGCAACAAATTCCAGAGTTAATTGTGCGTTGAGTGATAAAGAACTTTCTCCAATTAGTTTTAAATGTGCCCCCTAGTCCTTCTATTATCCGAAAGAGTAAATAACAGATTCACATTTACCCATTCTAGACCTCATGATTTAAACACCTCTATTATATCCCCCCTCAGCCATCTCATCTCCAAGCTGAAAAGTCCTACCCTCTTTAGTCTTTCCTCATAGGGGAGCTGTTCCTTCCCCTTTATCATTTTGGTTGCCCTTCTCTGTACCTTCTCCATCGCAATTATATCTTTTTTGAGATGCGGCGACCAGAATTGTACACAGTACAACTTTCCATCTGACAACAAAACTGACTAGGTTCTCACTCAGTTGATGACCGAGCTTCTCAGCTGCCTACATTATTTTTTTCCCCCAGTTTAGATGCCAGACAATACATTTGGGTTCAGATCCCTTTTCACTACCAGCCTGAAGGCCTGGATTTGTCAGCAGCTGAAATCAAACACCTTGTTGAAATTTCATGTGATCAGTTTTTCCAAGCTGCATTAAGTCGTGATATTGATTCCCCTTGGATGTCATGCCAGAGATTAGATGTGCAAAAACTAGGCCACCAGAGTTTGAGAAACTGTCACAACTTGCAAGCCCATGTGTCCCATTAGACATGATTGAAGCCCTGTTTTAAGCTAAATTGCTGAAATCATTAAAATGTTTAATACCAGAAGACGACTTTAGGACAGTAATACAGACACTAGTTATAGGAGAGTTAAATTATTGTAACAGTATTGAAGATGCCAAAGTATCAGGTACAGCTCTTCAATTGGTACGGAATGCAGCTGAAAGGGTGTTAGGTTCTCTAAACTTCAGGCCAACTGTCTCCAATGCTGCAATCTTTTCACTGGCTTCCAAATACAGTGGAGAACTCAATTTAAATTAATAGTGATTGTCCACAAACCTTTGTATGCTGAAAACCCATGTAACTTATCTAATTTACTAGATAAAAAAAGCCTTCTGTTTGTTCTTTGCAGTCTTCAAGCCTGTATTTAATAGATCCAAGCTTACGGGACTATAGACTTCAGCAGTCACGTAAAAAAAATTAAAAATAAAAAAAAGAATAAGGCAGAGTCATATATAGGCCCAGTTTTGTGGAATGCTATGCTGATAGAATTAAGAAATTAAGGAGATGTCAAGATTTTCAGGAAAAATGCCTGAGCTTTTCCTGAGCTATCAGTAGCAACAATGTAGTAGTGCAGATGGTATTTTTTTCAATATTTTATTCAATCAATGTTTTATGAGTTTGTCTGTAGTACATTTTATATGTGTGATTGTTATCTACACTGAACAAAATGGAAACTGGAGAATAAAACAAATAAATATAGGTGAATAAATATTTAATGTAAGTTGGAAACCTAGCACTGTAAATCAGTGCTAAATGCCTATAATTTACTTCCCCCAAACAGATTCCAACCTTGACCCTATTTTAAGCAGCTAAATATAAGTACTCAGCAGGGAGAAGTTTTCATTTAAGGAGATCTAGGTGCTTAACTACTTAGGTTAGGCACATAGATCTTTTGAATATCAGTCTCTCTGTGTTGGCACTATCGGATGTTGTCTTGCACTTTTGTAGCTTATTCATGAAGAGCTTTGGTATTAAGAGTAACAAATGTCTCTTATTCACAGAAGAATTTCATTGCCTTGTGTAAAAAGCTAGAGGCAAAATAAATTCTGTTCCATTAAAATGCTGGACAGTTGACCAGAACAAAACTAAATCCATTACCAACCTCTTGTCATTGTATCAGAGTTACAAACTCTCAGGAAATTTACTAACAGTAAAAACAAACAAAAAAACTAGAAACAGATTATGAACAAAAAAAGTGACATTTTTTACAGGTATCATTTTAGTAAAAGCATCAATTGATGGAAGCTGTGGGCACAGGCTCCCTAAGACTGCAGCTCAGGAGCTGGGACCTATATATCAGCATATAAAGGGGTTAGAAGTCTAGCTGTGCACAAAATAGCAATGGTAATACAGGTTGTCAGTAAACATTTTCATGAAGATAGCAATCATGCATAGGATGAACCAATTTGGAACTTTTAAATATTTTGTTATAGCTCATCTTATTCTGTAAATGGAGCATACTGGATTCTCTGCAGGTTGGAATACTTTATATAAAACCTACCATAGGTTCCTTCTTCAGATACAACAGCAAGGCTAAAGGATCAATCACCTGTACCTTGAGAAGAAAAAACTGGGAGAACCAACTAATTCTACTACTCTGTTTTCAAGAAATGAAAAAGGAAATTAAATGCATTTCCCTTTCCTAGCCTCCTGCCATTAAAGCACTATTGCTTTAATAATTATACCTTTTTCTGTGGCTGTGAATTTTGAGGCCATTGCAGGAATAGCTGCCATATAAAGCCCTCCTACTGGCTCATTACAGAATAGCCATGCAAAGCCCCAGCATTTAGCAAAATGCCGCACTCACTCATCAGTAGATCCTGCCAGAGGTCTCTTGGATCGCTTGATGGCGTAGAGGCACCCATCCAGCCTCTTCACACACTTATAGACAGAGCCAAACTCCCCTGCACCAATCTTCTCCAACTCCAGGAACTCAGTCTTGTAGCGGGATACCATATTACTCTCCTGTAAAGAGAACCTCTGGCAATTGGGGGCAAGAGGAAGAAAGAGAAATAAACACTTGTCAGCTATTATCAACACAAAAGCAAGCAGGAAAGTGAGACAGCACATTAGAAATAAATAGAGTATAGACAGAGATCATACAGGCTTAATTGCATACAGCTCATCCAATGCATCTTAATCTCATACCTCACCTCCTGCTATGCTAGTATTGAGCCATTCAATTGCACCACAGTCTTAACCTGTTGTATCCAGTTATTCAGTATTCCACAAAATTAAATTTAACAAGTACAGCTGGCCATTTTTATTTTGCTTCCCCCTCAATAAATTTGATCCTGCATAGTCTCTTCCTATCACCACCCCTCCCCACAATCATTAAGAGGTTCACCATGTACAACCCCACTATGTTTCCATTTTTCTCCAGTATACAGGTAGCAAGTTTGCTTAACTAAATGGTGTTTTCCATACATAGCAGGATGAACTACTCATGACATGTGGGTTATGTCATCCAGCGGCAATGAACAAACTCTTCTCTCCTAGCTGGTAGAGCTTTAAGCTCTGAGCATACGTAGGAGTTTGTGTGGGAGTAGCTTTGTGAACCTTCTCAGGTCAATATCAAAGCTTATTTTAGTTAGTTAGTTGACTCTCCAGAGAGGCAGGCAGGCAAGCTTTTAGCATTATTAGTTCAGTCTATGGAACATACCGTTTATGATAAGCAAACTTGCTTTTTCCATTGATGAACAGGCTGAATTAGCCATGGCAAGTGGGGAGTCTCAAGATGAGAGTTGGAGCAGAGCATTTACTGAATAAGCAACTGTATTAGAGTGAAGGGCCAGAGAATGTGAAGAACTTTGTTGTCACACAAGGAGGACAGTTTTATCCCATAATGAGAGAGAAGTACACGGAGACCTGACCTGATCAGTAATAGCAGCTCTGCTACCATTATGGACTTAGAAGTAGGCATGTAGGAATTATAAAAAGAAAGTATGTGCTTTCAGAGATGCTGACAGTTTAAATTAAGCCCCTCTGTTGCATGTGTGAGAAAGAGGAACTGCCTTGTCTAAGGAATGGTATAGTTGAATGCAAGCCCAGAAAGGCAGGAAGAAACTAATTTGAAGAGACTTCCTTGAAATATTATAGCTAAAATTATAGACCCCGTTCTGAAACACTGCTCTTTTATTTCTACTCTGATATATTTTAGAAGAAATACTTCACTTAAGTTTCAGACATTGTAATTTACAAATGAGGAAGTTATCACCCTAGCGCTGTAACTCAAGAATAGGGAACCATTTTTTCTGACTTAGCAAAAAAAATGATACTAAAAATGTGTATATGACTGCAGTTGCTGGACCCATATCTTTTCTACCCTCCATCCCCAGCAGTCCCATATTTCCTGGTGACTTGGTGGGTCTGAGCAGCAAGAGAACAAAAGAGCCAGATGAAGCTGGATGTGGCTTGATCTGTGTCAATATTATTTATTAATTATACCATAATAAATCTCCTATCTATACATATAAAAACCATCTAGCACATTCAAACCATTCACACACATTAAAAATGTAAACATTCTATGCATATTCTATCAAATGATTACAAACTGTTTCTTATATCATATAATACCATACATGTGTCAAGTATTCAAGTATAACAGAAATCATCAATACCCTCTAACATCACTTTTACCAATTTTCCTCCTAACTTCCCTTGTAATCCATCCTATTTTCAACATCTACCATTCCCAACTGTCTCCCAATCTCTTCCTTCCGACAAAGAATTCTCTGTTTTCCCTCTCCTCTCAGGGCAATATCTCATTTATATGTGTATCCATCTTTATTGTCTATAGAAACATGATGCTGAGATATGCACTTACAAAGTATGTAGCAAGACCAGATTCAGAAAGGAGCAGCAAGTACTTGAGCAAAATTTGGACTCACAAGAAAATGGGTCCAAGGTGATTTTTTGACACCATTTGCAAGCTCTCTTTTCCATTTAAATGCATAGTTTTTCCTAGTTGATGGTTTCCTAACAAACCATTATATCAAATTTCTTTGGGCAAAGAAAGACCAGCAGTTAGGTTGAGGGATGGAAGGTTCAGATGCTAGAACGTTCATCTTTCTTAATGCAAGGATCTGACCCCCGATGTATAGGGGTACAGGTCAAAATTTACAAGATATGCAAATTATGTTTGTCTGGGCCATGCTGGAGCTATGAGAATCAATCTAGCTGGTCTTGTAATAGTTTTTGCACTGTTCTGGCAATCATCAGTATCAGAGGAAAAGTGTACAAGACCTATGCCTCAATCAAGTAAGAAAGCATCCTGAGCCAACCTGAGACTGCTGGATAGAATTGAGCAACATTTTTCTAGTTGTTTTGTTCCATTGCAAGAAGTTCCACTGATGGTAGACTTCCATAAGTTGAATAGTTTGTTGGCTGCTGATTGTCACAGAGACCACTCATGCAGACCAAACACTCTGCTGAGACAATCTGCTACCTTGTTGGAGATCCCTGGATGATTCTTGGTTGCCCACTGCCAAATCTTCAATGCTCTTGACAAGAGTCCATGATCCTAATGCTGTTTGTTGACATGGCAACTTGGGTGTCAGTTTGAATCAAGATGCTCTTCCCCTAAAAGTGATGAATGAAGGTTGTTAAGATCATATTAGATTGCTCTTAGTTCCAGTAGATTGATCTGAAATATGCTTTCCTCAAGAGACTAAGTGCTATGCGTTCAAAAAGATCCTGTATGGGTTGCCCCATTCTTTTACAGAGATATATCTGTCATGAGGGTTATTTGAAGGGTAGAATGTGAAGCAAAGCTCCTTCCTGAAATATGTGGGGTTTAACCATCAGTGCAAATCCCATTTCATAACCCTAGAAACTTGTATTTATTTATTAAAAATTTCTATACCAATATTAGGAAAAACAGTCATACCGGTTTGGTTGACAGTGGCCAAGTTAGTTCATCCCATTAACAGCGCAGATCCCACTGCAAGTAATGGATATGAAAGTGGGTCAGAGGGACTATTTTATTTAAGAATAGTTTTAGCCCATTTATAAACACATACCAGGCAAGCTAAGTGGGTTACAACACAAATACAAATATCACATTAAAATAGACCATACACAGTGTTGCAGTGGCTGGCCGCGGAGCCTCACGGCCGGCCACACTCTCCCCCCGAGCTGGTCTGAGTAGCCTCTTCCCTCCAGCGCAGTGGGGAGCCAGACCCTACCGCCACTGCTAGATGCACACATGGCTCTCAATTAGATTTAAAAGGGTCACGGCCGGAAAACCTCCCATGGCCCCGGATGTTGACCTCAACCTTAGACGCTATTTAAGGCAGCCCCTGCTGCGCCATCTTTCAGCAACAGGTCCCGCTCTGCTTTGAGCTGCTCATTGCTCAGTGTGTTCCTGGTCCAGTTCCTGTTCCAGCTCCTCGTCCCCTCTGCTTGCTCTCCTGGTTCTTGACTCAGCCTGTCCCTGGATTCTGTGTTGTTGGCTGGTAAAGGTGAAGGTCCTGTTGGGTCTCCACCACCTGCATCCACCTCCCAATGAGGACCTATAGGAGCCCCTCTCCTATAGGTGGCACCAACCTCGTCTTGGCCCAGGGGTCCACCGCTCCACGTAACAGTTTGCTGAGGCCATGAACCCAGCAGATCTTTCCAGGCCTAGCTTTGAAAATTCAGCAGCAGCAATTTATGGAGATGCTGGTGGCCTCCTTACAACACTTGAACGCCCGCCTCCACAGCCACTGATACCCCTCCAGGTTCAGCGGCACCTGCAGTATCCTCCCTCTAAGTACCGGCTCCTCCCCAGTATGCTGGTGACCCCGGGCAATGCCGAGGCTCTCTCAACCAGCATTTCATGCACTTCATGCTACAGCCCGCATAGTTTTTTTTGGACGCCATAAAGACCACCTTTATCCTCTCCCTCCTCAAGGGCAAGGCATTGCCCTGGGCATCCCCCCAATGGGAACAAGGGGACCCACTCCTCCAGGACCTACAACACTTTGTCCAAGTGTTCAAGCAGACTTTCAATGAGCCTTGTCAACTGGTCGCCACCGGCTCGGATATCCTACACATCCGCCAAGGAGCATGGCCATTGTCGGACTACACTAAAGAATTTCACACCATGGCCACTGAACTGAATTGGCGGGAAGACAGCCTGAGAAGTATCTTCTTGGAGGGTCTGTTCTCATTTATCAAGGATGAGCTGGCTGCCTGGGACTTCCTGGAATCCCTGGATGCTCTCATCGACCTCGCCGGCAGGATAGATTGCCGCCTCCAGCAATGTGCCCGGGAGTTGCGGGTACCCCGCAGGCCCATTTCTTTGGCACCATCTTTTTCCAGACCATTGGTGACACCATCTCTGGCATCTGGAACACAGCAGCAGGAACTTGTGCAACTGGGGCAAAGCCCTCTGATGCCTAAAGAAAGGCAGCACCACCGGACCATGGCCTGTGCTGTGCAGGGAAGGGGCACTTTCTGGCCCAATATCCGGAGAAGCCAGGAAACTTCCAGGCCTAGAACCAACTGGGGAGGTGGTTCTAGGCTTCATGAATCCTGCTCCCCAACTCGTGCTCCCAGTGGCCCTTCCCAAGAATCAGCAAGAGTTCTCTACCCTGGCCATTCTAGACTCGGGTACAGGAGGAAACATTACTATGAAGAGCCTGATTGACCATCTAAACCTGCCCACGGTACTATGGAACACCCCGTTGGTGATCTTCTCAGGGGACCCTCTTCCAGGGAGAGTTACCAGGACCACTCTCCCTGTGCACCTCTGGACTGGCATGCTGCATTTTGGAGAGATAACATTTCACATAATTGAAAGGGCCGTCCATCCAATTGTCCTCAGGTTACCATGGCTACAGCAGCACTCCCCCGTTAAATCGATTGGGAGACACCAACTGGCCAAATGGGGTTCCCATTGCCACCAGGAGTGTCTTCTTCCTATTAGGTGCTCCCCCTCGATGCTTCTTGCAGCAGCCTCCCTGGATTTGCCTTCACAGTATGCCAGCTACGTGATGCTTTCTCTAAGGAGAACACAGAAATCCTGCCAGAACATTGTCCATATGACTGCGCCATCAATTTAGTTCCTGAAACCACTCTTCCTCAGGGAAGAGTGTACCCCTTTATCCCGTCCCAAGACAGAGGCCATGGCCAAATATATTCAGGAGAACTTGGAAAGGGGTGTCACTCGACCTTCAATGTCGCTGGCAGGGGCCAGCTTCTTCTTTGTGGCCAAGGAAGATGACACTCTTCGACCCTGCATAGACTACCGGGGGCTTAACACCATAAGCAAGAAAGACCAGTACCCCTTGTCCCTCATCTCAGAGCTGTTGGACCGTTGGCAGGGAGCCTGAATTTTTACCAAAGTTAGACCTCAGAGGGGCATAAAACCTGGTTCGGATTAAACCTGGAGACGAGTGGAAAACCACTTAATACCCAGGATAGCCACTATGAGTACTTATGATGCCGATTGGATTATGTAACGCCCCCGTGGTATTCCAATATATGATGAACGAAATCTTTCGGGCCCTACTATATACCAGTATAGTGGTCTCTCTACTGACATTCTTGTCTTCTCAAAGGACCTCCGATCTCATCGTTGCAATGTTCAACAAGTCCTCCAACGCATGTGTGCCCATATACTCTCCACAAAACTGGAGAAATGCATATTTTAAGAAGAGTCTCGTCCCATCCTGAGATACATTATCTCCAGTACAGGCTTTAGAATGGATCCAGAGAAGATGGCCTACATCTGGGACTGGCCCCAGCCCGCCAGGCTTCAATCCTTACAACAATTTCTGGGTTTTGCTAACTTCTATTGACATTTCATTCCCCACTTCTCTGAATTGGTTTCCCCATATATGGCACTCACTAGGAAAGGAGTCAATACTAGAAAGTGGCCTGCAGAAGCGCTGGACACCTTTACAAACTTGAAGCAAACCTTTCTCGGTGAATCCTGCCTCCACCCAAATCCTACACGCCCCTTCATCCTGGAGGTCGATGCCTCCTCCATCGCAGTCAGGGCAGTTCTGGGTCAGCTCACCGCTAAGGGGATCTTCCATCCCTGCTCCTATTTTTCCCCGTAAGTTCTCTCTAGCGGAGAGAGGTTATGGTATTGGGGATAAGGAGCTCCTGGCCTTTGAGGAATGGCGACAGTGGTTGGAAGGGGCACAACTTGCACTCCAATGCTGCCACTGGTTTGTCACCCTTCCTTGTTGTGTATGGAAGACAACCACTTACCGTACCTTTGTCTGTCCCATCTCCGGCAGCTCAGTTAACAGCACATGAACTTCAGGAACTGTGGTCTCAAACAGAGACTATGATCTGCAGAGCCTCCCAGAGAGCCAAGGCAACTACAGACAGACAGACTTCCTGCTCCGCAGCTCAAACCTGGGGACAAAGTGTGGCTGAGCACTCACAAAATAGGACTTCAGGTACCCTCCCCATGAGGCTGGCACCCCATTATATTGGCCCCTTCTCCATCCTCCGACAGATTACTCCAGTCACTTATCAGCTCCACCTCCACACATCGAGAATCCACAATGTAAGAACATAAGAAATTGCCTTGCTGGGTCAGACCAAGGGTCCATCAAGCCCAGCATCCTGTTTCCAACAGAGGCCAAACCAGGCCACAAGAACCTGGCAACCACTCAAACACTAAGATCATCCCATGCTACCGAAGCATTTAATAGCAGTGGCTATTCCTTAAGGGGTAGATTTTCAAATACCGCGAATAGGCGTACTTTTGTTGGCGCTCCAGGCGCCAACAAAAGTACGCTGGATTTTAGTAGATATGCGCGGAGCCGCGCATATCTGCTAAAATCCGGGATCGGCGCGCGCAAGGCTATCGATTTTGTATAGCCGGCGCGCGCCGAGCCGCACAGCCTACCCCCGTTCCCTCCGAGGCTGCTCCGAAATCGGAGCGGCCTCGGAGGGAATCCTCTAACACCCTCCCCTCACCTTCCCCTCCCTTCCTCTACCTAACCCACCTGCCCGGCCCTGTCTACACCCCCCCCTTACCTTTCTCCGGGGATTTACGCCTCCCGGAATGAAAAGTAAATCCCCGCGCGCCAGCGGGCCTGTTGCGCGCCGGGACGCGACCTGGGGGCGGGTACGGAGGGCGCGGCCACGCCCCCAGACCGCCCCAGGCCGTAGCCACGCCCCCGTACCCGCCCCCAAAATGCTGCCGACACGCCCCCTAAACGCCACGACGACCAGGCCCGCCCCCGACACGCCCTCCTCGGAGAACCCCGGGACTTACGCGAGTCCCGGGGCTCTGCGCGCGCCGGTAGGCCTATGTAAAATAGGCTCACCGGCGCGCAGGGCCCTGCTCGCCTAAATCCGCCCGGTTTTGGGCGGATTTAGGTGAACAGGGCTCTGAAAATCCGCCCCTAAGTAAACTTGATTAATAGCCATCAATGGACTTCTCCTCCAAGAACTTATCTAAACCTTTTTTTAAACCCAGCTACACTAACTTCACTAACCACATCCTCTGGCAACAAATTCCAGAGCTTTATTGTGCGTCGAGTGAAAAAGAATTTTCTCCGATTAGTTTTAAATGTGCTACTTGCTAACTTCATGGAATGCCCCCTAGTCCTTCTATTATTCGAAAGTGTAAATAACAGAGTCACATCTACCCGTTCAAGACCTCTCATGATCTTAAAGACCTCTATCATATCCCCCCTTCAACCATCTCTTCTCCAAGCTGAACAGCCCTAACCTCTTCAGCCTTTCCTCATAGGGAAGCTGTTCCATCCCCTTTATCATTTTGGTTGCCCTTCTCTGTACCTTCATCGCAACTATATCTTTATTCAGATGCAGCGACCAGAATTGTACACAGTATTCAAGGTACGGTCTCACCATGGAGCGATATAGAGGCATTATGACATTTTCCGTTTTATTAACCATTCCCTTCCTAATAATTCCTAACATTGTTTGCTTTTTTGACTGCTGCAGCACACTGAGCCGACGATTTTAGAGTATTATCCACTTTGATACCTAGATCTTTTTCCTGGGTGGTAGTTCCTAATATGGAACCTAACATTGTGTAACTACAGCAAGGGTTATTTTTCCCTATATGCATCACCTTGCACTTGTCCACATTAAGTTTCATCTGCCATTTGGATGCCCAATCTTCCAGTCTTGCAAGGTCCTCCTGTAATGTATCACAGTCCGCTTGTGATTTAACTACTCTAAATAATTTTGTATCATGCGCAAATCTGATAACCTCATCGTATTCCTTTCCAGATCATTTATATATATTGAAAAGCACCGGTCCAAGTACAGATCCCTGAGGCACTCCACTGTTTACCCTTTTCCACTGAGACAATTGATCATTTAATCCTACTCTCTGTTTCCTGTCTTTTAACCAGTTTGTAATCCACAAAAGGACATCGCCTCCTATCCCATGACTTTTTAGTTTTCCTAGAAGCCTCTCATGAGGGACTTTTGTCAAACGCCTTCTGAAAATTCAAATACACTACATCTACTGGTTCACCTATATCCACATGTTTATTAACCCCTTCAAAAAAATGAAGCAGATTTGTTAGGCAAGACTTCCCATGAGTAAATCCATGTTGACTGTGTTCCATAAAACCATGTCTTTCTATATGCTCTATGATTTTGATCTTTAGAATAGTTTCCACTATTTTTCCTGGCACTGAAGTCAGGCTCACTGGTTTATAGTTTCCAGGATCGCCCCTGGAACCCTTTTTAAATATTGGGGTTACATTGGCAACTCTCCAGTCTTCAGGTACAATAGATGATTTTAAATGATAGCTTACAAATGTTAACTAGATCAGAAATTTAATTTTTGAGTTCCTTCAGTACCTTAGGATGCATACCATCCGGTCCAAGTGATTTGCTACTCTTTAGTTTGTCAATCTGGCCTACTACATCTTCCAGGCTCACAGTGATTTGGTTCAGTTCGTCTGACTCATCACCCTTGAAAACCATCTCCGGAACCGGTATCTCCCCAACATCCTCATTAGTAAACACGGAAGCAAAGAATTCATTTAGTCTTTCTGCAATGGCCTTATCTTCCCTAAGAGCCCCTTTAACCCCTTGGTCATCTAACGGTCTAACAGACTCCCTTCACAGGTTTCTTGCTTCAGATATATTATTTTAAAAAGTTTTTAATTATGGAGTTTTTGCCTCTACGGCAAACTTCATTTCAAATTCTCTCTTCACCTGTCTTATCAATGTTTTACACTTAGTTTGCCAATGCTTATTCCTATTTTCTTCAGATAGATCCTTCTTCTGATTTTTGAAGGATTTTTTTTGGCTAAAATAGCCTCTTTCACCTCACCTTTTAACCATGCCGTTAGTCATTTTACCTTCCTTCCACCTTTCTTAATGCATGGAATACATCTGGACTGTGCATCTAGGATTGTATTTTTAAGCAATGTCCATGCCTGTTGAACACTTTTACCTTTGCAGCAGCACCTTTCAGATTTGTTAGGCAAGACTTCCCATGAGTAAATCCATGTTAACTGTGTTCCATTAAACCATGTCTTTCTATATGCTATAAAATTTTGATCTTTAGAATAGTTTCCACTATTTTTCCTGGGACTGAAGTCAGGCTCACTGGTCTATCGTTATCCGGATCGCCCCTGGAGCCCTTTTTAAAAATATTGGGGTTACATTGGCAACTCTCCAGTCTTCAGATACAATGGATGATTTTAATGATAGCTTACAAATTTTTAACTAATAGATCAGAAATTTCATTTTTTAGTTCCTTCAGTACCCTAGAATGCATACCATCTGGTCCAGGTGATTTGCTACTCTTTAGTTTGTCAATCTGACCTACTACATCTTCCAGGTTCACAGTGATTTCGTTCAGTTCGTCTGACTCATCACCCCTGAAAATCATCTTTCATGTTTTCCTGCTGAAACCAGTGATCTTGTCTTGGCCAACCCGGAGACTGCCCAACCCAAAAAGGGTCTCCACTGATGAAGATGAAACATACCAGGTGAAAGAGAGATATTGGATGTCTGTCGCCGAAACAAGAAGTGGGAGTACCTAATAGCCTGGGAGGGGTATGGCCCGGAAGAAAACTCTAGGGAACCCACATCCAATATTCTGGACAAAAAGCTCCTCAAGAAGTTTCATACCACTCACCCAAAGAAACCCAAGCCCTTGGGAAGGGGGCACTGTTGCGGTGGCCGGCCATGGAGCCTCACTCATCCCCACCCCGAGAAGCCACTGTCACTTCCCTCTAGAGCTGTGGGGAGCTGACCCTGCCACCAATGTGCTGCCAGCCTCTGCTGCTGCTAGGCACGTGCAGCTCTCACTTAGATTTAAAGAGGCCGTGGCAGGAAAACCTCCCGCAGCCCCTGATGTTGACCTCGATCCTAGATGCTATTTAAGGCAGCCCCTGCTGCCCCATCCTTGCCTCAGCAATAGGTCCCGCTCTGCTCCGAGCTGCTGGTTGCTCCATGTGTTCCTGGTCCCACGTGTTCCTGATCTTCATCCCCTCTGCTTGCTCTCCTGGTTCTTAACTTGGCCTGTCCCTGGATTCTGCATTGTCTGGCACCTGCCCTGACCATTTGCCTGTTCCTGGATTCCCCCCATTTCGCTGCTGGCCTTGACCACTAGTACGTCCGACCTCGCTTACACCTTCAGCATAGTCTTCGCCCGGAGACCCGCTCCTAAGTCCTGCTGGCCCTGGCACCAAAGGGCTCAACCTGCGGAGAACGAGAGCTGGTAAAGGAGAAGGTCCGGTTGGGTCTCTACCACCTGTGTCCGCCTCCCGATGACAAGGACCAATAGGAGCCCCTCTCCTATAGGTGGCACCAACTTTATCATGGCATGACACACAGCTCATAAAATAATCATAAAAAAAACCCAAATCAGTTATATCATCATGCTCTATGCACAGGCAATTACTGTTCACTTTCCCAAAGGCTTCTTGGAACAAATTATTTCTAATATTTTTTATTTCAGAAATTACTCACAAGGGAGCAAGTAATTTGTTCCAAATTACAGGCCCTATATTACTGAGAATATTCTGCTCCTAGTTTAAATTAGGCTAATAGCTTTAATAAAGGAAATCTCTAAATAACCCAAGCTCTGGAATTTAATAGTTCTACCAGATACATAAAGTCGCAAAGGTTTTGACCAATGAAACCAGACATTTTAAACTGATTTAAATATTAAAACCAGCAATTTATAAAACTGTATATGTTGTAAAGGGAGCAGCCTACGCAATTTGTACAACATAGGCATAATATGATCCCACAGCATACCTCACAATACGAGTCTAGCAGCAGAATTCTGTAACTCTTAAAGCTCAAAGGCTAGAATTTGGGAGTCCTACATATAAAGCATTACAATAATCTATTGATGGCATCACAAATCTCTGAACCAAAGTTCAAAATCACCTCTATCAAAAATATAATGAACATGGAATAAAGTATGCAATTTATAAAATCCAGATTTCAAAATAGCCCTAGATTGGAATAAAAACCAAACAAGATTTACCCTGCTTTAAAACCCCTAGATTTCTTTCTGTGATCGTAACAGGAATCATTGTACTAAACCATTTTAGGGCAATTAGTAAGATCAGGGAGAAGTTCAAAATCTCAGTTTTAGAAAAATTAGGAACAAATTGTTCTCTATCCAATAATTTATAGTAGTTACACATTTTGACACCTTATCTACTATTAATGGTAAAGCATCATTTGCAGGGAAATATAGTTGTAAATCATCAGCATATACCCTAAATTCAACTCCTAGCTTCTCAATCAAAATACACAATGGGCGTAGGTATCCATTAAAAAGAACTGCTGACAAAATAGATCCCTGAGGGATACCACACTGAAGTACATACAGAGTTAGAGCCTTGGAATGAAATATTTTGCTTCCTGTCATATATGATTTAAACCAATAAAAAACAACCTCACTGATTCCCATCACCATATGACCTAAAACAACAAGAATTGCTTTGGTTGTCATGTGCGGCGAGGCCAGTAGTTTGCAAATGAGCAATCTCATTGTGTTCACTTGTTCTGACAAAAGAAAAGCTCTCTTGCTGGGAGTCTATCCATGCCGCAATGAATTTGATTTTCTGAGTGGGTACCAGAAATCCCAAAGCCCGCAGATGAATCATCTTGTGCAGGCAGAACACCACTTCTTCCCAGGACCTTGCTGTGACTAGCCAGTTGTCCAGGAAGATAAATTCCCTGGTGATGCATGTACACTGCCACTAAATGCGAAGCACTTGCTCAAGACTGAAATGCCAATAGGTTGAAAGGGAGTACTTTGTACTGATAATATGAAGCATTCACTTTGAAGCAAAAGCTAGCACCAGTGGGAGGGATGGATGAGAGTAAGCCTATGCATCCTTCAGATCAAGAGGCATATCAATTCCTCTTTTTGTATATAGGTGAGAATCACACTGAGAATTTATATTTGAATTTCTCCTACAGCAGGATGTTTGTTCATTTTTTTCTAATCCATAATTGCCTTCAATTCTCCTGATTTAATGGGCAATGAGGAAATATTGGGAGTAAAACCCCTATCCATGCTACTGAAGGAGCAATTACACTTCCAGATATAACTGTGTAAAGTGAGATGGATCTGAATTGAGTGTAGAGCAATGAGAAAGAGAAGGTAACTGGGAGAAAATGCAAATGGTATCCAGACTTCTTGATTTTTAGGACACAGAGGTCCTTGTTTGTTTGGTGCATTATCTCCAGGAAGGCCTGTTGAAGAACATTTGGAGGGATAAAAAGTTTGGTCCAGGTTGGGCCTATTGGGCCATTTTAGGCTGATAGTGCTCTTACTGTTGAGATCTTAGCAGAAATGGTTGCTGTTAACCCAGAAGAGGCAGAAGGTGGTAGTGTTAAAAAGGTTGGAATAGGCATCTATGATAGTATGGTTTTTTTGTAAGGCTAAAAGGAGCAAATCTACAGCTATCAGGATGACCAGATTGGATTCCACCTTGACTCTGAAGAAGCCTCCCAATTAGTGGACATGGAGGAAATACATAAAGCTCCCAGTACAGCCAAGGTTAAACTAATGCATTTGTGCCTGTGGCACAAAATTTGTTGCATTAGCTAAAGAACCACTCCACTTTGGCATTCCTGAATGTTGCCATTAAATTCATGTAAGGTAAGCTTTACTTTCACACCATGAGATGAAGCCTGATTCAGCTCCCACTTACCTAGATCTAACCAGTTCCTGCTCAGGAAATCTGCCTGCACATTCTCCTGCTCTGCATCATGGACCACCAGTAAGTTCTGTAAATGCACTTCCAACCAGGAGAAAAGAAAAAAAAGTCATCTCCTCAAATTTCTAGAATCTTGGTTCCGTCCTGTTTAACATAAGCCACCACTGTTGCAATGTCTGAGAGCACTTCTTGCTTTCCCCTCCTACAAGGAAAGAAACTGAAGCAGAGCCAGGTACCTTACGCTAGTCTCCAACCTGTTGATTGATGATACTACTTCCTCCTGAGACCAAACTCCCCGAGCCACATGACTGTCAAAATAAGAATGCACAAAGACCCCTTCCCTTTGCAAAATGGCTGTCACCAACAACCTTGGTGAAGGTGCATAGTGCTGCCACCAGACCAAATAGGAGCCCTCTAAACTGAAAGTGTTGCAGTAGAATACAAAACCAGAGATGCCTCTGATCTTCCCATTTGATGGGAATGTGGAAATAAGCCTCAGACAGGTCCAGAGAAGAAAGATATTTGCTCTGTCAGGCCAACATGAGAACGAACATAGGGCCTCTAACCTGAAGTGAGCAGTGAAGATAGCTGTTCACTTCCTCCAGAAGGCATATCCTTTTTTGGGAACTATAAAATAAATTGAATTCCTCCCCCCAACCCCTTTCTGCTTGGGTAACTGAAACCATGGTCTGCAACCACTGAAGTTTCAAAAGGATGTCCTGTACCACCCGCTGTTTAACAACTGAAACACGAGGTGGTAAAGGCTTCAGGCAATGGGGTGACTAACTCCAAGGCGTAACTATGGTGAATCATGTCCAGGACCCATTGGTCCAAGATGATTTAGGTCCACTTCTGATAAAACTGCTCTAAGCATCCAATCATGGGTAATACTAGAGTGTGTGAATCAGCCATGTCTCATTGGGAGGCTAATAGATGATGGCTATTGTAGATTTAAAAACTTAAATTATAATTTGATGATACGAATTGGTTAAGTTTTAAGGGAAGTTGTTTACACTGTGAGGTAATCAGTTTATTGCAGCAGCATACATAAACAAGATTTAATATGGTACAGATTTTTTTTTTTGCTTTTTTAAATTAGTTTTGCAGAGCAAAGCACTGTAATAAATAGATAAAAATAACTGATGCATTATCTCCAAGCCAACTTTGCATTTGTTAATTACGCATTTGCCAAAACTAACTAACCCATCTGAAAGGTAAGCAAGCCAATTTTGTCTCACCCTTAAGCATTGTGGGTCAAACTCCTGCAAAAAAAGCAACACACCTCAGGGAAAATCCAGCAAATCCCCTTACAGGCAGATGACAGCTAGAAACCAAAGGTCTCACAGACATATTACAAACAGTTTCTTTGATATGTCGGCAGGAATAGGGTAAAGAAATTCTTAGCTTTAATTCTTTTAAGGGATCATTGGCAAGCCTCCTGCTTCCCAGATATGGAGAAGGCTGCAGAGTGCAGAGCTCAGTCTTTGCTTGCTGCAGTTCACTACATCTGTAAACTTGCAAGTCTAAGTTTTGGGGGGAAGAAATCTTTGGGAAAAGCCACAGTCTGTTTAACTGAGAGTCCTTTTCTCTGTTTGGATCCTCATTGCATATTCAGTTCTATAGGATTCAACAATGATCTTAATTGGATGTCACCACCATCCATAGACACAGAATTGGTGGAATACAAATATCTGAGTCAAGATGCATATGAGTATTCTCACCATGGGTTAATGAAGTTCATCAGCAGACATGTGCCAAACAATACCCATTTCATAGCTGGTCTCATGGCTGGATACAAAGTTTTCACCAAGGAAATGTGTACAGCTCTTGTTCAAGGTTCTCCTCACACATTGTGAGGTGCTGACAGATGTCTGATATGGAGAACAATTGCAGTTTATTCTCCTGTATGTGAATCACAGTCTCATATGAAGTTGCCAAGATCATCATGTGGCTGAAAACTCCATATATTCACATTGCTTATGCCTGCACTTTTTGGTTCAGTCTGCGTACATAGCTGCAGGGCTCAAGTTCAATTATGTACATACTTGGTTAGGGTTACTGACATTTACCTTAGAAGGCCATACTGGATCCAGAGGAACTAGGTGGGTCAGACCATAGTTTATGGAAACCACAAAAAGGACTAACCTTCAACTTCACCAGAGGTGGCAACCCCACCAGTAGGTGTTGCGATTCGGCCTGTTGGCCATCTCTCACCTTTTTTTTTTTTTCCCTTTTGCGGCTATGACTGCAGCTGCTGCGGCAGGACGCCATCACCATTGCCCTGTCTTCCCTGCGGCTTGGGCTGCGACACCTTCTCAGTACGGCAGGAGCCACGCTCAGATAGCCCCTCGCAGCACAGAGGCTGCCGACGCTCTCACAGCATGGCTGGTGCCGCGCTGCAACTGCTCTAAGCAGCTGGAGCCGCGCTTCTACATTGCCATGTGGCCCGAAGGCCATGAACCTTACCTGAGCCCTCCAGGGAAAAAGGGCCTGAAGCCCCGGGCTCTCTTGTGGCGAGGAGCCGTCCTTCCTTCACCCTCAGCAGCAGGAGGCCACCTGTGTCACTGGGGTCTGGTTTGCGGCCTAGTTCCTGCTCCTTTGCATCACAGCAGGGCCGCTGTCCGTGGTCCTGCCCCCTCTCCTAGGGGGTGAAGCCGCACCTCTTCTCCATTCTTAAAGGGACAGTGTGGGAGGAGGTCCAGCTCTGATGTCATCATTGGATCCGCCTCTTCTGCAGTATAAAAGCCTCAATCTTCATTCCAGCCTTGCATTCGCAAGGAGCCAGTCCTCCTTAGGACTTCTTGTCATCTGCTTATCAAGGCACTTCGTTATATGTGGGATCCCGTGTCTTCGTGATGTCCTCACGCTATGTCTTTGTCTTATTGTCTCAAGGTCTCCAGATGTCTCATCTTGATGTCTTCTTTATCTGGTACATCTTTGTCCTGGCAGCGCAAGTCTCCAAGAGGTTCCAGCTTCTTATTTTAACCTGCGTCAGAGGCATCCCCTCGTATCTTCAACTTTGTCTGGATCCTCTGAGTCTGCACCCTGCCTCCACTTCACAAATGAACTCTTTTCCTGATCCGTTCCGGCATGGCCCTGCCTGGCCTTTATCAGCTGTGCAGGGTACATTTGAAACAGGTTTTGTTGGAGTCTTCACTTCATCTCCTACCTTCTCTGTGTGGGGAAACACCAGCATGGTCCGTGACCTGTTGGCTGAGTATATGGATGCATGATGTGCAGTACAGACTCAGCTCTGCCAACTTGTGTGGGGACCCACTAGTGTGTTCCGCAACCAGTCTGGCTAGGTTGAGTAGGGCGCGTGACATCCGGTACTAACCAAGTCTTCTTCAAGCAACTTATGGCCTTCCAGAGTTTCTTTATATACGTGACCAGAGTTCCTCTTCACTCCACGTATCCAGATTGAATTCCTTCATGTCAAAGTCTCGTCTTACTTCATGTATCCAGAGTGATGTTCCACTTCACATATCCTGGGTCTTGTCTCACTTCAAGTCTTCGTCTTTGATGTCCTCATCCTCTGACCACTGTCGTCCCTGTCGCAGTTGCTGCTCCGTGCAGCAGGTATGAAAGGGCTTGGCGTAGTCGGAGGACCACTCATGAGACCAACATTGTGTTTGGGCCTCTTTCTGCTGCGTACAGGTGTGGCTGAAGTCATCGGTCTATCTTCAGCCCATGCTGGGACACCTCTCACCTGCCTCTGTGCTTGCCAGAGCTCCTCTGCGGCTGTATCGGGGCCCAGGGCACACGAAAACACCAGAGATGGAACCGCTACCCGCGATTCCACAACAGTAAGTAGCAGATACTTGCTCGCAAGTTCTTGCATGACAAGAATGAGCTGCTAATAGGTGTGTTAGCCTTCCAAACAAGATGATGTAGTTTGCTAGCAGCTAAGACATCAAAGGCCTCTAAGACAGTCATCTGGCAGAGGATTGGGGACAAGATCACCAAGCACGGTGAGTATATGGGCGCGTGGTGTGCAGTACAGACTCAGCTCTGCCAACTTGTGACGACCCACTAGAACAGTGGACCAAATTTCACATAGATACTGTGATTTAAAGGCACAACTAAAGGAGAAAATCACAAGAATCAAAAAGTATCAGGAAATGACTGGAGGAGGAGGTCCTAGTCTAATAACCTTGATACTGATGGAGGAATGGCTGAGAGAGCAACTGGGTCCTCATGTATAGAGGTACTTCCAGATGAACTAGACACCGATCATGAGGTGGTAGGTATGAGTTGCATAGTTGTGTTGGGTGAGGAGGGGAGCTCCCATGGCACATATGCTATTCATTATTCACATTATAGTTTAATAATGTCCAAAACCTAACATATATGAAAGTTTTTTTAATCAATGTAGCAACTTACAAGCTATTTTGTTTCCTTTCACAGACCCCAGCACTCAGGACCCAGACAGCAGCAGCCAGCATGCTGCACAGAAAGCAGCAGCAAAAGTAGTAGAAGGTATAGGAGCTGGTGATTCTTCAGAAGAGCTGACAGACTCAGGAGAATCAATCAATACCTAAGCAGAAGGCATGTTCACAACAGGAAGAGGATGTGAATCAGAAGGCAGAAGATAAATTTCCAAGTAGGATGTTATCCTACTTGGAAATTTCCTACTTTGAAGTTTCAAGGGAACTAGTCCCATAGATGGGAACTAGACAGCCTGACACAGGCTATGGCAACCAGTACTCCCAAGTATGGTACACTCAAAAGCGGCCTCATAGGAAAAGGTAAGTCACCTTCCTCTGTCGGACCATCCTCACCCTACCACTCCAGGAAGACCAAGACAGTTGCCAGCTACAATAGCAGGATAGGAGGCACAGGCAAAACATGGCTTGCATAAAAACCTCGTGCAGGTTCAAGGACGGATACAGCACCAGGACATGCTCAATATCAAGGGTGAATTGCAATGTATACATAGAGGTCAGAGGCAGCACACCCCGACTGTTCAGCAATTGTCAGTCACAGTATCCCAGGGCTTTAATGCTCTAGCAATATCAATTAATAATCTCAATTCAACTATTCTCCAGGCCATGCAGGCCCCTGCCAGTCCAGCCTCTACTACAATACCTAGAAGCAGTCCCTGCCTTTGGCCAGGGGTCAATGTCAAGGAGGCTTCCTGCTGCCAACCAAAAATCCAGGGGAGGAGATGAGACCTGAGCAGTTTCAGGAAGATGGTGACTCCTACCTTTAAAAGGACCAAGACATTCCATCAGCTGGGTCCATCTTGGCGAAAGAGTCCCTGCATACATCAGATGGAAGGCTGCCAGCTGGGTCCATTCTGGCTGACTAGTGCCTGTGCCATGCTGCTATTTACTGTTATGTTTCACAATATTCAGGCCTCCCTGATTTTGCTGAGTGCACAAGTCTAATATCCTTGTACTGCAGCAACAATACATGGATGTGACATTTTCTCTCAATGCTCAAGACTCATGTTTGATGTCATTGGGCTCCTGCCTCCATTGAGCTGTTTTCAGGTTTTGGCCTCCTGCCTCTATTTTAGACTTGGTTGCCTGCTCTTCTCCAGTGCACTCTCTCAGCATGGACTGTCTGGGGTCTTTTTTTTAATGGCCTTTGTACGAGTAGATGTGTAATTTGCTTGGGCTTGGCACTTCCACATGAAGTGTTCTTTGCTTTATGTTCACCTGTATGGTTAGGGATGAGATAACTTTATTATCAGCCTTTGTTAGCTTATATTAGTATCTGTTATTAAATGGCATAATACGTGAAATGTTGTCCTTTGTATGGTATGTTGACAATGATGCACTAATTGTCAACTGTTCAACTAAGAACATAAGACTTGCCATACTGCCTCAGAACAAGTGTCCACCAAGCTCAGTATCCTGTTTCCAACAGTGGACAATCCAGGTCACCAGTACCTGGCAGGATCCCAAGCTGCTTAATCCCCATTTCTCCTTAATGGTTTATGGATTTTTCCTCCAGAAACTTGTCCAAACAGGTTTAAACACAGCTACAATAATAGTTTTCAGTATATCCTCTGGCAATGAATTCCAGAGCTTAATTTTATGCATAATCTTTGTACTTTTTAAAAGAGAAAACAACTGATTGTTTACTCGTTCCATTCCACTCATTTTATAAACCTCTATCAAATATCCTCTCAGCTATCTCTTCCAAGCTGAAGAGACTTATAACCTCTTGAGCCTTTCCACAGAGGGGAATTGTTCCATCCCCTTTATAGTTTTGGTCACCCTTCTCTGCGCCTTTTCTAATTCTGCTATATGTTTGAGATGTGGTGGCCAGAACTGCACACAATACCCAAGATGAGATTGCACCGTAGAGCAATCCAGAGGCATGATGATATTCTGTTTTATTCTCCATTTCTTTCCTAATAATCCCTAGCATTCTACTTGCTTTCTTGGCTGCTGCTGCTGCGCACTGAGCAGATTTCAACATTAACAATGACATCTACATCCTTTTCTTGAATGGTGACTCAATGTGGAACCTTGCATTGTGAAGCTATAATTTGGGTTAATCTTCTCTAAGAGGTAGATCTTTAAAACATACGCGATCGCGTACTTTTGTTGGCGCACCAGGCGCAAACAAAAGTGCGCGTATCTTATAAAATCCAGGGTCGGCGCACGCAAGGAGGTGCACTTTCCTTCGCCCTCCCCCCACCTTCCCCTCCCTAACCCACCCCCCGGCCCTATCTAAACCCCCCCCCCTACCTTTGTCGGCAAAGTTACGCCTGCTGAAAGCAGGCGTAACTTTGCGTGTGTCGGCCGGCAGCCCCGCTCTGTCCTCCAGTCCCGGGGGCTGGTCCAGAGGCCTTGACCACGCCCCCGGGCCGGCGCCATGCCCCGAAACACCGCATCGTTTTGGGAACACCCCCGGACACGCCCCCTCCCGCCCCTTTTCGAAAGCCCCGGGACTTACACGCATCCCGGGGCTTTACGCGTGCCGGCGGCCCATGCAAAATAGGCGCGCCGGCTCGCGAGGGCCCTGCGCGCGTAAATCCTTCCGGATTTACGCACGCAGGGCTTTTAAAATCCGCCCCTAAGTGCATTACTTTGCACTTGTCCACATTTAATTTCATTTGCATGCCCAGTCTCCCAGTTTTGCAAGGTCCTCTTACAATTTCTCACAAGCCTCTTGTGATTTAAAAAAAACAAACAAACAAACCAACCAACTTTGAATAAACTTTGTCTCATCAGCAAATTTGATCACCTCAGTCCTTGTTCCCATTTCCAGGTCATTTATAAATATATTATAAAGCAGTGGTCCCAGAACAGATCCCCGAGGCATTCAACTATTCACCTTTCTCCATTGGGAAAATTTATCATTTAGCCCTACTGTTTTCTGTCTTAACCAGTTGGCAATCCACAATAGGACATTGCCCCATCTCATGACATTTTACATTTCCTAAGAAGTCTCTCATAAGGGACTTTGTCAAATGCTTTCTGGAAATCCAGATACACTATACCAACTGCCTCACCTTTAGCCACATGTTTATGTCCTCAAAAAATGTAGCAGATTGGCGAGGCAAGACTACCCTTCACTAAATCCATGGTGGCTTTGTCCCATTAAACTATGCCTATTTATATGTTCACAAACATTCCCTTAGCTGGATCTTTTTTGTCTATTGATATTTAGTAATTCTTAGCCATTGCTTGGATTTTTTATATTTGTATTTATATGTTCAGCAATTTTGTTCTGATAGTTTCTACCATTTTGCCTGGTACAGAGACTCACTGGTCTGTAGTTTACTGGATTACCCTTGATCCCTTTTTAAAAATTGGCATTATATTGGCAACCCTCCAATCTTCAGGTACCACAGACTATTTTAATGATAGTTTACAAAATTTCCAATAGTAGGTCTGCAATTTAAATTTCTCACTCAGTTCTTTCAGAAAATAAAATGTTTGCCTCCGTTTTCTTATCATGCATTTTGTTGTATTCTTTTTTTCACAAGGTCTTAAGTCCTTCTATGCCATAGTTTACAAGTACCCAAAAGTTAATGACTAGGCCCAAAAGCCATAACCAGCATACACTGTAAAAAGGCTCGTGTGGCCAGTTGTCTTAATGAAAATGTGAAGGCTGGATCCACAAGCTCTGAAAGGTGAAAGTTGAAGGCTATATTCTAAAAATATCTGTGCCCTTGGGTAGAAGCATGATAATAGGGGAAAAAAGAAACATCCAAGGCACAAGACGTTTGGTGGTTTGATGTCTTTCAGGGCAGACTCCTTGTGAAGTACTAAGACCTTGCTTCCTATTACCAACTATACTTATAGTGTTTCTACAAAATCAGAAGCGTTAAGTTGAATATCAGGCCATATGCAAGTGTTTTGATCTATGCTCATCCATGGAAGGCAAATACCTCCAATCCATTATCCAGGGATTATAGGCCTTCAAGTGGATCATCAACAGGGAGACCTTTCTTACAAGTAATTCCAAGGAAGAAAGGTAGTGAGGGCTCCTAGTTGGTTATAGTTCTTATCTGGCCCTCAGGATATCCTCAGAGACAGACAAAGTATATTTATTTAAAAAGGCTTTTATTCTGCCTATAGCAAGATGTTCATAATAGTTTAAAAATAATGTAATCTGCCTATCAAAATACAGACAGACATTAAGAGGAAAATCAACAAGCAATAGTTCCTTCATATTGCTGAATAACTACAATATACAGTTATCTCTAATTTAAAGTCTGCTTATACAGGTGGGTCTTCAAATTGCTTCCTGTAGGTGCCGATGATATTAATAGCAGGTAAACTGTCAGGTAGGGAATTCCAAAGCTTTGGCCCCATTACAAGGAAGGTTCTTGTTCATGTTTTGTTCATTCTTGCTGCCTTTATTGATGGAATTTTTTTATTTTGTCGAGTTTTATATACCGTCATTCGGTTTAGTCATCACAACGGTTTACAAATGTTTCGATGTTTAACAGTTTCCAAATATTCATGTGATTGTCAACATAAATATTGTAGGCTTTATAAAATGTAGATCGTATTTCAAACTATTTGGTTTCAGTTATGTATGTATTACGTGCTTGCATTGGTTCCACATGGTTTGCATAGGGCCAGTAGAAGTGAAGTAATATCTGAGAGCCATTGAGTGTTTTGGTAGGCTTTGTTAAACATCAAGGTTTTTAGTTCTTTTTTTTTTTGAAGGTTTTTAAATTATGCTGTGTTCTAAGTTCGGTTGGGAGGTGTTCCAGAGTTTGGGACTTCCTAGGGATATGGCTCTCTTCCGAGTTGAGGTAAGTTGTTTGGAACGAGTAGGTGGGATCTTTAATAGATCTTTGTTGGCTGAGCGGAGGTTTCTGTTTGGGGAGTGTAGTTTTATAGATGTACTTAACCAGTTTGTTTGTTTTTCGTATATTATTTTGTGTAACATGGATAGTATTTTGTATTATATCCTGAAATTTTATTGGGAGCCAGTGTAGTGAAATAAGTGTAGGAGTAATGTGATCATGTTTTTTTAAGTTCCAGTGAGTATTCTGGCGGATTTGTAGTGGTCAGATGGTGGTGAGAGGTAAGTTGAATAGTAGGGAGTTGCAGTAGTCCAGGTTGGAGAAGATGAGTAGCTGAAGGACTGTTCTGAAGTCGTTGGGAGATAGGAAAGGTTTTAGACATCGTAGGGTTAGGAGTTTGTGATCTCCATCTTTGATTTTAGAAGTGATTGTGTCAATTATGACTCCTAGGTTGCGGGCATGAGTGACAGGTGAGATTGCAGCTTTTTGGTTCATTAAGTTGAAAGGGGGTAGTCGAGGAGCATTGTTCTTTCTGTCCAGTATGATTATTTCTGTCTTATTGAAGTTTAGGATGAGTTTCATGTTGGTTAGTAGTTTTATTTTGGTGAGGTAAGTGGCTGTTTTTTTGTAGGTGTCTTCCAGAGTGTTGTGAATTGGGATTAATATTTGGATATCATCCGCATATATGAAGTGGGTCAGTTTAAGGTTTGAGAGGAAGTGGCATATCGGGAAGCAGATAAATGTTGAAGAGTGTTGCAGATAGGGCGGAGTCTTGGGGAACTCCGGTGTCATGGTTTATTTTCTTTGAGAGGATGTCATTGATCGATACTTGGTAGGTTCTTTGTGATAGATAGAATGTGAACCATTGTAGGGTTTTATCTTTTGCACCAATTTCAGAGAGACGGTCAATCATGATTGAGTGGTTTACTGTGTCGAAAGCTGCTGATAGGTCAAGTAGGACTAAAAGGTAGTTGTGTCCTTTTTCAAAGCCTTTGAGCACGGTGTCGTTTAAGGATAGGAGTAGTGACTCAGTGTTCAAGGTGTTTCCTGAAGCCAAATTGCATGGGGAGCAGGATGTTTTCTTCCAGGTGGTTGCTGAGTTGGGAGTGGATGATTTTTTTGATAATTTTGGCAATGAATGGTAGGTTTTATATGGTTCTGTAGTTTAATGGGTTTTCTGGATCAAGGTTAGTCTTTTTCAGGATCGGTTTGATAATGCTGATTTTAGGCAGTCTGGGTAATTTCCTTCTGTGAGGTATAGGTTTACAATGTCGGTTAACATTTTGGTTATTGATGGTTCGATTGCTTTGCTTGTCGGTATGGGTATGCAATCAATAGGGTGTTTAGCTGGGTTCACTTTTTTGATGATTGTTTGGATTTCCAGTGAAGATGCTATATCAAAGTTGGGCCACCTTGTTGTTTGATTGATTTGTATTTTCGGGTCTTGCGTGTTGAGGTTATTTATGAGGTTTTTTATTTTTTCGTTAAAGAAACCTGCGAAGTCGTTGCTTGTGATCTTGGAGGGTGATGATATCTGGTCATTTGAGGATTTGGTTAGGCTTTGTATGATATTGAAAAGCATTCTTGGGTTATGTTGGTATTTGTTTATTGCCAGTAGATTCTTATCACCTGAGCACAAAGAACAGGTAGGAACATTGATTTAACAAATTCGATAAGATGGACCATCTAACTTCCAAACCTTAATCATCATAATCAAAATGTTGAAGTCAATACGATAATTTTACCGGGATCCAATGTAATTCATACAATCGTGGATGTATATCTATCTATATATTTGGAAACTAACCTGATTCTAGCTGGAAGATGAGAAATTTCGCTCAACACTAGAAATAAGCAGCAATGTCGCTGAATATGACCAATACTGGATAAGAAACCAGGGCAGACATTTCCCTCCTGTTTTTCCCTCTGAATTCTGCAATATGCTTCTCACATGATAATTGTTTGGCAAAACATGAATAATTTGTTCTAGGAACCACAGTCCATTTTAAAGAGTCAGTATGTAATTTAGGTTTCATATTTGACCCAAGGCTTTCTTTAAGTATCATCTACACTGTTTAGTTTTTTTTAAATTCAGCTATTACAAACTTAGACTGATGAGACATTGAAATACTGTATATTTTAGATGGACCACCATCCAAAAGTAATTTCCAAGTATTTGTTTTATCTATTATAAACTTCTGTAATTCTTTGCTTGTTGGCTTGCCAGCAGTCTTTTTCTCAGAGCAGTTAGTTTTGCAGAATTCGGCAGCACACCTGATTCTAGCTAGACAGCGCACAGTCTATATATGGCATGAAATGAGCCACAAGACCGAAACCATTTAAAATGTTCTGAAAGTGACAAATGGTTCAGTAAGATATATGGTCTAAGACGGCATGAAGAAATCCATACTAGTGAAAAGCCATTTCAATGTTCTGAATGTGGCAAATGTTTCCGTTAGAAAGCTGGTCTTGAAAAGCATAAGAGTCCACACTGGTGAGAAACCATTTAAAATGTGCCGAGTGTGATAAATGTTTCAGTAAGACATTTGATCTTAAAATACATGAAACACACTGGTGAGAGATAAATATTTATAAACAGAAGGAGGTAGAAAAAGTATTGAGAGAAACAATCAGTACAGAATACTATAGAAGAGTGAAGCAGATATTGAAGAGTGCCTTAAAAGCATGAAATAAGGTACAAGTTAACAACTGGCTTGTAATTCCTGCACTCTCATACTGCTTTAGCTGTTTAAAAATGCTTATAATTTTACTTCAAAGCATGATAGTAAAGAACCATGGTTTAAGAATGATGAGGAATTAATTGTAATGAGGGAGTGAGGGAATTACAAGACTAAGAATGGCAAGTGTTCTTTGGATTAGAAGCATGGAGGATAAAATGTAATGAAACAATTTATAATGTTCTGATTGCCATGTATTAAATTTAAAATGTATTGATTTTATATATTAGCTATTAGATATCTTTTCTGTATCATCTACATCATTTTAATAAGTGGTCTTGATTTGTAATAGGATATTGCATCTGATGTGTCAGATTTGTTTTCTAATATGAATGTTATTTTGTAAACCATTGTGATCTTGATTTGGAACGATGGTATAACATTTTTAAATAAAATGTCTCCTTCATTCACTCAATCAACTAAATACTTGCAGAAAGCTGATCAAAGCACATCATTCAGATTTCACTTTAGGGTTAAAAAAAAAACACAAAACCCCTAAACAAAAACACAACTACATATCTGCGTACAATTTAAAATTTGACAACACACTTATCCAATAAGGAACAAAGGGGCTTTAAATATATTCTGAAGAGTGCTGCAGCTAACACTGACCCCCTATAGTACACAAGAGATATCAAACCAAAATCAGATTCTGCAAAAGAAACCTGTTTTCTGTCATGGAAATAAGAACTAAACCATGCTAGAACAGCCCCTTCCATTCCTATGGATTTTAATCTCTGTAACAGAGACAGGTGCTGTGTCCTTTTCACAGCAATGATACAGCAATAGTTTACACTTCAGTAGGTATTATGGTATTCCTTAACAACAATATTCTATAAGATAGATCATCTCATATATGTAGGAAAACTGTAAAGGTAAACTGCTTCTCTGTGTAGTATATGAACCCAGACTATCAGAGCTGGGACAATGCAAAAGACCTGTCAAACAAGGAAGGGCTCCCACAACTCATTTTCTACTCACACCACCATATTGTTCCATGTGCTGTGCTTCTGGTATAAAAAACCTCCATTCTCCAAGGAGCTGGCTCCATGATTTGAGATGCCCCCCTACAAATTTGGAATATGGGCAGGCAAGACCATATACAATAGATTTATAGGTGGCCTAAGTGAAGGAAATGGTGTTGGCCCTTTATATACAGGGGTACAAGGTAACCTGTTCAGTTTCACTTAGCAAAATTCTGTACATGGCTTGACACTGAGGGACAGAGAAACCACATACTAAAAAAAAAAAAAAGGAATGTAGGCTGCAGAGTGAGCTTTAATATATTTATCTTCTCTCCATATTAAGAATTTATAATCAACATCCTGAGAAGAAGATTAAAGTGACATGAATTAAAGGGTTGATATCTAGCACTAAGGCCTAAATGCACATTACCACAACCCTAAAGCTATGCAACTGCTGTAGTTCTTCCAATATTTAAGCATTTTATATACACTGTTCCAAAAGAAGATCACCATGGTTTACAAAAGCAACATTCATATTCTAGGTCCACACAACAACTAATACATATTCTAGGTCCACCATCAAATACATGTTAACTAGGGGGCTAGGATAGTATTTTGTAATCTACAAGTTCCATTTTAAAATTTCATTCACGCAATAAGTTGTCATAATGTACTTTACATTGCTCATTGTTTATTACTCATTCTATCATTAACTTCATTTCTGAAGAGCCATGTTTTCAGTTCACATCTGAAACTTATCATACGTAACGTCTCTGGTAGAGAATTCCACAACTGGGGGCCCACTGGGGAACATTCAGTTTCTTTTTTGTGTTAGATGTGTAAGAACATAAGAACATAAGAACATAAGAAAATGCCATACTGGGTCAGACCAAGGGTCCATCAAGCCCAGCATCCTGTTTCCAACAGTGGCCAATCCAGGCCATAAGAACCTGGCAAGTACCCAAAAACTAAGTCTATTCCATGTAACCATTGCTAATGGCAGTGGCTATTCTCTAAGTGAACTTAATAGCAGGTAATGGACTTCTCCTCCAAGAACTTATCCAATCCTTTTTTAAACACAGCTATACTACCTGCACGAACCACATTCTCTGGCAACAAATTCCAGAGTTTAATTGTGCGTTGAGTAAAAAAGAACTTTCTCCGATTAGTTTTAAATGTGCCCCATGCTAACTTCATGGAGTGTCCCCTAGTCCTTCTACTATCCGAAAGAGTAAATAACCGATTCACATCTACCCGTTCTAGACCTCTCATGATTTTAAACACCTCTATCATATCCCCCCTCAGTCGTCTCTTCTCCAAGCTGAAAAGTCCTAATCTCTTTAGTCTTTCCTCATAGGGGAGTTGTTCCATTCCCCTTATCATTTTGGTAGCCCTTCTCTGTACCTTCTCCATCGCAATTATATCTTTTTTGAGATGCGGCGACCAGAATTGTACACAGTATTCAAGGTGCGGTCTCACCATGGAGCGATACAGAGGCATTATGACATTTTCCGTTTTATTCATCATTCCTTTTCTAATAATTCCCAACATTCTGTTTGCTTTTTTGTCTGCCGCAGCACACTGAACCGACGATTTCAATGTGTTATCCACTATGACACCTAGATCTCTTTCTTGGGTTGTAGCACCTAATATGGAACCCAACATCGTGTAATTATAGCATGGGTTATTTTTCCCTATATGCATCACCTTGCACTTATCCACATTAAATTTCATCTGCCATTTGGATGCCCAATTTTCCAGTCTCACAAGGTCTTCCTGCAATTTATCACAATCTGCTTGTGATTTAACTACTCTGCACAATTTTGTGTCATCTGCAAATTTGATTATCTCACTCGTCGTATTTCTTTCCAGATCATTTATAAATATATTGAACAGTAAGGGTCCCAATACAGATCCTTGAGGCACTGCACTGTCCACTCCCTTCCACTGAGAAAATTGCCCATTTAATCCTACTCTCTGTTTCCTGTCTTTTAGCCAGTTTGCAATCCACGAAAGGACATCGCCACCTATCCCATGACTTTTTACTTTTCCTAGAAGCCTCTCATGAGGAACTTTGTCAAACGCCTTCTGAAAATCCAAGTATACTATATCTACCGGTTCACCTTTATCCACATGTTTATTAACTCCTTCAAAAAAGTGAAGCAGATTTGTGAGGCAAGACTTGCCCTGGGTAAAGCCATGCTGACTTTGTTCCATTAAACCATGTCTTTCTATATGTTCTGTGATTTTGATGTTTAGAACACTTTCCACTATTTTTCCTGGCACTGAAGTCAGGCTAACCGGTCTGTAGTTTCCCGGATCGCCCCTGGAGCCCTTTTTAAATATTGGGGTTACATTTGCTATCCTCCAGTCTTCAGGTACAATGGATGATTTTAATGATAAGTTACAAATTTTTACTAATAGGTCTGAAATTTCATTTTTTAGTTCCTTCAGAACTCTGGGGTGTATACCATCCGGTCCAGGTGATTTACTACTCTTCAGTTTGTCAATCAGGCCTACCACATCTTCTAGGTTCACCGTGATTTGATTCAGTCCATCTGAATCATTACCCATGAAAACCTTCTCCATTTCGGGTACCTCCCCAACATCCTCTTCAGTAAACACCGAAGCAAAGAAATCATTTAATCTTTCCGCGATGGCCTTATCTTCTCTAAGTGCCCCTTTAACCCCTCGATCATCTAACGGTCCAACTGACTCCCTCACAGGCTTTCTGCTTCGGATATATTTAAAAAAGTTTTTACTGTGAGATTTTGCCTCTACAGCCAACTTCTTTTCAAATTCTCTCTTAGCCTGTCTTATCAATGTCTTACATTTAACTTGCCAATTTGTTGTACTCTGCATTGTTGGTACAGTTAATAGTCCTTTGTTTTGTAATCTTAGTGTTCACTGCGGTGTACATTGTTGAAGTGTCACGCCTAATAAGCCAGGGTTTATGTCGATGATATTGAAAATCAGTGTTAATACTTTATAATGAATTCTGGATTGTACTGGTAGCCAGTGCAAAGCTATCAGTGAGGGGGTTATATGGTCAAATGTCCTTTTTCCTAATTAAAAAAAAAAAAAAGTCTTGCTGAGGCATTTTTTAATAAAAACTGTAGTGGTCTTAATAGTCCTGAAGGTAGGCCTAGTAACAGGGAGTTGCAGTAATCTATGTTTGAGGGAGGTCGATCAGACCCAGTGTCTGGTCGGCCAAGGTAATGTAGGCCCAGGAACGCTCAGGGAGCAGGCCCGCGGTTTCGGCGGTTAGGCGTAGGAGCAGGGTCATACCCAGGGCAGGACGAGCAGTTAGGGGACGGGGGGGGGGGGGGGGGGGACGGGGGGGGGGGGGGAAAATCGCACAGGAATAGGAAGGAGCCGAGTAGGCTCCGGGCAGGAAGGCCCTGATTGGGCAAGTTAGAAAGATGCTGGGGTGCTGGCTGACCTTGATAGGCGAGCTGAAGTGACTGAAGTCACGAGAATAGGCGGGGTTTTGCTGGGCTGCACGCAGCTGGCTCAGTCACTCTCCGGAGCTGCTGCAGCCAGCTGGTCGTTTCCTTCCCACCCGCCCTTTTCTTCTTTTGTTATTGTGTTGTACGGGGTATCGTTGTCGCAGCGGAGGGGGGGGGGGGGGGGGGGAGGGAGGAAGAGTTGTTGAGGGGGATGGCCTGAGCCACTACAGCTCATGTTATTGTTAATGATTGTTCATGCTATAACTTGTATTAGTTGACAACCGGGTGGGGGGGGGGGTCCATTGGCCTGACTCCCTGCTAGCTAGTGGTGGGGGTCCACTGGGTTGGCTCCTTGCTGGGAGGAGGCAGGGGTCTGAACTTGGTGCAAGGGCTGGAATGTTGAGCCGCATGGCTGGTGTTGACAGTCAGTTTCGTTGAAGCGAGATTGTAAATGTTATGTGCAGGGCTCGGGCCTCCCTGGTGTTAATAAAAGCTGCGGCCTTTGTTAAAACCAAACTGATGTCTGTGTATTATTGGAATTTTAAAAAGGGCGGATGCGAGCGAGTGATGTCCTGGACGCCCATGTTATAAAACTGTGCAGAAGTTCTGTAAAGTTAGTAATTGTTTCAACTGATGTAATATTCTTAGCTTGGAGTATCCTGTTTAAATCGGTTTGTGTTTTTTCATTGTAGAGTTCTCATCAATTTGTATTCCTAGGTCCTGTACTTGATCTGAAGGTGTAACGTTAAAATTACCCAGTTCTAGGGGTGGCGGTTTGACTATAGAGGAGGTTTCTCCTTAACCATACGATTTCAGTTCTTTTGTATTTAGTGTTAGTTTCAGCTGGGATAGTTCTTATTGTATTGCCTTCATGTATGTAGACAGAGTTAATGCAGTTTTTTCAAACTATTTGTTGAATGGGATGTAGAATTGTATGTCATCTGCCTATAAGAAGTTGATTCCTAGCTCCACTAGTACTGTACAGAGAGACAGCAAATAAAATGTTGAATAGTGTTGCCGAAAGTGCTGAACTCTGGGGGACACCTGTATCGATTGTAAAGGTGTCAAGATATGCGATAGGACATTCCAAATCAGACTGGGCAATCTAATAGGAAGAGAACCATTTGATAACATTTCCTTCTATTTCAATTTTTTGACTGGTGGCATGGTCCACAGTGTCGAAGGCTGCTGTTAAGTTAATTAGTACCAGGATATAAGATTCATCATTGTCAAGCCCCTGTAGTAGAGGGTCTGTTAAAGGAATGAGTAAAGTTTCTGTTGAACGATGTTTTCTGAATCCAAATTGATTTGAATATAGAATATTGACTTCTAGGTGATTTTCTAATTAAGATAACACTGCTTTTTCTAGGACTTTTGCAATAAAAGGCAAGTTGGATATCGGTCGATAACTGTCCCAGTCGTCAATTCTGCCAGTTGTATTTTTTAGGATTGGTTTAAATTACTGCTTGTTTTGCCCCAGCAGGGGCCAATCCTTCTGATCATGAGTGGTTGATTTGGTTGTGAATGTTGGAGTGATTATACTGTGTACTATTTTCAGGGAACTTGCAGGGATTGGGTCCAGTGGGTGGAAAGCAGGCTTAGTTTTTGTAATGGATTTGTTTAATTTCGAGTTTAGATACTATGTCAAATTTGTTCCATTTTGCTTGTCCATGTTTTTCTTCAGGTTCTTTTGTTGGCGAGCAGGAGGAGAATTGTATTTTTAAAACTACTGATTTTATCTAACAAAGAAGTGGTATATTCATTGCAAGAATTCTTTTGAAAAGTCATAGTTTGAAATGGAGGAAGATAGGTCCTTGATTAAGTTTTTAACTTGTTTCGAAGAGTAATTTGGAATTGAATATATTACACCATTAATCTGTTTGGCATAAAAGTCTTGTTCTTTTTGGAACATTTTATGTCTGGCCTAGGCTTAGTTTATCTGCTATTTCATTGACTATTTTATTCCAGGAGACAAAAGCTGTGGAGGCATTATCTTGATTATTATCTTATTTTTTGTTGGTTTCTTCAAGTATTTTTGGATCCTCTGATACATGCAGAATAATGTGTGGCACATATTTTCAATAGTAATGGTTAAATTGGTTGATAAAGGAACATATGACCCCCTGTCTGGGTTCACTAGAAAGGGGCTAATCATCAAAATGTAGAACTTTCTAGTGATAGGAGGTTCACAGAGGTTTCTAGTGTTGAGTGATGGTGGATGCCTTCCAAAGGAGATGTGTGATATGAGGACATAAAGGGGCTTCTACAAATACTGGAGAGGAGTTGTCAAATTTTTGAGGCTATGGATTTTACAATCTCAGATACTAGCCTTGAAGGCCAGATAGTGGCTAAGGAAGTTTGCTGGAGGAGCAGTAGAGAAAGCCCTCCAGTATAACTGGGGGGAGGGGGGGTGTCACAAAAAAGAATAAGGACCTCATGTCCAGGGGACACCAGTTCTACAACTGTGGGCTTCCCTACACAGAAGGGTTGTAAGAAGGGAAAGATTCCTGTGTTCTTCTGTGGGTCTTAAGGAAGAGCTAGAGTCCTTGGTGGACAGCTGGAGAGGGGAAAATATCCAGGTGATTTTCTGTTGCCGTGATGGGACTAAACTATGAATAACATCTGTGAAGGTTTTGTGATTTGACTGAGAAGCTGCCTTTGATATTAAGTGCTGGACTGTATTTCTCAATATATTTTCTAACTTTTTGAACTTTGATCTCTTTGAGGGTTCACCCACTGTATACAATTTTAATAAATGTTTTCAAAAACTTGCAATATGGGAGTATCCATATACAACAGATTCATAACTGGTGTGGCTATGTCCTTGAGTCTCAGATTAGACAACCAATCTCAAGAGCAGTTTTCCCACTTTGTTGCCCTATTGATATAATCTGAATTTATAATATATTAGGTTTTCTTGTGCCATACTTGTCAATCTGGAGTTCAATTCTTCCCTAAGAAGCATTAGCTTTTCCTTAGAAATTTGAGTCAACTCCTTCATATGTATGCTTCTTAGCTCCGCTTTTTTTTTTTTTTTAGATAAAAAAAAAAAAAAAAAAAAAACTCTTAGATTTGCTCCTCTCTTTTTACTGGCTTGATATGTGATGATGCAACCCCGCATCACAGCTTTCAACGCATTCCAATAAACTATCAGATCAATATCTGGCATATTGTTAAATTCAGACTACTTCCTCCGTTTGTTTCTTAAACTTGCAAATGATTTATCCTCAAAGAAATGGAGGCATTTTTCATTGCCTACTTTGTCACCCCAGACCTTAGTTCCAATGTAATGCTGTAATCATTATCAATAGAAAATTAAACAGAAATGCTACTATAAGAGCTTGCTGAAAAGATGTTCTGAAATTAAAGTTTAATCAGTTCTGGTACAGATATTACGTACATGCAAGAAGTGAGTAAATTCTTCATCTTCTACATGTAAAGTACGCAAGACATCAATTAACTACAATTCCTGACACACAAACCCTACTCTCCCACATCCATTAGATTTTTTTTTATTGGGGGGGGGGGGGGGGCTTAGATGGCTTGCAATCCACAAGGGGATTGTCAACATGTGGGGAGGATATTCCATCATCCTAGGAGATGATTTCAATATTACTTTTATTATTAAAAATGAAGCAAGCAGGGTACAATAAATCAAAATGTATTATCAAAATATAAACCAAAAGGAAATACAGTATAAATTAAAAAGAAAAGAATCCAAAAGATACAAGATTTAAACTAAAATTAAATAATCACAAATGATATACTAAAACTTAAAAAAAACACAACTTTGGTCACCTAGTTGTTACAAGATAAAAGTTTTTACTGCTTTTCTAAACTTTACATATTTTGCTTCTGAATGAATATTAAATGGTAGTGCATTCCACAATAGGAGGATCCTGGTAGCCAAAGGACAAATCCCTAGTTGACTAAGACGAATCACAGATGATGGGGGTAGACACAGACCAATTAAGTTAGCAAAGAAGTATAGAAAGAATGGGAATACTGATTAGTTGCATAAGTGTTAACAGTACCTTCAACCCTTGCAGCATTCCTATAACAATGACAAATCTGTCATTAGAATCAGTGATGCAATCTGACAAAAATCAACATTTTTGTGGATCACTATGGCTACATCCTTCTGACTAAAGGAAAAAGATAACACTTACCCACCCATTCATGCTGTAATGTCAGGTGCTCCTGGTCTTCTAGATGAGTCTCTTGTAAAAAGCCAAAGTTTACCTGTCTATGAAGATCCCTAAGCACTTTTCTTCTTTTAATAGGGTACTGCAAGCCATCTACATTCAGTGTACATATTGTGATTTTAGGCATTAATTCTTAACTGCATCAAGTTTACAGAATACAATCTTACCTCATAAGGCAGGTCCCTCCAGCCTAGGTGCCCCATTTTGTTAAGAAATCTCAGAGGTCAAAGTAACACATTAACATGAGAAGAAATCTTTAAAAAAAAAACCAACAAAAAACCCAACCCACCACACAAAAAACAAAACACAACCACCCACCCCACAAACTACAGTGACACACAATTCTAATCATTCCACAGTCATATCCAAAACATATCCCTTTGCAATTGCACAGGGTGGCACATCATCAGAAGCAGGGAGAAGCCCGTGCTGCTGTCTGTGGACCTGATCCCACTGGTGGCAGAAACAGGAGGTCACAGCAGAAGCAGCCCATTTGGCAGCTCCTCCTCCACTCCTGGCCCCTTGGTATTCAAACACTTTTGGTGCTAGAACTTAGATAGATACCAAAGAACAGCTGGAGATACCTGCAGGTTTGCCTGAGAGGGAGCAAGTGTGTGAGTGTGTGTGTAAGAAAGAAGAAAGTTTGTGCATTCCACTCACACTACTTGACAATCCCAGGGTGAGTGGAAATCAAAAGTTTCCAGGTATGAGAGCATGAATTTTTAAAACTCTTTAGAGTTCTATTTTTCAGGTGTTATTTGCTGTGTTTGTTTTAAAATATTTTACTGGTGTTTGGGACATTAAAAAAAAAAAACAAAAAAAAAAACGTATGAGTTTTTAGTTATTTGATTTTTTTTATTCATCAGCTTTTTTTTTATAGTATGTTTTTTGTATGTATTTTTTTTTCTTGATTTTGTTTTATGTTTGAGGAATGGTGATTTTTTTTTTTTTCATTTTGCACTGCATAGAATGTCTGGCTTATTGCAGTTTCCAGTTCAGTTTTTCTCTGCAAGTTTAAATTTCTACTTTATGGTTGCTCTTTTCTGTATTTGGTGAGGGTCTGTTTATGTTCTGCATGTGTGACTGAGGTGAGGCATTCTCCTAATAGGAAGTGTATTAGTGTTTTAGGACTTTCGGAGGATCAAGCCCACACCCAACACAATAGGCCTAATACCATAGGAGTTCCAGGTGTCTTTTTTTGCAGGGATTTCTGTTTGGCATCACAGCAGGGCATATAAATATAATGTAAGTGATTTTTACCTCAGAATACTGTACTTTAATATTTTCATGTAAAATATAAATGCATAGCTCTTAACTGTGTGTGTACAATTGGGCAGGGAGGGCGATGTGCACCAGCCATGGGTTCGTGTGCGCGTGTTTTTAAAGCTTGTATCACTGAAGGGAACTGGGCCCAGGACAGAGAATGAATGAATTTGGGGGGGGGGGGGGGGGGGGGGAGGAGGGGAAAGAGGAGGCAGCATAGTAATTGTTCGCACAGGGAAGGAAAAAAAAAAAAATTAGTACTGGCTCTGCCCCTGTCATCTAATTGCAGGGGAATGATTCATAAGAATGTGAAGGTAGGAAAGTCCAAAATCCTCATGAAAGGGTACCTTCTGAAATCACTGCAAAGATTTCTTCTTCCTTATGTCTTCACCACTCCAAATGCACTCCTCTTAATACAGGAGGATCTCCCAGAGACAAATGGAGAACATAGTAATTATAAAAAGAAAAAGCAAAATGCTGAAGACTTTTTGGGCAACACCCCTCTGAAATCAGCAACTCCAACTGTCAATTTGCAATATTCTATTAAAGCATATGACCACATTTTAAAACAGGTCCATATAGGCTGAAAAACTGGCCCAGTGTAAAGCCCATGAGTCTAAGATCTACAAACAGCTTATGCAAAAAAAAAAAAAAAAAATGGCCAAAATCCGCTTCTCATTGCACAGTTCCACGGCAAAGCATGCCGCTGACACACTTCACTAAACTAAGGTCACCCAGACCAAACAGAGCCTTCTTTAAGCCTCTTCGTTATTCAGCCGCTCAAAGAATGCTCTGGCTTCCGTTCCTTGCATGAACACTCGTTTCCCAATTATGAAATGCTTGTAGCTTGGCAGGAACTGGAGAGAAAATTTGATTCCTTTGTTGAAAAAAAAAAAAGTGTACAATAATGTCATTTCTTTTTTTGCTGCAAAAGTGCTGGCATCGCAATCAGCAAACACCAGCCATCTGTTGTCGTCATATTGCAGGTCTCTTACTTTATGGTATGCAGCAAGGATTTTAGTTTTATCAATAAAGTTCAAATACTTTATGACGGCTTGCTGTGGTCTGTTATTAAACACCCCACCCAGCAAGATTGGCTTTTTGGTGCAGTCTATGCCAAGGGCCTCAGGGAGCCAGGATGCAGAGAACATGAGCAGAGCTTCCCCTTGCACAGATTCCGGCATGCCCAGTACCCTGTTCTCAGGCTCCATTTTATTTTCTAGTGCTTCACATTTTGCTTGCAGCTATATTACTGAAACAGTTGTCTCCAGTCTGTACCAAATTCGTGACAGAGGTATGAATGTTGTCTACCTTCTCCCAAAGTTTGTCTGCAGATGATTGCAACTTCTGTAGCTCGTCCATCACAGCTGCAGAGATAGCCTGTGTCAACTCCCTAAGCACAGGCACAGATAGCCCCTCTGCACTAGTACTTCATTCCGGTGCCATCTTGTCTTCCAGGTTCTGTGACTTTACAACCACTTGCTGCTTTGCTTTATTTATCCTGGGTTTGATGACAAAATTGTCCATGAGCTCTTAGGAAGGTATACAGCATGTCATGTGAGGCAAATCAGCATTTCTGATTAGCAAAGAATAAATCTCGCAGTGTCTCCAAGGGAGCAAACCCTTCAGACCTCCGCTTAGACTGACTTCTAAAATAAATTCTCTTCTTCTGGAACACCATCTTGTTGTGGACAGCTGTTTGTGTGTGCGCGCAAGTCTCCCCTTGGGTCTCCCAGCTTTTGCTGGTCCCCAGACTGGTGTGACCTCTGGTTTTTATCTGTTCCAGGGCTGCAGAAGAGTCTGCCACCACACTCGCAGCTGCCAAAAGGTGACCCCTGCCAAAAAGGGGGTTATAAAGGCAAGAACCCAGGCGACTAAGGCCATAACAAAATGTACAATAAGTATTATGCTCCAATAAATGTGGTTAACACACATTAGTGGGTAGTATTTTTTTTAATCATCTTTCCCATACATGTCACATAGGAAAAGGGAAGGTCTGCCTTTTACTGTATACTCCATAACAAGGTTAGTAGCTCTCTCCATTACCAGACAGCCACAAAAAGGATGCAACATTCAATTAAAAAAAAATATAGTGTATCTTGTTCATTGAGATGATGCCCACCACTACTTGGCACTCAGTGATGAGAGAACACTGTTTGGAAGACATCTTGATTTCCAAACAGGGCACCGGGTTAAGCACAAGTATATACCGCAAGGAAAATGAACGGAATAATAATCTGTTATGACAGCTTTCATCCAGTCAATTTTAAGAAAAATGTACCCGTAGGTCATTTCCTACGACTTCGGCGGTTATGTACAGAAAAAGCAGATTTTAAAAAATTCAAGCTAAACACATTTTTATTGTTTTAATTCAAGCAGATTAGGTTTGTTTTAAAATTTAATCAAAACTGTTTACAGTTTATTTGTAAAAGCGGTATACAAACACTTAAATAAATAAAATTAATGGCAGAGCAATTTCTACTAAGGAGTTACCCGATGTCATGTGTAAAAGCAGCTTATCGCCATGCTCTTTATGATAACAAACTATTTATTTATAAAAAGAACATCTGAGGGGGATTCGAGCCTGCAAACCCTGGTATTAAGGCACACGTTGACATCTACCCCTATCAGTCACGCTATCCGTAATCACTGGAATATCCTTCAAGAAATTCACCCCTTATTTAAGGACTCAATACGGATCGCTTTTTCAAGGGGGATTCAACATCAGAGATCCTGTAGTGCATGTAAGCCGTAATAATCCCTCTATGTCAGTTCAGTCAACAAAACAATGTTCAGAATGCTCACTTTGTTCACTGAAATCTCCACAGACAACTATTAAATTATCTACTGGTCAACAGGTTGCATTACAAGGTAACATCACGTGCCAAACTAGTTTTGCAATATATGCAATTTTTTGCCCTTGCAAATTGATTTATGTGGGGATGACAAAATGGTTGAATAGGACCAGACTAATTGAACATAGGAGTTGTCTGAAAACAGAGGCTCCTTTAGTTGCACATTTCATCGAATACACCATGGTTTTGAAGACATACAGTGGACAGTATTAGAAATTATACCCTCGCATTGGAGAGGAGGGGACCGTGTCAGGAAGTTGAAGCAGCATGAACAAAGATGGATTTTTCAACTACAATCAGTTTCTCCAAAAAGGGTTAAATAGGAAGATTGAATGGACTTTGTTCATGTGAATATTTTCAATTTAATTTACGCCTTAGTTGATAGCTGTGTGGGGACCTGTCAGCCAATTGCTAATGTATAAGCATGTGCATGAAACATTTAAATAGACTCGATCTGGGAAAGGTTCGTCTCCAGGCGGCGCAAATGTGAATGATGGCGGCCTTAAGCAATGAGTTGGTATATTATTCCCAGGGCATGAGATGCTCATGTTAATGTCATTCTTTCAGAAGAGAATTCAGAGGAATTAAAATATAACTCTTCACTGACAATTTGAATCCAGAGGGTTCCTGACAAAGCGAGATGCAAAAATCATGATATCATGTTGGACTGGACACAGGACTGCAAACTCTCACTGAAGGGGGAAGTATTTCAATTTTCAAAAAAATGTAATGCATTAAGAATTTTTCATAAAAGGTTTAAAAAAAAAAAAAAAAACACCCCACTGGATTTTTTATAAAAATTAAGGAATTAGGACCAATGATTAAAGATAACCCCAAAGCGGTAAAAATATTGAGCGAAAATACTCATCCGTGGAGTGTTAAAAATTCAAAATATAAACAGTAGAAAGTTTAATAAGTTAAAAAATTGGAATGTTTTAAAATATCTCTCTCGGAGCATTGAGTCGGGTGTAATTTGGAAATCAACGTCTTTGACATAATTACTCTCGTTGGTTAAGGGAAGTTTTTTCATAACAAGAACATAAGATATGCCATACCAGGTCAGACCAAGGGTCCATCAAGCCCAGTATCCTGTCCCTAACAGTGGCAAATCCAAGTCACAAGTACCCAAACATAAAAAATAAAAATAAAAATCGATCCCATACTACTAATGCTGGCAACAAGAAGTGGCTATTCCTTATTGATTAAATAGTAGTTTTATGGACTTCTCCAGGAACTTATCCAAACCTTTTTTTAAATCCAGCTACACTAGCTGCCTTAACCACATCCTCTGGCGATGAATCCCAGAGCTTAAATGTGCATTGAGTGAAAGAATTTTCCCCAAAATTGTTTTAAATGTGCTACTTGCTAACTTCATGGAGTGCCCCCTAGTCCTTGTATTATCTGAAAGAATAAATAATTTCACCTTTATCTGTTCAAGTCCTTTCATGATTTTATAGATCTCTATCATATCCCCCCTCAGCCGTCTTCTCCAGGCTCTAACTCTTTTAGCCTTTCCTCAAAAGGGGAGATGTTCCATGCCCTTTATCATTTTGTTCATCCTTCTTTGTACTTTCTTTAATGCAACTATATCTTTGAGATATGGCGACCAGAATTGTACACAGTATTCAAGATGCGGTCTAATCATTGAGTGATTATAGAGGCATTATGATATCCTCCATTTTATTTGCTATTCCCTTCACAATATAGTTTGATTTTCTGACTGCCATAACACCCTGAGCTGATGATTTCAATGTAATAATTATGACACCCAGATCTTTTACTTGCATGGTAACTCCTAAAATGGAACCTAACATTGTGTAGCTACAACATAGACTATTTTCCTTATATGCATCACTTTGCACTTGTCCACATAATTCATCTGCCAGATGGACGTCCAATATTCCAGTCTTGCAAGGTCCTACTGCAATTTATCACAATCTGCTTGCAATTTAACTACTCTGAATAAGGTGTCATCTGCAAATCTGATCACCTCACTTGTCATACTTCTTTCCAGATCATTTATAAATATATTAAAAATCACCAGTCCAAGTACAGATCCCTGAGGCACTCCACTGTTTACCTTTTTCTACTGTGAAACAGACTATTTAATACTACTGTTTCCTGTCTTTTAACCAGTTTGCAATCCACAAAAGGGCAGCTTTGGGGGCCGGAGTTGAATTTGCCACATTAAAAATTGCATGTTGGGCACCCAGCAATTTTATGCATTGGGGGGAGGGGGGTTAATAGCTAATAGCCTCATCTACATAGAATTTACATGTGATGAGCATTATCAGTTATGTATTTGTATGGGCAAGCATTTAGGATGTACTAATCTCCTTGTTGCATCAGGTGCTAGTCTAGTGCATCCAACTGTGCATAAACGTGTGCACTAAGTGAAGTGCGCTATATTGCATCAGCCAGTAAGTGGATAAGATATCTGCCTTTTTTTTTTTTTTTTTTTAACTTTTACACACATACAAATTGTGATTCCAATAAAGTTTCCTGAATCTGAAAGGACACCGAGACACCAAGTAACCAAAATTCTGCCTGTAGTGCAACACTGGTGAAAGAGGAACAGAAATGCATTACCTCCAATACTATGCAAAATATAAAAAGGTATCAGAGCTGCACATTTCCCAAAGACTAAAAGAGAAAAATCAAAGACTGCCCATAAATGTATGAGCAGGAAAAAAAACAAACACTCTGTATAATCCTGGGGAAAAAACAGGAGAAACAACTTTAGCAGCAAAATAGGTTTTATCAGCCAGGTCTTCCCAGCAGAGATCCTCAATTCCTTGACCAAATTTACCAATCTTAAATCGGAAGTTATATAGTCACTGGGTTCCCAATGTTATTCCAACTATTCAGTTGTTTTTAATGCAATTGTCTGACAAATTGTTATAATCTGCCATGAGGCCATTCTTGGTATAGGGTGGAACATCAAAATTTCTACAAAAATATCCTGCAACCATGCCAGAAACAAAACCTGACTCTGTACAATACAGAACAGATCCTGAACCAGACAACTTTCCTTTCTGCACCCTATAAATGTGTTTTACTGCTTATAGCACTATACTTTTTCTTCTCCTTTGGGAGCAATTTAACACAATACGTTTTAATGCAAAGTCCATGGGTACTTTTATCCATAGGTTTTGCACTTATTTTCAAACTACTAGGGATGTGAATTCATATTAAACAAAATTTGGTTTTCATTACATTTCCAAGAGGAAATCCCATCTCGCTCACTACATATGTAGAAAGGGGACACTTCTCTCCTTCCCTCCCTAGGCTTGCCAACAACCCCCTCCAGAACACCAAGGATCTTACTCTATCCGCAATGTTAAAAAATACACAGGGATGCTTTTGGAATAATCCCTGGCAGGTCAGAAGCTCCTGCCTGCTATGGACTCCACAGATGGGGTAATTTGTAAGCAAGCCTAGGGATCTTTTTTATTTTTGAAGTACATATAGTCTGTGGGGGTCAAGTCTAGTGGTCAGGTTTTATTGCATGCTATTTGCCAATAACACAGAAAAAACGGAAATAAAAATAAACATAAAAAAATAGTTAAAACCTTCCCCCAAAGAGCAAACAAATGTTCAGTGTGTACATCCCTAACTAATGTGTACGTACTTTCCCTTTGAAAATTGCCCAAGGAAAAAAAGAACCACAGATTTGTGCCTCCTCTTTCTGTGGGTACTTTTTTTTTCAGCCAAACTATATGCCTCACCTGATTTAGACCTCCCCTGGAATGCTTCTAGGAATATGTATATCAAATGTGTGTGTTTAATCCCCTGCGCATTCAGAGATCTGCATTTGTCTGAAACAAAAGATGTTTCCTTTTTTCTTTTCATTAAAAAAAACAAAAAAAAAATAAACCACCTCAACCCCCACAATGCAGTCAAAAAAAGCCTGTTGAGCCCTCAATCTTGATTCCCAAGCACTCCTATCCTCTTCCCTGCCCTCTTACCAAGCTATTCTTCACAGGGCAGAAGCGATCTCCACTCAATCCTTCCCCACCAGTACTGCAATTAAGAATGGCACCAGCAGACCAAGGCTGGCATCATTTTAAAATTTCTTCCATACAAAGTTGTAGCAACCTAGCCCTGGCCAGTGACATTGTAAATTTTGCCATACAAAATGGTGCCAATTACCTCCTTGCCATTTTGTACAGAAAAAACTTAAAATGGCACCAACCTTGGTTCACAGACACTATTTGTAATTGCAGAACCAGTGGACCAGGAAGAATCAGAGATTGCTCGTGCCCTGTTTTGTAAGATGGTTTGGTAGGGGGGCCCAGAAGTAGTCATTTTAGGGGGGGGGGGGGGGTACATGACCATCTTTCAGGATTTACTTTGTTTTAAATAAATGAAAAGAAACCAGCACACACACACAAAACTAAATGTTTGTACACATCCCTAGTAGGTAAAGTTGGAAAATTGCTTTGAGTATATGGCTTTTGACAATTGCCCTTTTTATGTATTGTTTTGGTAACACATGTACAAAATTGTCAGGTCATACAAGTTTTCTGACTGAATAGGGATGACGCTAGGCAGGGGAGGCAAGCAAAGAACAATAGAAAGGAGGGAGTTGACATGCTGTAACTACTACCAACGAGGGAGCACTGTGCCCAATCATGGGGGTGAGCAGCTTCGGTTTTCACATAGGGTAACTGTTGGCCCTATAACCTCTCCGCCCAAAAACACACAGGATGAAGGCCATTACCTTACAAGGTAGGAGCACCTCATCCTCTTCTATTACACCTGCAGTTCTCCTGGAATAAGAAAAGAGAAGAAAGTCACACTGTATCTGCATATGGCAAGTCTGGTGTCCTACTTGCATTAGGTTCCAGCAGATACAGAAGTTCCTATATTAAAATGAAGGACTTAAAATTTTATCTTTTAAACTAATATACAGATAAAACACCCAATACAAAAAAATAAAATAGGTGCTTACACCACTTCCCCTAGTACTCTCATCTCTCCCCTTCCTGTCTTGGATCCCTCACTCTGTTTTTGTGCCTTTTCCATGTGGGTAATTGTTCGGTTGCAAAAATATATGTATTTAATTCGACCAGAATAAAAAAAAAAAAAAAAAAAAAAAAGAGGATACCCAACAATAGTAACTGTGTTACAAAAAACACCCACATTTTTTTATACTCAAAAAGAATCAATAATTAGCTGGAAAACAACTCAATTTACAGTTCATGAATACCTAAGAATACTAATTATAATGAGACCTTTTGGTTAAGGTCTGCTCTCCATAAACAAGCAGATTTACATTAGCCATGTCACATGGGTATCAGACTGTGCCAAATAGACCCTTCTCTCATAGCTCCAAGAGCTTTTGCTCTACTGAGTATATGGAGGAGTTCCTGCGCAGACATTGACAGAGGGGCTCATGAGGCAGTTTTATAGCTAAATCTAGCTAGGCAGTACACTCTCCAGGGAGGCAGGCGGGTATTTAGCATTCTTAATTCATCCTGCTGTGTATGGAAAACCCCATTTACAGTAAGCACACTTGCTTTCTCCATTGACAAGCAGGGCTGAATTAGTCGCATTTAGTGAATAAGCAACCCAGACTGTACTGAGGAGAATAGGTTATACAAAACTGCTTGGCCAAATGTACTTGATAAATTGTCCAGAGACAGTAATGAAACATGAAGGTGTGCACTGATGACCAAGTTGAAGCTTTGCAAGTGTCTTCAATAGGTACAGCTCGCAGATAGGCTACTATGCAGCCATGGCCATCACTTGAGCCTTAACAGAGTCTGTAATCCGAGGCCAGTAAGAACATAATGTGTGATACAGTCTGCTAGCCAAATGGATAAAGCTCTTTTGGCTACTGTTATGTCCACTGAGTTAGGATCATAAGAAATGAATAACTACAAGGTTTGATGAGGTGGTTGTGATATCTTCCAGTAATAAGTCAAGGCTCTTTTGCAGTCCAAGGAATAAAAGGGCTTTTTCACCTTCATGTGGTGCTAAAAAAATACATCTAGGATTCAAAAACCCAAGGGAGAAGTACAGTGTATAGGGCTGAAACTCCTAAGCACAAAAAGAAGAGCAGGACCTGGGGGAAATCATATCTGATGACCTTAAGATAGCCAAAAGGTGAATAAGGCTATGAGAAAAGCCAGAAAGATGCATAGGGAGAGGAATGGTCAGGAAAAAAAAAAAAAAAGAGGGAAGCAATATTAGCCCTGAATAAATCTCTGGCGAGATCTCACTTGAATACACTATACAATTCTGGAGACTGTATCTTTAAAAAGGATATAAACTGGTTGGGGTCTGTCCAAAGGGTGGCTACTAAAATGGTTGGTATCTTTGTTCTAAAGCATATGGGAGCAGAAAAAAAATCTAAACATATATACCATAGAGGAAAGGTGGGATAGGGGAGATACAAGAGAGACATTAAAATACCTCCAAGGTTTCCATGCAGAGGTGACAGGCTCTTTTCCAAAGGAAAGGAAGCTCTAGAATGAGTGGCTATGGGATGCCAGTTAGAGGGTAGACTCAGGAGTAATCTAAGGAAATATTTCTTTGCTGAGAGAGTAGTGGATGCATGAAATAGCCTTCATATATAAGTGGTAGAGACAAGGACTGTATCCAGAATTCAAGAAAGGTGGTGCCCTCTCTTATCAGCAGGGATTGAGAAGCTTACCATCTGGCGCCTTGCTGTTCCTGGCCCCGGAACATCTGACTGGTTGAGGGATTTGGAGACGCCGTGGTCAACGTCAGCGGGAGGCTCCTGGCCTTCTCTTCAGAAGGTGGTGCCCTATAGGATGCTGCTGCACCAAAGGGGTGCACCCCTAGGACGTTTTTGTGGCAATGGAAGCTGGTTGCTGACAGTTTGAATGGCTTCTTGGTTCTCCAAACAGTTTTCTTTCTAAATATGGTGAAAAGGAAAGTTTGCTGTGCTCTTCTTTGCCACTACCTGCCCCCTCACACTTAAATTGTATCTATGCTTTTAGGAACCACAGAACAACATCTGGTGAATCCCTTACTGCAAGCAATGCCAGAGGGTCGGCAAACCTTCAGAGTTGGAAGCATCTTTGAGTCCAGATTATCGCTCTCCTCCCCTGGTGTGGGAATCCAAGAGCAGAGTAGAGACTGAGTCTGCTTTGGCCAGGCTGTGGCCAGTTCTGTAACCTTAGCTCTTGTGAGGGTTTCAGTAAGCAAGGTTTTTGAAGCTTCATGGAAAAACAAACAGCCTTGAAAGACCCGATGCCATCAGTTTGGAAGATGTTTGGCAAGCCATGGTTTCCTTAGAAAGGACTGCAAGTAAGATATTTAGTTTCTCTTCAGTAGAGCTGATAGGACAGTTATTTGCTGCTCAAGTTATTTCTGCGTTCATAAGGAGGATCAAAGTTTCAAGAGTTGCCTCAGTTAAGGACAGTGCTGTAATACATAGAAGGCTTACAGTTTTGAGAACAGGTGTATGACTCTTAGCTTTAAATACTTAAATTTTACTATAATCTCCTCTTATTGGTCCCCAAGAGTAAAAGAAATATAAGAAATAGGGCTTGTGTATTCAGAAGAATTTCACTGGGCAACAAATTTTCACCAAAAGTCAAGTTACAGAAATGAAATTAGTCAATTCTTATACATTTCCATGTGCTAAACATGAATGTGACTGAAAATGCAAAAATTGGCTCTAGTTTTTTTGTAATATGCAATAATATAATTACATCTTGAATTGTATGCCAATAGTAGGAGACCTACGGTCTCCTACTATTGGCTTGTCTTTGCTTGTCTCTTGTACACCTGTTCGGGAGCATCTCTGCAGAGTGTCCAGCAGTAGTCAGCCAGCATGAATATTTCAAATGCTCACCCTTTCTGACTGGGCTTCATATACTACACTGCTGACGTCAGCTTACTCAGCAGCAGCATGGCAGTAGAACTGCATTGCATCAGAAAATGATGTTAATAAATTCTGGATGATGTGTGCATGATGGTATTATGCAATATACATCATTCTAGGCTTATTACAGTCCTACTGGATAAATTTACATAACTAAACATAGAAAGTGAACTATATTAAATATCTTCAAAACGAGAGCCAATAAAACTTTTCATGGTCATATTCGTGTTCAGTACATCAAGATACTACAGAGTAGGACCTTTTTAGGTCAGTAACACTTTCATTGTTGCCCAGTGGAATGATTACCCTCCCTAAAGCTTTTTATTACCTTTTAAGGAAAAAAAAAAAAAAAAAGATGAGAGTGTTGGATACTTCTATTTCACCTGATTTAACTAGTTTTCTGGAGCAAGCAACTGAAGAAATAAAAGGACCCTGCTACCTTATTGATTTCATGTGCATCCACGTCAGAAAAGAATCTTATGGAGGGAGGTTGTTCTTCAGTAAGAAATTATTTTTTTTTATACAGGTCAGGTGGTCTGGGTTTTTCCAGATGTCTGTGAACAGGCTCAGATTAGGAGGAGACTTTTCTTCAGTTAAGGGAAAATATGGTTGGTTTAGGGGGCATTTTAGAGCCCTAAACCTAGCCAAACAAAGACCTTTTTAGACAGTAGGATACTATGGTTCCTGCCCATACTCCAGAATCTGTCTGATTAGTGTTTTTCGAATTCTCTTTATATCAGTAAGTTATGTAAGTAACTTTCCTTATTAAATTTGGCTGCCTCAAGTTTATCCTCATACTCCTTTTTGGGGTCTTGATATGTGGTATTAGTCATAAAATTAATTTCACAAAAGAAAATCGTATCATTGTCTGGATGCAATGCTTTATTTACTACCAAGCAAACATATGCTTGTCAATGTTATCTTAAATTATAAACTAAAAGCTAAAAAATAAAATTCAAGAAAGCATGGGATAATGAGAGGATCTCAGAGAGTGATAGGGATCATAAAGCTTGAATAGTTGTGGTGATGGTGTGGATGGGCAGACTAGACGAGCCGTATTGGTCTTTTTCTGCCACCATGTTTTAATGTCTGGCACACAGGGGCGTTGATGCTCACTCTTACTTTTTTCCTCCTTTACCTCTGAATACATACATTAAAAAAAATAATGTTAATTTCATTGGTGGTCAGGGAGGATCCAGGTAGGGCTGCAGAATTAGATTAGAAGAGACCCTTTTGGTGTCTTAGGGTCTTCATTATTAGGCCAATTTTGCAAAGAGTATTACTATGGAACAAAAAGCTAAGCAATTTGTTTCTGCATCTGATTAAGAAATAAAAGATTAAAGTTACAACTGTCTGAAAACAAGAATTTAAGGCCACACCAAGGATATTAGATCATAAAAAAAACAAACTGCAATTGTTCCCCTTTTCATAGGAGATAAACAAGTTTTTCTGTTGAAAGAGTGAAAAACATCACATGATGCAATCTGGGTGGCTGGTCCTGGCTGCTGTTGGGGGTTCAGCCTTTGCTTTCATGGCTTTCTCCAAACAGGTGACCCTTGCCTTGTGTACTTATAGGAGAATGCCTCACCATCCTAAACCTATGCCAGTCCATTGGGTGCTGTGAACCTGATGACTCCACCCATGCCCTATCCTCAAGGAGTCTCTGGCACTCAGATTTCCCCAGCTTGGAAGGAGCTTTTCTAACTCCTCTCCAAAAATCAGTTTGCCTTTTATTTATTTAGTATTTTTTTATACAGATGTTCATGATACAGATCATATATCTGTTTTACAAGGAACAGGGGGATTTAACAAACCAGAACATTAAACTGCAACGAAGAGGCAAAAGTTACAATAAAACAAGGGTAGGGAACTTGGGGGTATGAAGAAGCTTGTAGTAGGTAGGAAACTATTGCTCAAGCATGATTTTGAAGCTGAGTCTGCCACCTAGATGTGTGGCCATAAAAGCCTCCTGGCATATCAAAGCCAGGAGGACATTCTAACCAGATCATATCTGCTAATCACTGTATTGCAGAGCTGATGATAGCATAGTAATGATGCCAGAAAAAGGATAAAAATGGTTCATCCAGTCTGCCCAGCAAGCTTCTTATGCTAGTATCTATTGCACCGTGCAGGTTACCCCCCCCCCCCCCCCCCCCCCCCCATCTTCTTAAGGGTAGCAACTGCCACTCCATACAGATATCCCCAAGCCTTATGATAATGCATTAAAAAAAAAAAAAAGTTTACTATTAGCAGCATTTTTACTGGGCGATGAGCCTTCTTGAAAATTCAGACAGTATTGCTTGATGTGCTTTGCTTCTGGGATTAGTTGTAGAAGTAGTCCAGCGCTTTTTCCCTTATGTCTGCATATCAGTACCCCAGACCATAAAAGTCAGGGCCCATGATAGTTGTCATCTGAATCAAATTCTTATTTCCCACCCCACAATCTCTCCCCCCACCCCCCATTGTCAAAGCAGAGAGCGATGTTGCAATTGCATCAAAACTTATTGGGTAAGGGTAGTAATCCCATGCCTTCTGTTAAGGATAGCAACTACTGCTGCATGAGGTTTACCCCCATACTTATCAGCTCCAAGCAAGCTGTTGGACCCAGTGCAAGGCTGCCCGGGCCATATAACCCCCACAAACTGAAGCTTGCAGCAACATAGCATTTGTAGTAAATAACTGCTTGAGAATGGATTCTATTTTCTTGTCCAGAGGGTCCTTCAGAGCTGTATCCCCTTCTACTGGGATCATGGTTTTGCTGAGAACAGAGCATCCACTAGTGGGACACTAACAAGGTTATTTTTACCTTTGAGAATCAGGGGATACATTTTTTTTTTTTCATTTTTAAAGCGTTCTACTCCCCTTGAGCTATCTCTGGAGACTGTCCCATTCTGCACGGATCATGCACCTTAGGGTTCTATTTAATGGGAACACTTTGGGTGGTCTTCCTATTCCCCTGGAGAAAGAAGGGTCACCATCCGGGGGGGGGGGGGCCGTTCTCTCTCATCGCTAGCCCTAGGGCCAACAACTCCAATGCCTCATTTCAGGAATGTAAGCTCAAGGACTACTGTGGGATCGGTGCAGCCCAGTTCATGCAGACACGGACTAAACTCCAATGGTTGGCTACTGTGTCGTCGCAAGCTACAGTCAGGATGGCCAGAGCAACGACTAAGATCAGGGCTTTTGGACTTCAGGCCAAGACTAGAAAACCTGGAGGTCAGGGCAGATTGCTTGGCATGCTATGTCAAAGGGCCAGACCAGATCAGCAACAAGAAGTCAGATCAAAGGCAGAGGAAGGGAAGGTAAGCAGGAACCAGGAGCAGAGCAAGGTAGGTCAACAGCAAGGGCAGGTAGAAAGATGATAACACCTAGGCAAAGGGTTCCCTGAAGGATCTGTGGCTCAAGGACTGGTTAGATGCATGGAGCTTCCTTATATCTCAAGGAGTGATGATGTCATCAGCTAGCACCACAGTAAGTCCCAGATGCAGGGCCTATAAAAGGCTCAGGGATTGCAGGCTGTCTCTTAGTCAGAGCCACTGGATACAGCATGGTGCTATGTCAGAGGAGCCTGTGGCCAGAGGGCACCACTGGGGAGGTAAGGAGCATTACATCCTTTCGAAACAATCATATTCTAGAGGAGACATCCTCTTCAAACGAGAGCTTGCCTCTTCAGATGACAGCTCCCAGGCGAGCCCTGTCCTGACTTCTTCTCTGACCAGGGCTCTTCCTTGGAATCCCGAGTATCTCTATAGCCCAAAGCCCTTCCTTGGACCCTTGTGCAGTGTTGCTTTAGGGAGATCACTACCCCCTGGGGGACTCAGGCAGGCTGTCATATAGCAGAATATGCCAGGTGCATAATCATTATGAATTCTGAGGGAACTCCCCTTGCCAGGGACCCTGTTGTGCCAATTGCTGCAGTCCCCCCAAGGGAGCAAGCCCTTTTGGGGAGGTGCCTCTATACCTGGGGCCACTCCTGATGCCATCCTGTTGTGTGTGTGGGGGGAGGGTTTACAGAGCTCCTGCCATGGCTGAAGTAACGAATCAGTTTTCTTTTACTCTTCCCTCTAAGGAGGAGAAATGCTACCTTCCCCCTGGGACCTGTGGCTCGGCTCACCCTCACAGACTGGACAAAAGTCTACCACACTAGGGACCTACTTGCAATGCACATTGTCAGTAGCCTAGGCCAGAATGCTGCAGTAAGCTCTCTCACATATGTGGCACCTAAACTGTTTTCTCTTACCAGCCATGGTGTTGACATGGGTTTATAGGGGGGGGGGGGGGGGGAGAAAGTTTGCCACAGCAGCAACGCTGCCACTCGTTCAGTAGAGCTTTTTCCTCCCGTCACCAGCGCTTAGAAAAGCATTGCTTACTGCCTCTGGCAGGCCTCTTAACTGCCACCTATCTCCCTTGGGATTGTTTTTTTAGCCTTTTTATATGGAGAGCGAGAGTGTGCAACTGGTAGGGGATGGACAGAGAGAGAGAGGAATAGAGAAATTCTCACATCTCCCCCTATAAAAAAAAAAAAAAAAAAAACAGGGCCTCTCTCTGTTCCTAGCAAATGCTAAGGGACCTCTTCCTGGGTGAATCCTCAGACCCCTCAGGGTATTGGGATAGACTTCCAGGGGCTCAACCAAGTGCTTAACTTGGAAGAGAGAGTGTTCTCACTGGGAGAAAAAAAAAAAAAAGCCTGCTGTGGGGCTGTTGTCCCAGGAGCAAAGGTTCAACCACGCTGGGACCACACACATCCTCACATGTCTGCAGTTGCCGGAGACAGATTACTGGGATTAGACCAGAACCACACTACCTTTATAGCCCAGAGTGAGGTCATAAAAAGAGGTATGTCCTTTTGTCTCCATCAGCTGTGGTGGGGGAACTTATTTACACGATGACTGGTCTAGCAGGTGGAAAAAAAAGCATAAGAGCTTAAAATAATCACATTTTTCAGCCATCAACTCTCTTCAATGTTTCTAAATGTTGAAATGAAAACTGGAGCGAAGGAGTGCGATTAGTAGGTAAAGAAGAGAGGACTCAGATGTTTTCTTGGCTCAGAGTTAAAATGTAAAACTATCCCTTCAGTATCATCTACTGCAGGAAGGCAATGATCTTCCTTTTAACGTGTTTGGGAAATCTTACCATAGGATAAAAGGCACTGTGACTTAACATAATTTGATAATTATGGAAACATTGTTTAGTTATACTTCTGCTATTCAACTGTTTACAATTCATGATGTGAAGCTACAAACATCTCGTTTATATCCAAGTTCTCAAATATGCCGTAACCCATGTTGACAAACTTGTATTCAAAAAGGTAGGAAATAAATCCAAGTAATAAATATCAATTATAAACTGAACTACCCAAAGATTGTAAAAGGCTTTTTCTCTGGTGAATTATAGGAATGAAATAGCACTTCAGAAAGCCTGCCTACAATTATTCTATTTATAAAAAAAAATATCTAAACAGCTACATAGACACTTCTAAGTGGTTGAACAAGGAAACACCCACAAAATAGAAAAGTTTAAGAAAAAAAAACACATACAAATACTAAGCACATAAAACAAACATTTTCAATATTCAACATATTAAAACAGCATCAAGTCTTAATATTTATATCTAAACCAACCTGGCTGGACTCTAATTGGGACCATCCTCATATGCTAGGCTGAATAGATAAGATTTAGGTTTTCAGTAATTTCCTAATAAGGTGGGTTCTACCCATAGCTCACTAGAAAGAGCATTCCACCATAGCACAAAAACAAATGAAGTTGTGATTCATTCAATTTAAATAACTTCACTTCTCTCCCTACAAATACACATCAGCACAACCTTCATCTCCCAGTACATCCACCCCTCTTCCCTTAAACAAACAAAAAAAAAGACACTCACCAGAATTCAATTCATTTGGCTTCTTAGATTTTCTGCAGTTTTACTAGTTGTAGAACAACCAGCCTAAGAAACATCTTACTTTTACCTGCTCAGAGTCTCTTCAGCTGCCTTCCTTTTGCCACCATGCTGGAAATTCATCCATCGATAGGACTCTGGAGTGAAGGGGTTAATATTAACTACTGAAGCCTGAGCAAGATCACAGGGGCCAACACTAGATCCAGCTGTAAAGCGCAAGAGCCTTGATCCCCGGAGGGGAAATCGTGACCCACTTGAAGGAAGGCCAGTTTTGCATAGCAGGCTCTGCAGATACAGGAAGATACAAACAAAACAGAAAAAAAAAGCTGAGGCAGTTTCTTCAGGCTTCTGCTGCAGGTTCACTGAACAAACTGTGGGTTGTGCAGACCCCCCTCTATTTCATACACAATCCATCACAGGAAAAAGATTAATTCCTATATATCTGGCACACTTTGCATGCATGTATCTCCTCTAAGATATCATCTTCCAATCAAAAGATCACCTACCACTACATCTTTTACAGAGGGTAAAAAACAGAAGAATTCTCAGAGGCAGAAGGGATAGGACTGCCTAGGTATGCTCTTTATTCTCTCCAGCATGGCACAACTAGACAGAAGTCTTTGTTTGTATAAACATATTACCTTCGGAGTATGCGGGGTGTCACAGAGTTGCAGCTTTCTCCAAGTAGAGTAATGTAATGGAGTCCCAGGACAATCTCCTTCGGTGCCAGATTTGCCGATAAACGGTGGAGACTGCCTTTGTGGGCTCCAGCCCCATCCATCTTCGTTAGCTGGAGAAAAGCTCCCTGGGTGCCTCTGTGGTGTTAGTAGAATGGCTTGGGCGCAGTTTCTCCATGCTAGAATTCCACTGGGTCGGCTGGGGCTGAATACGCCATCTACCACAGTGTCACATCCTTTTAAGGCCACGGCGCCTTCATCTTCACTACCTGAAAAAATCCAACTTCTGAATAATCTCATCAGTGCTGCAGGTCTGAGCCAGACATAGCTGCAAACAGATACAAAAGAACAATTAACGTTATTCATGGTCAAAAACTAAAAGCATAGAAAGTCATATGGAAACCACCAAGGGGAATTAGGAAAGAACAAATTGCTTAAGAATGGCTTTAGACCAGTGATTCCCAACCCTGTCTGGGGACCCCCCCAGCCAGTCGGGTTTTCAGGATATCCACAATGAATATGCATGAGAAAAAATTTGCATGCACTGCCTCCATTACATGCAAATTTTCTCTCATGCATATTCATTGTGGAAATCCTGAAACCCCAACTGGCTGAGGAGTCCCCAGGACAGGGTTGGAACCATTGCTTTAGACCAAAGTCTGAAATTCTATCCAACACCTTTTCTGGTAGAGGTATCTGATGCAGGGCTGTCTATTTTCCCAGATTTCCAAAACACTCTCGCACCAAAGTTCAGCACTTGGGGGAGGGGTCTGGGTTACGCGACCCCGGCATGGAGGAAGCCTAAGCTTTCAGAGCCCTGGTGCTTGTGGTGGGGTAACCAGGCTGCACACTCACTCTTTAATCAATACTCGCAGTGAGGGGGTCTGTCAAGCTAAAGGGCACCTTGAATGAAAGGCTCACAGTCCAAGGTTGCTATTCAATAAATGAAAAGGGTTACGTAAGCTTAAGAGTGTGATATCCAGGCAATGAGTCAAAAAACACTAAGTAAGTGGAATAAAATATAAATAAAGAAAAAAATATAGTTTTCCTCTGTCCATAGTACCTTTCTTGGTGACCCTCTCTCTCACCTTCCTGGCCCAAAAAGCCTTCCCTATAAGAGTAGGTAAATCCTCCTTCAGTGCAAGGGAAAACGGTTTCCCAGTTTCGAAATGGGATGGATTCCTCAAAATGCTTCTCAAAAAACTCCCAACTATGCAGTCTTCCACTTGGCTGTTAGCTGAGCACAAGATGCAAAAACAGGGATGCAGCCCTTCCTTCCAGGGATTCCTCCCTCTCAGTCAGAAACTGATCCAAAATATCAAAAAATCACTCTTAATCTTCTAAAAAAATTCTTAGTCCCCTTCCATCTTTAACTGTATATCTTACAGGAACCTTCAGCTCTTCTGCAAAGGGACAATTTCTATTCTAGGTCTAAAAATTAAACAGGCAGCAACTGATTTACTGCCCACCTACAACGTAATAAATAATATCTCCAGAATGTGCCACCAATATCCTGTTCAGTTTCTTAAACCCAGCTCCACCATCCATGCTACCTGCCAGCAATGCAAGCTTCTTCCCAGACTAAGTTACAATGAAATCTTTTGCTGTAGATGTTCTTCTAGTCAAGGGACATGCATTTGCAACTGAATGCCTTAGGAGAAGAGGTTTTTTTTGTTTGTTTTTTTTAAACAAAAGGATGCACATCATTTCCATTACTAACACACACAAGAAATGGACCATCTGGATATTATTTTCACCTGTTAAGGATATACCAAGTATAAAATCCCACTAAGTTTTCTTAAAAATGTCATCAAGTGGCCAATTCAGAAGTCAACTCTACTCCATGACTTTTTTTTTTTGCTTCCCCCTTTCAACTCCCCCTTCCCCATAAGTGGCATACCGGGACTGACTCAAAAACTGAGAGATGCCCTCTCTGAAGTTCAGCTCCAGAGCCTCTCACTGACCCAAAAAGGTTTTGCCACAATAGCAACATCTGACATCCCTCCTCAGGCCTCAGCACACCACTTCCATGGAGCACCCTGGACTGATCAATAATCTAAAACCTGAACTCCTCACAGCACAGTGCATCACTGGCCACATCCTCACCACTTTTTACCCCGTTCCAGGTTTTCTAACCCTGGTCCACTCGCCATATATTCCAGCATATTTTTTTTCAGATCTAACTCTCACTGGATAATTCAAAATGAATTGACAAGCCCTAATTAACATTCTGGGATGTAGGTTTTCCTTTGCTTTTCTAATATTCCAGACTCAGGCCTAGTCACCAAGTACTTTATTTCCAGCTATACTGCAAGTCTGAAAGCCAAAACACCATCTTTCTAGAACTGGAAAGCTTCTACTGTTTTTTGCAAGTCAAATTCACAAAGTCAAATTGAAAGGAAAATGAGAATCTTCAAAACACTTCTACTCTTCAACTTTTAGATATTTTTATATACTTCCAAGCAAAGGTTAGCAAATTCTGCATGCGTGCTTACTGCAGTTACACACCCTGTCCATTGGATACATACATTTTGAACTAACCATGCCTACCTCCTTTTCTCCTGACACCAAGTTCCATATAAACTCCCAGTAGCTTTAGCATAATAGGACTTAAAATAAAAGCAAGTCACCAGTTTTGTAAGGTGTGATTCAATGTTCAAACTGCCAAGATTCTCTCTCTCAGAATGTATTAAAACACCATGTTTAAGGACAATGAAAAGCCTAGTGAGAACTTTTCCATTGAGATTGGGGCTATGTATTCACTTGCATCACCTATTTCTCTCTGCCCTTCCTCCTCTGTCCAACACTGTAAACTCTACATCACCTACAAATCTAATACAGCATAGTGTGAAAGACTGCATTACCTGGCCAAAAATCAAATTAGGCAAATCATTCAAGATGCTGGTTGCAGACAATACATTTATAAAAGGTGTGCATAGCTGAACACACAAGACTGCAGGTTTCTGGATGTCTTATGAGTCCAATATACTAAGGCTTTTCTCTCCACTGTGTCTAAGGGAATATAATTTTGTAAATTAGGCCCAAGGTAGCAGTAGATAATGACAAAGACCAATTGGTCCATCCAGAATGCGCAATTAATCTTGTCCACACTGAAGGATATATTCCCAGCTGTGAGGCATAGAAGCTTAATCATGCCTTAATCAAGACAGCCTGTGTCTGCTGCCTCATTGCTTTTTCTACCATCCTGAATAGATGCCATACTTAATCCTACACCCAGCAGTCCCCTCTCCTCAAAGTTTGTAATCTAGACAGCCTCCAAAACTGGCTAGATTTTGCCTGAACTTCTGGGTGCCTATATCCTCATGGCCTTGCTGTAGAGCACCCAGATACCACCAACCTACTGGCACTAAACTGGTTGGTTTCTGGGGAGTTGTAGCTTGCTAATACCAACCCCACTACCCTTGTCTACAGTATCACTAGGTCATGCATTATCTGTCTATTTTTTTATTTGCCTCTGCTTTTGAGTAAGTGATGGGTGTTTTTAATACTACAACCTCCCAACACTGCTCCTATTATAATAGAATATAAGGCTATTAAGGACTATTAGGCCCCACTAGTCGGCCCAACTATGCATCCATCACCTCAGTAAAGAATATTTTCCAATGTTGCTCCTGAATTTATACCCCTTTGGCCTCATCCCGTGGCCTCGTTTTGTCCTCACCCCTACTGAATGTATATTTAGGTCCTTAAATGTAACTGCATATAGCTTTAGTGAAGACCCTGCATCACTTTGATAGCCTCTCTCTGAATCACTTCCAACCTGCCTGTATGCTATTGAAGATGTAGCCTCAGAACTGGACAACGTGCTGCATGAGGTCTCACCAAACAGCCTGTTCAAAGGCATCACCTCCTTGTTATGCTTTCCAGAATTATGTAAAAGGGATCAAAGTTTGCCTGCCTGGGTGCAAAATTACACTCCAAAGAAAGCCAGATTTGGTGACATTCCATCCTTTCTGAAAGAAAATAGTACTCTCTCTCTGAAAACCATAAAGTGAATCAGTATTTTTAGAGAAGCTTCCCCCCCCCCCCCCCAAAAAAAAAAAAGTCATTGCTTTCTTTTTGAAGGGTCACTTGAGGCTGCGGAATATTGAAAGACCCAGGGGACGAGAGGGACCTGAAGCAGTTGGCAAAAGATGAAACTTTTCAAGCCACCCCCACGTACACAGAGATTCCCTACTGTTCTTGTCTCCGTTTATAAAGTTCACTCTCCCTTGCTTGCTTTTTAAAGTCTGAGTTTATAGCAGAATGGTTTGTGGCACTCAGTAAGTTGGAGACACCGCTTCAGTTTTCTTCCCAGCTAAGCTGCTGGAGGGGAGGTCTATTGGAATGCAGACACCGCCAACATTCCACAAGCACCTGAGGCCACACATCCAAAGGCACCTCCCATACTAGTCTCGCTTTCTGCCCCCACTTTCCTCCTCCCTATGGTTGCAAATGGAACATACTGCAGCTCCACTTGTACAGATATGCAAGACTTTCCCTTCCCCCATCACCTCCTGCTACACATCTATGTTGGAAAGAATTCCCAAAGCCTTTCTCTGTATGTGCTCCTCACTTGCTTCTGCTGGTTAAACCTCTCCTTATGCATCCCAGCATGCCCCTGGTTTTGTCACTTTTTTATACTGGTTCATGAACCTTTGAGATCTAAGACACTATGACCCTGAGGATCTCTCACCCACCATAATGCACTGCTCTCATTTCATTCTTCACCCCAAATGCATAACTGCACTTTTTTTTTTTTTTTTTCTGAATCCTAATCACCAAGGATGCAAGCCACCCAGCTCTTAGGTCATTTCCTAATACAACTACTCTTTCGGGGAATATCCATTTTATTGCAGATCTTTGTATCATTGATTTCCCTTTCTAGTCCCTCTATAATATCACTAGGGACCTTAGTTTTCAGTTTTTAAATTTTATTTTACCTGGAACCTTCAATGTTAGAAATTGGAGGAAAAATTACATTTTTTTTTTGTTTTAACACTGAACGTCCCAGGCAAAATAAACTGAATGAAAACAAAAGGTCCCCATGTATTACCCACAAAAATATTAAAATAGAACTGGCTACAGGACACATTCCTGAGGCACCCACTAATAGCCTTTCTCCCCCCCACCCCCCAGAGGAAGAAAAGAGGCAATAGTTATTTCCAAAAACCTACTGATTTAGTTACAAAAAAATACCATCTCAACCTAACTACTTTGAGAGCCAAGTCCCTGAATCTAATAGAAAGCTTACACACTTTAGAGAGGAAGAGTACCCTAAGATCAGGGAAACTATTGATAAACCTCATATACAGAGCAACTAGTGAGGAATAAGGAATGAACAGGGTGTTCTTACCTAAGTCCTCCCACTATTCCACCTTCAGTATCCCTCCCCCTACCAAAAAGAAAAAAAATGCCATTTTAACCTTATCTTTACTACTTTTCTGGTTTTCTTTTTCCATTGCTGTAGCTAGATAGCATAGATAGATTAGTTTTGGTTAAGAAACATTCACAAATAGTTTTATAACAAATCTCCTACCCAATGGATTCCAGCTTTCAGATATCAACCACACTAGATCTTCTCCCCAAAACCCTTCCTCTAGTCTATCAGCTACAAGTTAAGATATTTTAACAAGTTAATCCCCAACAGCAGCTGCTCCTAATCAGTTTGCAACCAGTCCCTGCTCAAGAATAAAGATATTCTGTTATCTGACCTAAAAACAAAAAACTACTTTTTACAAAAAGCAGTATAAAAACTTGCTTCAAAGTGTAAGTAAAAAATTACAATATTCAGAGGTTTGGTTTTTCCTTTAAAAACTTTCCTGAGCTTGTGTGAATGTTTTTTACACTTTGAATGAGGGGTAAAAAAAAAACAAACAAAAAAACCCACACATTTACTAGGATTCAAAAGTTGGCTCTCCACCACTAAGGTTATACCCTATTTCTAGAGACCTTGGTTTTCAATTTTTATTTTATTTTGGCTGGGAATTTCCAGTTATAACAAAAAAAACCAAAAAAGTCAATGGAAAAACTGATATAACACACAGGAGAAAAATCAGTGAAAAAAAGTCATTTTTCCGCTGACTTTTTCATTTTTTGTTATAACATGGAAATTCCCAGATAACACAAAATAAAACCAAAAAAATGAAGGTACATTTCCCTAAATAGACCTCCCCAGAGAACTTCCAGAACTTTCAGTGTAATGAGCCCCACAGAAATATCAGGTTTATTCGATGAGAACTAAGTAACATCACTTTTTATCTGCAGGTGGGGAACAGGCAGGTAAAGGAGCTATCCCTCACAATCGGTATAAGAGTAGTAAAAAATATCAGCTTACCTCTTCCTAGCTGTATTCTTTTTTTATTTTGGGCTGCCTCCTTTCCCCTGTCAAGCTAAACCACCCACTAACCAAGCTACCACTATCAGCCCTGCTTTTCAATCTCTCTAAGCATTCTGGGATTTCTACTTCTGAACTGACCAAAAAACAGCCCAGAATGTTAGTGACAGGAAGAAAACTACTAGGGCTCAAACTTATGAGATTGATTACTATTTTTATTTATACTATAGGACATAGAATGTGAAAAAAAAGTCCTTGATTTTTTGGAATAGGAGATGCTGGGTATCTTCCCAACCACCTAGATTTATAGCTATATTATAGCTATAGCTAGATTTATAGCAGAGATGTTACTATGACTCTCCTCTTTGCTTGGAATTACACAATGGAGCCTTATAATGAGAGGAGCTAGAGATGAACAAGGTATCCGTTTTAAAGAGGATCTTTCCTACATGAAACACTGCTTATTAAGAAAATTCCTTTATTGTGTCTTGATTTATTTATGGTAAAATGAGCCTTCTGGGTGTTGCTTTTCTAGTGATTTTCAGACTAGAGCCATTCAGTTTTCTGATGAATATCAATTTCTGAGACAACAAGTTACTGGCATAGAGATAACAGAATACAAAGCTCAGCATGTGTTCTTTCAGTTTATGTCAAGCAATTTACACACATTATAACTACTATCCTATGGTCTGACGATACCCGCGCGATAAATTCGCAAATCGCGATAACGGCTGTTATCGCGAATGCAAATTTGTCAGGGGGCGGAGCATATGCAAAGCTATCGTGTGCGGCGAAACGCCGCAGTGTTAGCGCGGCTGCTATCGCGGATAATAGCTACAACCCTGAGATTTGCGTTACGGGGCCACTAAAGGCTTATCGGTCCACCTATGCCCTAGACAGGTATTTTAACCCCTATGGGAGGGCCACCTACTAACTCGGGGTGGGGATTAGGTATGAGCGTCGGTGGGTTGGGGGCCACTCTCGCATTCCACATGAGACCTACGGAAAGAACAGTGGTCTCTAGTGAAGATTTGCTGGCCGTCGAGTGAGGACGCTCACTTCAAGAAGTGGTTTGGGCAACGTTCTCTCCACCTAGCTTGATGGACACTCTACCTGGGCAACAACAAGCTAGGTGGAGAGAACGTTGCCCAAACCACTTCTTGGAGTGAGCGTCCTCACTCCGCCGGCCAGCAAATCTGCACTAGAGACCACTGTTCTTTCCGTAGGTCTCGTGTGGAATGCGAGAGTGGCCCCCAACCCCCGGCGCTCATACCTAATCCCCACCCCGAGTTAGTAGGTGGCCCTCCCATAGGGGTTAAAATACCTGTCTAGGGCATAGGCACTATAGTAAGGCAGTCTCCTCTCTCCTCTCTCCTCTCCTCTCTCTCTCTCTCTCTCTCTCTCTCTCTCTCTCTCTCTCTCTCTCTCTCTCTCCTCTCTCTCTCTCCTCTCTCTCTCTCATCTCTCTCTCTCTCA